>NC_142700.1:10870591-11194017 GCF_029339155.1 Prunus mume
GTACTAATCAAGAATGGGTGTTTAAATTATTCTAATTCCTACTTCTCCTGTGTTTATTAACGCATAATTGAAGTGAGTTCAAATTCTCACTTTCCTTGCATTAAAATCCATAATCAAATACACAAAATAAAAAATTATGTGAGTTCCACCTTAAAATTTGTAATCAATTACACTCAAAATCATGCATGGATCCGTTAGGGGAAGTATGGGATTAACTAGGGGAGTAGTTGATCCAATTCCAATTCCTTGATCCACAATGGACTCCTTAAACCACCTCCTTAGATAAACTTTAAGCCCTGTTTGGTTCACATAATGAATTTAAGGATAAATCACTTCCCATGCCATTTCCCAAGGGATGGGAAATGGAGATGCATTTTCCATGTTTGGTAATCCTGGGAAAGTAATAAAAAAATACCACTTTATTTCCTTTCACATGTTTGGTTTGTGTAGGAATGTAAAACAAAGTTTGTTTAATTTTTCAATTATACCCATATGGAATCAAATTATTAAAAAAAATAAAAAAAAATGCATTTAATGCTATATTGTAATTCTAAATTGTTAATAAGGATAATATGGTCATGAAAAATATGTATTTAATATTGACTCATTTTTCCAAACTTTCCCTTGAGGAGAAAACAAAACCCAAGGGGGTGGGGTTGGGGGTGGAGAAGGGCTTCACTTTCCCCCTAATTTCCTATGTGCAAGGCAACGATTTCTCATGTCTGGACTTACCAAACATGGGAAATCAATTGATTTCCCATCCCCAAGCCTCCTTTCCCATGAATCAAAAGGGGCCTAAGGGAGGAAATGATAAAACTCACCTCTAACTATACTCCCTATATATCCAGCTCCTAAAATAGGAAGACCTCTAGGAGCTCCTACATCTGAGGAGAGAGAATGGACTTCTAGTTGATCCAATTCCAATTCATTAATCCACAATGGACTTTCTAAACCACCTTCTTAGATAAACTTTAGGGAAGAAGTGATAAAACTCACCTCCTACCATGTTCCATATATATTTATAGCTCCTAAATAAGTGGAGAGAGAATGAACTCCTAGTAGAGAAATTATAGAGTAGTACTATACTACCATCTCAGTTTGTTATACTTCCATTCAAAATATCTCATGTTCATTTTTAAAAAACAATTTAAGTTTTTTTTTTCCAGCTGGATTTAATATCCAATTATTATATTTTGAATAAAACTAAGGAAAAAAAAAGGTCTCATACAAAAGAGCCACCACCCACCCCCACCTTTCGTCCTCATGGTGCCCTAGGCACTGCCCACACACACACACACACACACACACACACTCTCTCTCTCTCTCTCTCTCTCTCTCTCTCTCTCTCTCTCTCTCTCTCTCTAGTCCTTCTCACTCAATTCAACTACTTAATCATAACTCAATTATCTTCTCACCATGTCAATGTAGCCACCTCGCGCTCGAGCATGCCATTCGGAGTCGATTAAGGTCGGGCCCATCCAGCTTCGAGATCACAGTAGGCTTTGGGCCAGTGACGGAACATAGCTTTGGCTAACCTAGGCTACATCCCAGTTGGCTTTTAAAATACCCACCCAAAAAAAAATTATAGCCCAGCTAGCCATCCAATTGAATATCCTACCCTTATTAGGAATCCTTTGCTTGCACTGCTTTGCACAAGGGGAATAAAAGGAAAACTGCAGCCTACAACACATAGGAGAAAAAAAAGAAGAGAAAAAAGAGAATGAACACATCTGGTGGAAAAAAAGGAAAGAAAAGTAGAAGAAATGTTTTAACTGTTTCTCAGAGTTGTTGACTTTGTCACTAAACTCATATTGCACCTTTGCACACGTAAATGAATACTTTTGTTGTTGTTGCACTCACATTGAAGGCTTAACTGAAGAAGCGAACCAAGCTCCTATATTTGTCAGGTACGGTAAGCTTCTCTCAATTTGTTGATTTTGAAATTTGAGAATTTTTTTGGATTTTATTTAGTATCAATTACAGATTTGTAATTGAGACTTATGATTTATTTATCAATTAGGGATCTACAATTGGAGCTTATCAGTTTCAGTTTATGAGTTATGAATTATCAAATAGGATTTGTAATTGATTTTGGTGTTCTTGCTTATCTAATAAGTTATACTTTAACTTTATAATGTCGGATCATCCAAATATTATATGTTCCCCCCCTTGAGTGGATGTATTATTAATCTTTTGATATCAACGAAATTACATCGTACTATCGAGTTTTCTATCTACTTAGTATGTTTATATGTAAGATAAATTTAACCCAGTCAAGTTTGAAATCCTGAATCCGTCCCTGTTTCGGGCTCTCAGGAGAACAAAAAATAAAAAATAAAAAATCATCCAAAGAAGCTAGTTGCCAATTCAAAGACTTGGTAATCTATGAATCTCCGTACAACATGTACGTGTAGGCTAGCAACGAGGTCCTGTGATGACCAAGTCACGAAACCTGCATACGTGTATAGTTGACTCAATATAAAAAAGTCAAATGACAGGCAATTGGCACTGAATGTGTCATCATCGCTTCCTATATAAGTAGACATGGAGGATCAACACTAATGAAGTCATTCACAGAGCATTAGAGAAAGTTGAGTGCAGAAAAAAGGGTTGAAATGGATCCTTCTGTGTATGAGGCGGCCAGATCAGGTAATGTTGGTTTATTGAAAATAGTTAAGAAGGCTTCAACTGGATTTTTTCTTCAGAAAACGCCTAAAGGCAACAATGTTCTCCACATTGCTGCTGAATTCAAGCAAATAGATTTCTTCAAAAACACCCCACTTGATGATCATCAATGTCGTCCACTGTTTTGGGCCGCTAACAACAAGGGCAACACTCCCCTGCATGTTGCGGCCAGAGTTGGCTCCGATGAGATCGTAGAGTTCCTTATTGAACATGCAAAGAAGCCGCCGCCCACTGGAGGAACCGACTTGGAAAGCGGCCGCGAAGCTCATAAAGAGTTGCTCGAAAGGACTAATATGGAAAAGGAGACAGCATTGCATGTTGCTCTCCGGTATGGTTACCAAAGAGTGGCCCACTTACTAATCAAAGCCAATCCTGAATTGACTTGTTTAACTAACATGGTGAACGAGTCGCCGTTGTTCTTGGCTACGTCTAAGGACTATATGCAGACTGCCCATATGATTTTAAAGCACTGTCCTTCTTTCCAAGGTGTCAATGGTGTCACAGCTTTGCATGCCGTGGTAACTCACAAAAGTGAATTAGCCATAAGTAAGACTAGTGACCTTATCTATATGCTTTATTTTGATATAATATCAATTGTTGGTGGTTGATTATGTATAAACTATGTACTTTATAAAATATTTTGTTTTTTGTATATTTGTCTAAGACATGAAAAAAGATACATATTTTCTAAAATCAAACATATAATTCACGTATGTGTATCTTCTTTATGATATTTTAATTGAAGTCCATGTAAGCTATCTAACTATATTTTAATCTTTATTATGCATGCTAGAAACTTTGGAGCTTATGATCCACAAAAATGGTGATGCAATTAAAGAAGCTGATGCAATTGGATGGACTCCCTTACACTACGCAGCATTAAAAGGGAACCTTGAAGCAACCAAACTACTGTTGGAGAAAGACGATGTCTCTGCTTCTTACATGTTGGACAAATCTGGAATGTCAGCTCTTCACGTGGCGGCCTTTGCAGGTCACAAAGAAGTAATGGAAAAGCTTATTAGGCGTCACCCTGATATTTGCGATTTGGTTAACCACAAAGGTCAAACGGCTCTGCATGTTGCAGTTTTAGCTGGACAAGAAACTGTTGTCAAATATATATTGAAGGAGCCTAATCTTGCGGGAATAATACATGAAAAAGACCAAGATGGAAACACCGCTTTGCATCTAGCTGCTATTAACCAAGATTATAAAATCATGAAACTTTTGGCAGCAGACGGGAGACTGGATATTACTGCTTTCAATCGTCAACTCTTAAAGGCAGCCGACATTTTTCATAGCGGCAAACTTGAAGAACAGGTACCCCGCAATTTATATTATATCTAATCCCTTTAATCAAGGTGGTATTTTCTATATCTACTTTTAGTTTAAGAGTTAAGTAAAGAAAAAGGAGGACTTAACTTTCTTATAGTAATTTACAATGTTTTCATTAAAGAATAATGTACTTTCTTTGTGTTGTAGGGCATATGTCATGTTACTACTAAGCTTTCAAAGCTCCTGGGGAAGTCCATTGGCGTGCAATCTTTTCAACAGGGTGTCAATTTCCAATTTTGGAGATCGGAAACTTGGGAAAGAGAGGCCTCAAACGACACGCCGCAGTTGCAGATGCCGACCCTGGCTGTTAACGTTACAGCCAAGAAAGAAAAGCCACAAGTTAACGCGGAGGAGCAGCCCCTGCAGAGACGCGACACCAGGCTGCTGATAGCGACACTAATCCTAGGCATCTCATTTGCGGCTGCTATCACTGTTCCAGGAGGCACAAGACCAGACGGAAGGCCGGTTTTTCAAGGAAAACCAGCTTATTCAGTGTATTTAATCTGCAACTGGTTCTCCTTCATGGTGTCAGCTCTCACGATTTACAATGACATATTGGAAAGAAAAGTCGTTCGAATCAAAGTAGCAGCACAACTGATTCAGTGGTCCGTTTCCTCATTGATTATCGCATTCGTTGCAGCCGCGATGGCAACGGCGGCCCAAGACAACAACTGGACGACGAACTTTCAGTTTGGCATCGTTTTGGCGACTGGTTCTACTATATGTTTTTTCTGCTTTTTTTTCTCTAGGTGTTATCCAAGAACCGGTAAAGAAACTAATATCTGCCGCCGGGATCGCGTAATTTAATATATTATTTATATGCTCCACTTCAGTTCAGTAAACTGAGTTCTGTTAGTCTTGTACTGTATTTCTAATTCTGTATTATTCTGTAAAATTAAAGCCTAGATTGAACAATCTTCCCTTCATGTTCTTCTTGTGATGCTCAAACTGGTTCGAGTTAGGCTAGTTGGCCGAGACAGTGAGTGAGTCCTCCACTTTACAACCTAGTTCAAGTTCCTCTCCCTTAGTTTGATTTAGAGTACATTATCGTTGTTAAGAAAAGTGATTCCCTACCTTCCCTTACTATTTAGGTTTAACAATGCTTCATCCTCCCAAATTTCTAAGTGAACACGAAACCTCTCTATACTCTGGGAAATTTGGAAAAATAATATTTTCCTGATCAACACATGAAAAAGGTGTAGGGGCTTTTTCCTTCCAGCAGCAGATGGGCTGGGCTTGTTGCAAAAGGCAGACTGAGGAGATTGCCCCTTTTTGTTTAGGTTCGAAAATCAAGCCCCAAAATACCTCGAAAGGGCAGCAAAACCTTAGGAGATATTTTGGATAATCTTCACCAACGAGAATAATGATGACTTGTAGGTAGTTTTGGCATGCTTACAGATGGTCTTTCAGCTCAGCATGAGTGGCATGAGGCATGGAGAGCAAAACCAACATGGGTTTAGCACTAAGAGAGAAATTAGGCTTGGTTTGTGAGAAATGAAAGGGTCTAAGTAAGGGATGAGGTGTTTTGTGAGGGATTTTGACTAGAGAAAAAAGGAAAAGGAAAGGCAGGGTTCTTCCAGCAGCTGCAGAAAAAGAAAACAAATCGGAGAAGGAGATGAACAGTGCACGAATCTGAGTTTTGCAAGGTAGAGAGTAAAGCTTGCTCTCTGCAGGTTGTGGGTTGAGTTTGTTGGGTAGGGGAAGACTCAATTTATAGCTGCCGGAAATCACCATTTTTCAAGAAACCCTAATGGCTTCTACTTACTTTGGCTGAGCTTTTCTCCATTTCTCCTCCCATTCTCTGACTTCCCTTTCTTGGCAAAGATTGCTTCTGTCTATCTTCATGAATTCAGGGGATTTGGGGGCTCAACATCCCCCTTTCCCGCGGCTGTGCAATGAGAGCTTCCAATCTTGGTTTGCTGTTTTTCTTCTTTTCTTTCCTCTTCCTTGGCTGAATCTGATGAAGGAAAAGAGGTGCAAATGTATGCTGGTCCAAGGGATGCTTCTGACAGCATGCGGGATGGTATTCATCGGTTCTTTGGATGTCTTTGGCTTGGGACTGGTTTCCAGCAGCTTTGCTTTAAGGAGCCTGCCATCCACTCCTTCACGTGTTCTCTGTTTTTCAAAAGACTGAAGCTCTTGTGGGCTATTTTGGTTTTTTTCTAAGGGCCAAGATGGCTTTCTAAGCAAATGGGCTTGTTGGGCTTCTTGATTTGGGCTTATTATTTTTTGGTTGGGTTATCTCTTGGCTAGGTTATTTTGCTTGGGCTTTTGGGCTATTTTTTCTCTCTTGTGCTTACCCACATGTTTGGGCCTAAGAAATGGGCTTGAGTCTCGAGGCTCCCAAGCAACCCGAGACTTTCCATTTCTTGGTCCATCAATGGGCCTCATGTTGATTTATCACCATCCATGCCACAACCCACTCAAGCAAGCCTCGGGTCTTTTTGAGTGGCTTGGGCCCACCTAGGCTTGTAGCGTGGTTGGGTGTGAGATAACGGCATGGCATGCTTGGCATATTTTGCCTTATCGCCCTTGGGAAGGATTGTTCTTTTTTTTTTTTTTTTTTTAGCATGAGTTAATTATATTTTATCGCGAATCATAGCATGATAATTTGTTTGTTTAGCGTGGCATGTGGATTATAACTTTCATGCGATAGATCCTTTTTTCCTTTTCCCTCGTGGAAATATTGTATTGGGCTGATAGTTGCTTGGGCCCGATCCATGAATTTTTTGGGCCTCAACATTAGCCCCCTTAATTATAAGGGCCATGAAAAGGTGCTGGAATGGGCCGAATAATTAAAACCCAACCCCAAAAAATCAGATTTGTATTTGCATAGGACTCTTCTTCTTCCCGCGTGCAAAATGACGGCGTGCCATGATTGGTCCCGGTGGTTATTTGCGTTTCCAACGCCAACTGCCTTCCTCTCCTTATTTTATTATTTTTTTCTCCCTTTTCTTTCTCTTTTCTTGCACCAGACATCAATTTCCAAAATTTCCTTCTCCTTCCCACACTCCAGACCAAAACTTCCCTCTAGCTCTCCTCCCTTCGTTCCTCTTTGCTTCTCTTATGAATTCAAATATACTGAAAGAGTGAAGTCAGGCCAAAGTTATTTACCTCCACTGAGAAGAAGACCCAAGTCGAACCCAACCCCGTCGTTCCATCTTCGTTCCAAAGGAGCCCGTTTGTCGCTGCTGGAAAGGTCCTCCTTTTGTGCGGGTTTTGCCTTCAAATCCCTGATTTTCTCCTCTTTTTGGTGCATTCGACGTCATCCCTTGGAAGATTTAACAAGGTACCCTCTTTTTCCCAGTTTTCCCTTAGGTTGATTGGAGAATTTGTTGGGTTTCTCATACCCATAGATGCTGCCTTTTGTTTTGGCAGCCAAATACCAAAACCCCCCTTTTTACTTATCTTGTTTCCGCTGCAACAATAGTGCTCACGGAGTGGGTGCTAGCAAGGAAGGGCCCGCGCCATTGTCTAGATTTGTTCCTTCGTTGATTTTGCTCGAGCTGCTGGAAAGGTAATGATTTTTTTCTTGTTGGCTTGGGTTTTCTCCCCTTTTCTTCTTTTTTATTTTGCACGGGCTTCCCCTTTTGTGTGTAAAAGGCTGACTTGGCATGATGTGCTTTCCCGTTTGTTTGTTTTTTATGCAGGTATACACATCTTGGGCATAGGTGAGGATAGGTACTGGAAACCCCTGACATTTTGCTGCTGGAACCTTCAAACCCTTCAGTCTTCTTAGACTTTGGTAATAACTCTGCCAACTCTGGGTATTTTAGAATAGGTGTAGACTGATGCTTGGCGTATGTCCGATCAATTGTCACTTGTGGAGAACAATTTTTTTTTCTTGACAGAGCGGATGTTTCGTATTGCCTGGTTGAATATTCCCCCTTTTTTTTATTTGGAGAATGGACCTGCTTATCCTGCCACAGAGCAAAATTCTTGTTTGCCATGAACTTGAATTCTAAATTGCATGTTTGCTCGGACGACCATAACCAGTCGTGCCTGATACATATTGTACGTGTGCTAATTCTATCTTGCTTCTTCTTGCTTTTCTATATGCAGGTACCTATTATGGCATCCGGTAATCCACCATTTATCATAAGGGATCACCTTTATTCCATGGATGACAAGTTGAAGAGAGGGAGGCCACCTCCTCTGCTTAAGGGTGCCGACAAGGACATAATCATTGATGAAGAACCAGCGCCAGAATCTACCCCGGTGACTGACCCCGCATCTATATCAAGGTGCTGCATAGAAAGGGGTCTATTTCCGGCAGTTCCTTTGTTCTTTCAATATCCCTGCAGCACCAGCAAGGGTTGGTCGGAGTGGGTTGACCGTGAACTGAAGGACCCGTCTACCCGTGATATCCTAAGCCGGGCAGGTGTGTTGGAAGCCATCTTTGCCTCCAAGGCTTGCGACATCCATATTGAAGTCAAGACGCTTCGACATTTGGTTAGACGGTGGAGTACCGAGACACATACTTTTATTTGCTCGTGGGGAGAGTTCACTCCCACGCTTGAGGATGTAGCCAACATTTTCCGGCTCCCACTTTGCGGCAGTCAAGATCCTTTCCGCATTGCACTAACCCCGGAAGACGGGCTAAAGCTTAAGACTTTACGGAAGGGTGCTCCGACTTCTCCTAGTACTTCTCTAAGATTCAGTAATTGGATTCAGTTTTTGAACAATGACCGAGATGAGCCGTGTCGCCTTGCTGCATTCGTGTCATTGTGGCTCGGGAGATTCCTCTTTTGTGATTTTTCCCAAGATTGCTTGCATGGGAGAGTGTTTCCGTTGGCTTTGGCAATAGCACGGGGCTGCATGATTCCTTTAGCCCCCATGTTCTTAGGGCACCTATACCGCTTGCTTGACCAGATTGAGTTTCTTGAGAAGGGGGCGGCCGGAACCATAGCTGTGGAGACTTTTGTAAATTCCAGTTTTCTGCAGATCTTTTTATGGGAATGCTTCAAAGGAATAGAGGTATCTCCACTTCCTTATTCAAAGGCTGAGTCACTTTGGTTGCTTGGACGAGAACTCCTACCTGGGTAGTCTTCCTCGGATCTGTAGATGGTTCCACGCATGCAACGGAAGGGCCAAAATTTTTTAGAGCTGCTGGACGATGTTGAGAAATTCATCTTCCGTCCATACTGCGTTTTATCGGAGGGATTCAGCCATGCACCCTTTTATGCAGATTCTATTGTCTTGGTCGAGGCCCTAGCCACGCCAGGTTGCCCACTGCGTAGGGAGGCATTACTAAGCGCTGCATGTCTTCCTTTGCCCACATTTGGTGACGATCACTCGGAGGTTTCTGTGCATTATTCCCTTACCGGGTCGACGATTTGGGTTCGACCAAGGCGTGCCTTCCAGCCCCAACTATGGAGATTCCCGACCTTGCACAGGGTTTTTGGACTGGCGAGAGTGTCGGGGGACGGCAGCCTCTTGCTCTTGCTCTGGCTAGCCGGCAGCGTGTTGGTAGTCTCTCGAAGGCTTACCAAAATTATTGGAACCGCTGCTTTGCCTCATTTAGCCGATTCCATGCTGCCCATTGTGATAGATTGATTCCTACCGTCATTCATCATGCCCGCTTAGTGTCGGAAGAGAAGGCCATTTCCCTGAGCGAGAAGCGAAATCTGCCTTTTACTTCCAAAAGTGGAGAGATTGTTGGTGACTTTTCGAGGCTGAAGCGGAAGTTAGAAAGGCGGGTTCTCACAGACCGAAAAGTGTTGTTCGTGGGAAACGGAAGCGAGAGGAAGGCTGCAGCGTCGAGAAAAGGCAAACTGTAAAAGGGCCGAAAAGGTTCATCCCTAAGGTAGCGGCAAGTGGTCCTCCTAGCTCAAGAAAAATCGCCTTGCCGAGCCTTTGCAGAGACCTATAGCTTTAAGCGAGCGAGCATCAAGAGCTTCATCTCCTCGCAGTAAGTATTGCCGTTTTTTTGTGTTGCTCTCTTTGTTTCCTGCTTGTACATATAAATATACCCTTTTATCTCATTTTACAGGTACTTCCCAAGGTAAGGGTAAGGGTAAGGGGTTTTCGTGACTCCGAAACGTCGAAGCATGCGTATTCTTGAAACGCGGTTTGCTAATACCCATAAGAATAAAGGTGAAGACCCGGGACCCAAGGTAGTGGTGACGGTTGATGATAGTAGTGATGATGATGGTGACAGTGGTGCTGCGGGAACTGAGACTAACATTCATGAGCAAGAGAGCGCTCGCGATATGAGTGGCATGGACAGTGTCGACCTTGAACCGTATCGAATACCCTTCTTGCTTGTTCTACTTAGAATATTAACATTGCATACTGCCCGTTGTGTCGCATAGTTCATATTTTGCCTTTCTCCTGCAGGTTGTGCCCACCATTGAAGGTACGATAGGTGCTTCACCGGAGGTGATTTTGCCCTTCCCACTACTATCATTGAAGTTGTTCTAAACCTTCCAAAGTGCAATCTCTTCCTTCTCCTAACCCATGTACTCCTAACATGGCTGCTGACGCCTCTCCGCCACTTCCAACAGTTCCTCCTCCTATTTCTCTAATTCGAGCGCAGACATAGCTTCGCCCACTTCTTCCAGCACCTCCCTTTGCCGAGATTATTGACAATAGCCATAAGGATGGTGGTGCCTTTATCGCAGGTTCCTCAAAAGGGCATTCATTCGAGAAAGGCATGTCTTGGCGAGATTGGGAAAACTCCTACACGGCATTCAAAGCCTTTTTTGATGGTGGTGTCACCATTCTCAGATCCATTGATGAACTTCTTCCGCTTTGCCACAGATTCGATGGTTATGTGGCGTTTCAAGGTGCCCTCGTGTATCCGGAGACGGTTGAAGCTTTGAAAAGGTTTATGGATAAATACGGAAGTTTGATGGAAGCTACAGATGTCACCTCTTCTTTCTCTAGGTGCACTGCCCTTCGAGCCCTCGGCTTAGTACTTCATGGGATGGACACCATGCAACTCCTTGACATTACGGATCACAAACTACTTTGCTGGCGAGACGCGATACGTGAGGCCGTAATTCTGGTTTTCGTGTGGAATTTCTTCTCAAACTTGTGAAGAACTTAGCACGCGCGGTCTTTGGAGCACAGGCGATTCGGGTATACAATTATCGCATGACCACGATAAAGTGCGGGCTGCTGCGGACGCTTTGAATATTAAACAACAGGAGTTGGAGAATCACGGAGATGCATGCCCTTCTTCTTGCTAAGGGTATTTACATTGTGATCTTGAATGCGTGACGGAGGCGGCGACAGATTATCTCCCGGGCTTCCTTTGTTCTTTTCGGACATTCCCCATAGCCTACTGTGCACGCAGCTCATCCATTATATTCTTTTTTTATTACATATTCCAGCAGCAGCCATTTTTTTGACACACATTTTCTTTTATCGTTTGCAGATTGCCCATCCTTAGCTTGGAGACCGTTTAGCTTGGCACATGATCCTGCTTTTCTTCGTGACTCAAGGGCGCATGAACCTTCAGCATATGCAACTTTATTTTGCTTTGTTTGTAGTGTTGTTTTTTTTTGAGACTCTAACGACTGTGTCGTTATGCCTTTGTAATTTTGATATTAAACTACCGAAGCTTGTATGAATTTCCGAATGCTTGAGGCATGTTGCATATTTCCTGTGTAGATATGTATATGTACTGCTTTGTTGGCCAGAATTGTCTTTATGGACTGCTTGAAAATTTTTTTTGTTTAGAAGCAAAATCTTCGAAAGCTTCTTTTGCATGGCTTATCTAGATTCTAGGCTTGACAAAATAGCTTCCCACCTTCCCCAAAGGGTCGAACCGATATGTGCATGATTTCTACTCGGGCTTTATAAAGCTTCCAGGTGTTGCATCGTGTTGTTCCAGCATCATCCCATCTTTTGATGCCTTGGAAGAAGATAAGCCGAAGCGCTCCAGATCGGCCAGAATCGCTCCAGATCAGCGAAGCGGCTCCGATCAGCCGAATCGGCTCCCGATCAGCGAATCGGCTCCCGATCAGCCGTAATCGAAGAAATGCGAGATCAGCGAAGCGGCTCCGGATCAGCCGAATCGCTCAGATTTACACCAGAGGTCACAGAGACCTAAAAGGCCAGCCTTGTCAAATGATTACTTTGTTTACCTTGCACTGCCAATCCGTTCCAGCATCTCAAAATTGCATGTTTCTTTGCAACATGGCTTATGCCATTATTATTATTATTTTTTGCTTAAGCGTGATGCTTGGGGACCCCATCTAAGTGACTTTGCCCGGCATGTTTTACTGCTAAGTAGCATGTTTATATATACATATATAGATATGGAAAATTTGATAAAGGGTTAATAATAGTAAAGTTTTGGAGACACAGTATATATATTTTTTTCAAAATATTCCTTCATCTTCATTGCAAAAGCCCCTTGCTACCATAATGGTGCATCATACAAAAGTGTCTTTTTTTCAAAACATGAAAATAAGACAGAAGGAGTCTATTTTTTTTGACAGAGGAAAATACAAAAGTACTAGGCATAAAGTTAACTTAGCGAGTAATAGAGCTTGAGCCACTTCCCATTGACGGGGTCGGTCAGCGTGCCTTCCTTGACAGAGACCAGCGATAATAGCCGCTGCTGTGAACCTCCTTGACTGCAAACGGGCCTTCCCATTGCGGCGCAAACTTGGAAGGTCCCGACAACCTGTCTTCTCATATGCTCCGCAACTTTTAGCACGAGGTCTCCTTGCTTGAAGGCGCGAGGCTTGACTGTCCTGTTATAGGCTTGAGCTACGCCTGTGGTACAACGCTGTCCTCTTTTCGGCTTCCGCTCTTTTTTCATCCAAAGCTTCAAGATCCAGCAGGCGCCATTTCGAGCATGACTTTGTATCCCATTCAAGGTCGTTAACAATGCTGCTCAGCGGTGGGGATGGTGATCTCTACCGCGAAATGTCATCGGACCCATACACAAGCGAATAGGGCGAGAAACCTGTGGCACTTCTTGAAGAGGTGCGGTAGGCCCATAAAGCATCCGGCAGGTGAACACTCCAACCTCCCTCGTATTCATAAACCATTTTGCTTAGGATCCTCAATAAAGTCTTGTTTGTGGCTTCCGCTTGACCATTTCCTTGTGGATAATAAGGCGTGGAGCGACGATGCTTGATACCATAACCACTAAGTGTCGAGCTTACTTGCTTATTGACAAACGGGGTGCCATTGTCGGTGACAATCTTGTATGGGATCCCAAACCTACATACAATATTCTCACGGATGAAATTGGCAACGGCAGCTCCCGTGGCCTTCCGAAGAGGAACTGCCTCAACCCACTTTGTGAAATATTCGGTGGCTGTGAGGATCCATATGTAGCCGTCGGACGGTGGATGGATAGTCCCGATCAAATCAAGCCCCCAAGTATGGAAGGGCCAAGGAGTGCGCATGTCTTGCAGCAGCGTGGGAGGCTTATGACTTAAATTGGCATGAACTTGACATGTGTGACACCTCTTCACAAAGTCGTATGCATCATTCTTCATTGTAGGCCAATAGTACCCAACACTCAGCAGCTGCCGGTAAAGCTTCTTCATTCCTTGGTGTTCACCACATTCTCCAGCATGAATCTCTTGCATGACTTGTTGTGCCTCTGACTTTCCCAAGCATTTTAATGGCTCACCATTAAACCCCTTACGGTAAAGAGTTGAACCATCTATGAAGTATCTTTTCATTGTCCTTTTGAGCTTGCGTGCATACTTGGGATTGGTTGGCAAGACTCCATTGATGAAGGATGCCAAGTATGGAGCCCTCCAATCCTCCGCAAACGAGACGGTGAATGATTCCTCGGTGAAAGGTATCTTTGCACACTTGGGACAATTGGCTTGTATTTCAGCTGCTTGTTTCCTCATTTCTGGCCAGTAATACCCCTTGCGCTGCAGCGCCGGTACAAGCTGATTATTGGCTCCAAATTGCAAGTGACCTCATGTACCTCTTGAAGCTTCTCCTGTGCTTCGTTATCCCTATGCATGGTCAAAATACCTCCCGAAAGGCGTCTGTACAGTTCCCCAAAGATGATCGCATAATCCTTCAATTCTTTGATGTTGCTTCCCTTGCCTATTTTTTCTTTCACAAGCTTCCTCCAGTCATCCTCTTCCAGCTGCTCCTCTTGAGCCATTGCTTCAACCACTGGCATGTCCTTCTTGATTACTGCAATATTGGGCTGTTCTTTAATGAATGAGAGCCTCGACCCCAAAGTGGCCAATGCATCAGCATATCTATTAGTGACTCCTGGGATATGTTCCAACACAACTTGTTTGAATGAACGATAAGCCTTTCAGGTACGATATGGTGCCAATGCTGGTTCCTTCACGACGAAATTTCCTTGTAATTGACTCAGCACCAAGTTTGAATCCCCAATAATTTTAATTCTTTCGACACCCATTTCCCTTGCTGTAGACATCCCTGCAATAAAAGCTTCGTACTCCGCCGTATTGTTTGTGCATGGGAAATTTAGCTTGAATGAGAGGGTCGTGGCTTGCCCCTCGGGATTGACAAGCACCACACCTACCCCTCCACCCTTCGATGTAGAAGACCCATCGAAGTAGAGGGTCCATGATTTCGCCTTTGTGATTACGGCAACTATTTCCGGCAGCTCCCCCAGAACTTCCTTAGAGATTGTCGATTCTTCAACTTCGGGAAATAGAGCCAACATGTCAATCACGGCCTGCCCTTTGATAGCTTTTGGGGTGGTGCAGGTGATATCAAACTCGACAGTTGTAGCAACCAGCGTGCAAGGCGTCCGGACAATACCGGCCTTATAAGCAAATATCTTACGGATCGACTTCACCATGAGATGTAGCTTGTGAGCAAGGAAGTAATGCCGCAAGCGCTGGCAGCATAGACAAGAGCAAGGCACAAAAGTTCAGTTTTCGGATATCTTACTTCAGATCCCCTTAGTTGCCTACTTACGTAATAAATAGGACTTTCTTCCACACTGTGATCATCTTGAGCAAGTAAGGCCCCAACCGCTGTGTTTGTTGCAGCCAAATAAAGCTTGAGAGGAAGCCCCGGAATAGGTGCTTTCATAGTGGGCAGCTTGGTGATTATTTGTTGCACCTTCTTGTAAGCTTCTTGGCACTTCTCACTCCATTCATACGGCTTGCCTTTCTTGAGCAATGGAGTAAAAGCACTCATGGTGGCAGCAAGACCTGGGATAAAGCGCCGAATATACGATAATCTTCCCATAAAGCTTTTCAATTCTTTTGGGTTTTTAGGCGGTGCAAGGGAATTTATGGCTTTAGTCTTTTCAGGATCCACGTCTATGCCACGCTGGTGTACTTGAAACCCCAAGAATTTACCGGATGAAACCCCGAACGCACACTTCTTTGGATTCATCTTCAAACCGTACAGCCGACACCTTTCCAAAGCACTCTCCTCAAAGCTTCCTGATGGCCTTCTCTGGTTTTGGACTTCACCACAAGGTCATCCACATAATCTTCGACTTCTTTTCCCATCATGTCGTGAAACACCGCTGTCATGGCTCTTTGGTAAGTGGCGCCAGCATTTTTAAGGCCGAATGGCATGATGTATAATAAAAATTCCTATATGGTGTTCGAAAGGCTGTCTTCTCGGCATTCTTGGGAGACATCTTGATCTGATTGTAGCCACTAAACCCATCCATAAATGACAACAAGCCTTGACCCGAGGTCGAATCAATTAAGATATCCATGTTAGGCGTGGGAATTCATCCTTTGGGCAGGCTCGGTTGAGATCTCGATAGTCCGTGCATACTCTGATCACACCGGTTTTCTTTTTCACAGGGACAATATTTGCTAGCCACGTAGGATGCTTGATTGGCTTAATAAATCCGGCAGCTAACAACTTTTCAATTTCCACCTTGATTTGCTTCTCAACCTCAGGATGAAAATTCCTTCTTGGCTGCACGATAGGTTTTGCACCAAGCTCAATATTCAAAGTATGACTTACTAAGCTTGGGTTTAAGCCAGGCATTTCCTCATAGCTCCAAGCGAATACATCTCGAAATTCCTTTAGCAAAGATACCAAAGCCGCCCTCTCCTCGCTTGTTAAATGAACACTTATGGAAATGGGCCTTGGGGTAGAGGGATCCTCACTCAAATCAATTGTTTCCTGCTGGCTCTGCTGCCGATCCATCTTGCATGTGTCTGGGTGCTGCCATTGGTTCTTGGAAAACACAAGGCATGGGTGCCTTGTTGTCGGAACTTCCACAACCATTTGCTTGCATTACTTTCCCTCCATACTCGGGGCTTTCCCGTAAGACACGGTCAAGCCCCCAACCCCGTCATAAGCGGTACACAGACGCCCATCGGGCAGCGTCACCTTTGAGCATTGGGGATGATCATAGGCGTGGTTGTTGACTTCCGAGTGCCTCTTTCTCTCTTGATCAACAATGGTGATGAGCTCCTCATTGCTTAAATCACGAATTTCAGTCCACGAGGGAAGGTAGATCCCGAAATCCTTGGATGGATTGCTTCAAAGACTTTGTGCATTCAGTGTAGAATTCCGCCTCGGAGTAGTGGGCTTCATCCTTGTTGAACGGTGCTTGATTTCCAGGTATGCGTAGCGGCCTCAGCCCAATCCTTCCTTTTACGCATTGATGATAAGTAGAGACCACGAGCTTATGCTTGTTGAGCCATGGCCTTCCAAGCAAAGCATGGTAAGCCACATCCACATCTACAACATAGAACTTAGTAAGTGACCGAATTGGCCCGACCTTCAAATGTACTTGAAGATGCCCGACCGTGACCTCACTCTTATTCCCGAAACCACTGATGTTTGTTTGTGATTGAACAATTTTGGACAATGGGATACCAGCTGCCGTAAGCACAGACAGAGGTAATATGTTGACAGAGGAACCCGTGTCTACCAAAGCTCTCCTTATGAACACATCATTGATTTGTCCCTCCAAGTAAAGCGGCCTCCTATGGTCCGGGTATGGAACTTCCATGTCTTCGTCCGTAAAGACGATAACATTGTCATTTCCCAAGAATGACCCTTGTGGTTGAGTTGTAAAGCATTGAGAATTAGACTCCTCAGAGATATTCATCAGGGCTACAGCAGCCGCTTCTCTTGCTTGAGGCCCGAAGCCAAGTTGGTCAAAGAGTGATTTGAACTTTGGGTTTCTTTGAAGGACCGTGAAGTCAGGCCCTGTTTCATGCTTAAATAACGTTCCATCACACTTGTTTGACTTAGTGATATTATGAAATGTCACGGCAGCCTTCTCTACGATAAAGCCCCGAGTAGCGTTCTTGGCATGTCCAAAACAAAAATTTCATTTCTGCAGCTGTTACCCCATCCATCAGCGAGTGGCCATGGTGTGTTGTAACTTGAAGGCCTCGAATATTTACACCAATATGCCTTCTCCATGTTTCCGCAAGGTTCCCATATAGCTTCCGGCGGCTTTGGGTCATTCCTCCAAGGGTGGCACAATTCATCATCATCAAGCAAATCACCGGAGCATGTAATGACAGCGGCTACTTCCTTTCCCCTTCGTTTTGGCAAGGGGTCCTCGTCAATCGTTTGCTTCCTAGAGGGAAGTTCGAGGACTCCCTCATGTATTTTGGCGTGTAAAATCTTCCTCAGACTCTGGCAGGCAGTGGTTGGATGCCCCACAAATTGATGATAACGGCAGTACCTAGGATCATTCTTTTCCTCTCGAGTAGGAACCTTGTAGGGTCTGACAGGTTTGATTACGCCATCAGCAATCATTGTGTCAAGGATAGCATGAAATTCTTCATCTTTGCATGGTAGTGGTGGATACGTCTCTCTATCCTTCCGTTTGCGTGAATTGTAGTCGTTGGATGGCTTATCATCTATTGCTAATGTCTGATGCACTTCCTTCTTCTCATTCCTCCAAGTCCTTTGTCCTGGTGGCTTGACAGACATGCTCGTCTTCCTCACAGCTTCCAGCAGCCGAGAAAATTGACTAATGCCAATATTCTCCAAATACACTCTATAATCTGCCACGATATTGCTGATGCAAATTTCAACAAGCGCCTCCTCGTCTTTCTCATCATAGCAATCCAATGCCAGGTCCCGGAACCTGCGTACAAAGTCCACGGGATCCTCACCATGCTTCTGGCGAGTGTTGTTGAGTTGAGTGGTGGTGACTCGTTCTTCATGCTGGAAATACTTCTTACGAACTCGCTTGCGACTTTCCCAGGAATGAATAGAGCCTGGTGCCAACGTTGTATACCATGTGTAAGCACGATCGGTGAGGCTCTTTGAAAATTCTCTAAGTCGAAGATTATGATCACCAGCATATGGTCCCAAGGCATCGATGAAGCGATTGACATGCTCCTTCGGGCTCCCCTTCCTTCCATCAAAGAGGACAAAGGTTGGTGCTTCGTAGTCTTTAGGATATGGCTGCTGGAGCAAGCTTGATGGATACGGCGGCTGAGGAAGATACTTCCAATCTTCCCGACTTCGACTCGGCTCCTTTTCCGGCATGGCGACAACGTCCTCTGAGTGGCGAAAGATGGTCCCTTTGCTCGGACTCCTTTCCGGCAGCAGCAGATTCCTCTTGTGGGTGTTTTTCGTTCACTTCACTTGGCTTCGGAGCCGAATTTTTGAGTTCTTTTATCATCTCTGCCATCTCCCTCTGAGTCTCACCCATAGCATGAATGGCTGTAACAAGGTCTGTGAGGGTAAAAGTTCTCTCACTTGCACGTTCTTCTTCTCTGGAAGAGGCATGTTGCCTTGATTACAGTCAGCATGGCTTGGCCCATCCTGGGAAGTCATGTTGTTGCTTCTGGTTTTCTTCCTTGGAGGCATTGATGAAGATAATGACTTAATCCCCAGCAGAGTCGCCAATTTATGTAGGGGCTTTTTCCTTCCAGTGCAGATGGGCTGGGCTTGTTGCAAAAAGCGGATGAGGAGATTGCCCTTTTTGTTTAGGTTCGAAAATCAAGCCCCAAAATACCTCGAAAGGGCAGCAAAACCTTAGGAGATATTTTGGATAATCTTCACCAACGAGAATAATGATGACTTGTAGGTAGTTTTGGCATGCTTACAGATGGTCTTTCAGCTCAGCATGAGTGGCATGAGGCATGGAGAGCAAAACCAACATGGGTTTAGCACTAAGAGAGAAATTAGGCTTGGTTTGTGAGAAATGAAAGGGTCTAAGTAAGGGATGAGGTGTTTTGTGAGGGATTTTGACTAGAGAAAAAAGGAAAAGGAAAGGCAGGGTTCTTCCAAAGAAAAAAGAAAACAAATCGGAGAAGGAGATGAACAGTGCACGAATCTGAGTTTTGCAAGGTAGAGAGTAAAGCTTGCTCTCTGCAGGTTGTGGGTTGAGTTTGTTGGGTAGGGGAAGACTCAATTTATAGCTGCCGGAAATCACCATTTTTCAAGAAACCCTAATGGCTTCTACTTACTTTGGCTGAGCTTTTCTCCATTTCTCCTCCCATTCTCTGACTTCCCTTTCTTGGCAAAGATTGCTTCTGTCTATCTTCATGAATTGGGATTTGGGGGCTCAACATCCCCTTTCCCCGGCTGTGCAATGAGAGCTTCCAATCTTGGTTTGCTGTTTTTCTTCTTTTCTTTCCTTTTCCTTGGCTGAATCTGATGAAGGAAAAGAGGTGCAAATGTATGCTGGTCCAAGGGATGCTTCGACAGCATGCGGGATGGTATTCATCGGTTCTTTGGATGTCTTTGGATTGGGACTGGTTTCCAGCAGCTTTGCTTTAAGGAGCCTGCCATCCACTCCTTCACGTGTTCTCTGTTTTTCAAAAGACTGAAGCTCTTGTGGGCTATTTTGGTTTTTTTCTAAGGGCCAAGATGGCTTTCTAAGCAAATGGGCTTGTTGGGCTTCTTGATTTGGGCTTATTATTTTTTGGTTGGGTTATCTCTTGGCTAGGTTATTTTGCTTGGGCTTTTGGGCTATTTTTTCTCTCTTGTGCTTACCCACATGTTTGGGCCTAAGAAATGGGCTTGAGTCTCGAGGCTCCCAAGCAACCCGAGACTTTCCATTTCTTGGTCCATCAATGGGCCTCATGTTGATTTATCACCATCCATGCCACAACCCACTCAAGCAAGCCCCGGGTCTTTTTGAGTGGCTTGGGCCCACCTAGGCTTGTAAGCGTGGTTGGGTGCAAGATAACGGCATGACATGTTGCTTGGCATATTTTGCCTTATCGCCCTTGGGAAGGATTGTTTTTTTTTTTTTTTTTGTTTTTTTTTTTGTTTTAGCATGAGTTAATTATATTTTATCGCGAATCATAGCATGATAATTTGTTTGTTTAGCGTGGCATGTGGATTATAACTCGCATGCGATAGATCCTTTTTTCCTTTTCCCTCGTGGAAATATTGTATTGGGCTGATAGTTGCTTGGGCCCGATCCATGAATTTTTTGGGCCTCAACAAAAGGCTTTTAGCCTATCTTTCAAATCGAAAGATGGGCTAAAAGTCTTTAACATGCCCATAACTTTGCTAGTTTTCAAAGTGTTTTCCCATACTTCGCGCTCTTTATAATATCTTTCATTTAGCGTTAAAATTAGGGAGTTTCACTAAAACACCCTAAATGGGAGTTGAAATTATAAAAAAACCTAAGCACTATTTAAACATATAAACACACCCAAAACCCATTATTACACACACTCAAAACCCATTTATAAACACACCCAAAAAGTTGACTTTGGGGTTGATTTTGGGTATGTTTCTATATTTAAATAGTGCTTGGGTTTTTTTATAAATACATGTCTAGGATTGGTTTATTTATAAATTTGTATTAAAATTATTGAGAAGTTTCTGAAGTGGCCTATTAACTAAACAGTAGTTGGATGACATATTGAGCAAGTGTCATAGAAGTTAGCGACGAGGAAGTTTTGTGTTGATCGCTCAGAAACTTCTTGTCTATTAATTTACTCAAGTTGACTGTAAGACAATTTGAATCGAGCGAGAGAGTTCAATATTAATTAAGTACTTCAACTAGCCATGTGGATTCTTTCCTGGCAAGGTGTCATTTTCAAAAGCCAATTTCTATTTAAACCCCACATTTCTATTTAAGTGTCACTTCAAATTATTCCCATTGGACCAAGTCCAGTTGATATTTTTGTCAATATCTTCCAACTTTTTGTTATAGCATTTGCTCTCATCCCCGTCGTTACGTTTGTATATCAAAAACTCAGGGAGAGACAAGTCAGTAACCGAGTAATTTAGAAGCGTCACTTCAAATTATTCCCCTTGGACCAAGTCCAGTTGATATTTTGTCAATATCTTCCAACTTTTTGTTATAGCATTTGCTCTCATCCCCGTCGTTACGTTTGTATCTCAAAAACTCAGGGAGAGACAAGTCAATAACCGAGTAATTTAGAAGCGTCACTTCAAATTATTCCCATTGGACCAAGTCCAGTTGATATTTTTGTCAATATCTTCCAACTTTTTGTTATAGCATTTGCTCTCATCCCCGTCGTTACGTTTGTATGTCAAAAACTCAGGGAGAGACAAGTCAGTAACCGAGTAATTTAGAAGCGCCACTTCAAATTATTCCATTGGACCAAGTCCACTTGATATTTTTGTCAATATCTTCCAACTTTTTGTTATAGCATTTGCTCTCATCCCCGTCGTTATCGATAATATCGCGATATAAAACTGAAAAATAAATGAAAATTGTTGAGAAATGGCTGTTTTACGCACAAGGGGACTCCTAGAGTGCCTTATCCAACATGCTGCGGACGAGTTTGTTAATAAAGCTACGACATGTAATATTTATATGGTCTTTAAAATTTCTGCAAGCTAATATTATCTAGGATAAATTTCCATTACAAAAAAAAAATCCCTAATGATAAATTTAGGCATATGTTTAATGTTATTTATTATTTTATTATGGAGTTGTATTTTTTTGTTTTTGGTTATATATTATGGAGTTGTATTATTATTCACTATTGAGTTTTAATATTGTTCATTATATGTGATACTAAGTTTTAACGAATTCTTTCTATGTGGTATTAAGTTACTCATATATATATATATATATATATATATTTTCCAAGCTCATATATCTTATCATATGTAATATATTGTAGTAAATTATTATAACTAAAAAATTATGGTGTGTTTAATTTTCTTTCACTAATTAACTACATATTTTCTAAAGATATAGTGTTTGTCAGGTCGCTACATAATCAACTTAAATCACTCAAACCCACCATGCCATGCATTTTATTCCATTTTTTTGCTATAAAATAATAGACAATTGACTAAATAAAAATTCTCTAAAGTTACAATAAAAATTTCCAAGTTCTCAAAATTTCCGTGATTTTTATTCAATTTTTATCGATATCGATATTTCCTCGATATTTCCATTGATATATCCGTGTTTTTGGACCATCGATATTTCCGAAACTCTAGATATTTTAGACCTTGGCCCAAACAACCTTGGAATATCCAAATCAGAAAAATAAATCATCAGCAATTATGAACAACAGAAAAAAGGCTATAAAGCAATTATGTCCTCTGTCATTGATGCTAAATTAATAATGACTAAAATGTGACAGGCAATAGGCTACAAATGTTGTCATATATAAGGATCGACATCTAAGTGAACAAGGTTATTTCAGGACCCGTCCCGAATTTTCCCGGAACCCGAGACGAACCTGCAGAATTCGACATCACCCGATGTTGGGCTCACTTAAAACTATAACCTCTTTCTCTTAAAGAGTAAGGGCACGAGACTTTCTGCGAAATTTGTGAGTCTCCTGTAAATTAAACATTCCCCAAAATTTTCACCTGCATAAAACACTTTTTTTTATAACCCAACCGGCAGTATGCACAATATAATTTCATACAATTTACATAAACGGCCTCCGACTTTCAAATGATTCTAACAGAACTGCCAACAATGTTCTTAAATCAACTTAATGCATAAAAAATGCATATATCAAACTCAAATTTGTTTATGCACGCCTATTGCATTCAACCTGAGATAACTTCCCCAAATACCCGATATGCGAGGTTTTAACCTCCTAATAAAATCGAAATCCACAAATTAACAACATTCCCTCAATCCAACGAAATAATAAGAATTTAATCAATCAAGCCCCATTTCCAAACAAGTTTCAGGACCAACGACAGGGTCTAAGTTTAGCCCGCGGCTGCACCTAGGCGCTATCCTAGGCTGCCTACGTACCCTTACTAAAAGATCAAGCCACACATGGTTCTTTCTCTAAAACCATTTTTGTCTAAATCACAACTCAACAATACTCACAAACTCTCCCCATACGCCGGAACATCCAAAGTCACACATGGGGCCTGTCCGCACGCCGGATAATCCTACGACGCGTGGGACCTCATCAACATACCACATAATCCCCTCATATGCCGATACTACAACCAACGCCACATATGAGGTCTGTCAACACGCCGGCTACTCCTACGACATGTGCGACCTCAACACAACATCAATATCCCCATATGCGGTCGATGACCAACGCCGCATATGAGGGTCATCAACATGCCGGCTACTCCTACAACACGTGCGACCTCAACACAATATCAATATTCCTCATATGCCGGTACAATGACCAACGCCGCATATGGGGTCTGCCAACATGTCTGGCTACTCTTACAACACGTGCGACCTCAACACAATATCTATATCCCTCATATGTTGGTACAACGATCAACGCCGCATATGGGGTCTGTCAACACACTGACTACTCCTACGACATGTGTGACCTCAACACAACATCAATATTCCCCATATGCCGGTATGACGACCAATGCCGCATATGAGGTCTGCATCAACACGCCGGCTACTCCTACGACACGTGAGACCTCAACACAATATCAATATCCCCTATATGCCGGTACGACGACCAACGCCGCATACGGGGTATGTCAACACGCCGACTACTCCTACGACACGTGCGACCTCAACACAACATCAATCTCCCCATATGCTGGTACGACGACCAGCGCCGCATATGAGGTCTGTCAACAGCTGGCTACTCCTATGACACGTGCGACCTCAACACAAAATCAATATCTCCCATATGCCGGTACGATGACCAACGCTGCATATGGGGTTTGTCAACACGCCGGCTACTCCTAGGACACGTGCGACCTCAACACAACATCAATATCCCCATATGCCGGTACGACGACCAACGCCGCATATGTAATCTGTCAACACGTCGGCTACTCCTACGACACGTGCGACCTCAATACAAGATCAATGTCTCCCATATGCCGGTACGACGACCAACGCCGTATATGGGGTCTGTCAATACGCCGGCTACTCCTAAGACATGTGCGACCTCAACACAATATTAATATATCCCATATACCGATACGACGACCAACGCCGCATATGGGGCCGTCAACACGCCGGCTATTCCTACGACACGTGTGACCTCACATTCACAGGGTGGTACTTATACGGGGTAATCAAACACAATTTATAAAATAATATATATATATATATATAAGTTCCACTATGCAAAACCTCAACCCCGTTATAGCATCCGATAATTCCCCAATTAAAAAAATAATAAATTAATATCCTAAATCCCACATAACCCACAAAACTAAACAACGCTCAAGACCTGTCACTATGGTCCTTATAATCCTCCTAGGGAGGTAAACTACCTCGGAAGACTCAAGGTCAACCAAGGGTCAAACTACTCACACTTGGTCAACCGGGCCCATAGGGCCCACGACCTCCAAATTCCGATCCGAAATTTTCTATAGGTTCTACAAGGCTTAGGACACACGTCCTGCAAGTTTGGTCAGATCAGACGGTCAGATTGCTCACGATCGCACGGTCGGACGGTTACTAAAACACTAGCCATAGGGTTGACATTTTCGGAGTATCCGAGATTCCGTTTTACGATCCGTCGAATCCTACACGATCCTTAGGATGTCCAGATTAACTTATAACAAACTCAAGACCATCCAACGGTCCAAACCTATCGAACCAGAATAACGCGCAATAGGCGATATCCGTTCGAAACTCTAACGGTACTCAAATAGAAATCCGAGCACGCCTACGCACTCGTGGGTGCCTTGAGTAATTTTCGGTGGCCTGAAAAATCCAAATCGCCGGCCAAGCTTCCTATCCTAGGTGTAAAACCCCATTTTGAGTCACTTTTGTTCTTGGACATACCCCGAAAAATGGCCGGAAGTGGCCGGAATCGCGATCCAACAACCGGCCGAACCCTAACTCGAAAATCAAACCTCCCAGGCTAGAAATTGATACAATCCTACCCAACCATCAGTTAGAACTCGAGGAATAGATGAATTTCCATACCTGGATTGCCAAAAATGGCCGCCGGATGACGGAGATCAAAGTGGCGGTTTCGATCAAAATCGGGCCTTGCTCTTCGTTTTTCAGAGAAATCATAGCGGTGGTGGCGGGGTGGGGTAGGAAGATGACGGCGGCGGTCATTTTGGTACCGCCTCATTAACTTTGGTGGCGGATGAGCGAAGGCCAAAAGCGTGGCGGTTGTAGTGGTCGTCGCGAGAGAGAAGAGAGAGAGAGGGCGCGAGGAGAGAGAGAGAAGCTAGGGCATTTCTGACTTTTATAAAAAATCCCTTTTCAAAATAATTACGATTGTGCCACTGAGTTTGATTTGATCGTAACTCTCTCGTTACAACCCCGATTCGAGCCCACTACGTGTCTACGGACTCATATCACCGTGCTCTACGCAACGGTACAATCAAAATTCCCAATTTCCTTCCTGATCAAAAAGTCAACTTTAAACCTAATAAAATATTCTATGGGCAAAATGGTCCTTTTATATGAATAAATTAATATTCACCAATTTATTTAGGACCGGGTCGTTACAGGTTACACAATTTCTCTATGTTTTGGCGGCTGTTTGATACTTCTACTTTAAATTTGTGGAATCGCTTGGGGTACTCTGTCAGTGTGCCACTTTTCCAGAACAAATCAGCGTGATTTCGAGAAACCAAAAGCTCCGGCGAACAATACATCGGCCAAAATCACAAACACAAGAGAGACGCCTAAATTCTATTCAGATTGTGAGATGGAACAACGCGATACCACACTACTGGTAAGTTGATCTAGTCACTGCTAAGTTGATGCAGTTTGGTCTTCTTTTATAAGTCTAGGTTGTTATCAACAATTTTCACTACGAATTACAAGAAAAAAGGAAGGAACCTTTCCTCAAGACAACATATAAGTCGTCAACAATTTTCACTATGAATGATAGTCTTCATTTAACTCAATTACCCTTAGATCCTGTGCTTAACTATCTTAGCTATCTTTAACTTCTGATCCAATTATGCAAGTGATATGGAAATCTAAAGACCTAGTTACCAAACAATAAATAAATTAGAGTGCTGCCCTTTTTCTCTTTATTACATGAGGTTTTGAAGGTATGATCTCTCACCACTTAAAAGATGAGGTACATATGCCAGCTATGGGCGCTTTTGATCAGCTTTTTTCTTCTTTGATTAGCGGAATCTTGGCTTTATTAATTTCATTTTATTATCTATTTCTAGTACCACCAGGAGCATAGGAAACGTCCTACTTGATATGCTAGCATTGGAACTTCCTCGATCCCACGGTACGGGGAGGCCTAGGTAGGTGTACTTAACCATCACTGAAAAGTCCAGACCAAGCGACTGTTCATGCTACAATGGTCTTTTAAAATAAACCGAATGACACATCATGAATATAGCGATTGGTTGTTTACAATGCTCTATATTTTACTGAGAATGTTAACTTTGTTGTTTAATTTAAAAAGTCAACCTTTCAAGCCTTGATCTTTTCAGACAGCTGTTATTATGCCGGTAAACCTCTAGTGTGCGATCGAACATACCATGAACAATGTACTTTTTTTAATTTAAGAAGTCAACCATTTACTTAGTTGTTTGTTTCTGAAATTCCACATATATATGTTCTGCAGAGAGAGATAGAGAAAGAGAGAAAGTTTAAAGCCATGGATCCTTCCGTCTATGAGGCAGCAAAATTGGGTGATGTTGATTTCTTCAGAAGAATTAGAGACAGTGAGTTATCAATTGATCTCGAGTGTCAGAAAACACCTAAAGATAACAATATTCTTCATGTTGCGATTGAATTCAAGCAAGTAGAATTCTTCACAAATATCTCACTTGGATCCCCAATGTTTTGGACCACCAACATCAAGGGTGACACTCCCTTGCACACTGCTGCCAAAGTAGGTTGTGTTCTAGTAGTTGAGTTCCTCATCAATCATGCCAAAATGCTACACATTGAAGGAGTTGATGAAGAAAACGGACCAGCTGATGGTGAAGCTTACAAAAAGTTACTTCGAATGACTAATTTGGAAAAGGACACAGCAGTGCATGTTGCTGTTCGATGCGGTCACTGTAGAGTGGTGATGCTGCTAATTGAAGCTGATCCTACATTGTGTTGTTTGACTAATAGTGCCAATGAGTCGCCTTTGTTCCTAGCTACGTCTAAGGGCTTTCAAAGAATTGCTCGTTACATTTTATGTGAGTCTTCAATATGTCCTTCTTTTGAGGGGATTAACGGTGTCACAGCTTTGCATGCGGCAGTAACTCGTAGGACAAAAAGCACCAAGGGTAACTTCATGCACGACTTCAAGGGGGTGAGAATATAGGTTGGGTGAAAAAATATCTTTTTTTTAGTCAACGTGAAAAATAACATAAATAGGTGAAAATAACAGCACTCTTTTAAGAAACAATAGTATACTTTTTTCACCCATCGTTATTCCCATATTCCCCTCATCATCTTTGCTTCTCGTAACCCTATAACCTAATTCCAATTCTAATTTCTTTTCTTTAAACTGCCTCCCTGGGATGCCCAAGTTCAGACCCTCCTTGATCAGCTACAACTTACATGCAACCATAAAGCTATTTGATTTTTAGCAATATTTAGTAATTTAATAACATAAAACGTATGAGTTTATTTCAGATTTAACCATATTGCAGAGTGCAAAAGAAGGGATAAAACTGTAATCAAATTTTTTTTAACACGACTCTTCTCAATTCCTCACTAATTTTTGTATATCAACATGGTAGATATTGTGAACACAATGTTATCCAAAAATCCCAAGATGATCAAAGAAGTGGACGCACTTGGGTGGACGCCCTTACACTACGCAGCGTTTAGGGGAAACCTTGAAGCAACTCGATTGTTGATGCAATGTGATAGCTCTGTTGCTTACCGCTTGGACAAATCTGGATTATTGTCAGCTCTCCACGTCACAGCCCATGTAGGACGTGCCATAGTTTTGGAAGTGATGATTCGATATCGGCCCGATGCATGTGATTTGCTGAATGCCAAAGGCCAAACGATTCTGCACTGCCGTTTTAGGTGGACAAATAAATGTTGTTGAGTTCATATTGCAGACGAATAAGCTTGATGGGCTTATAAACGAAGCAGATAAAGATGGCAACATTCCTTTGCATCTCGCTGCAGCTTAGCCTCATTTGGAAATTGTTGAACTCTTGGCATCCGATCGTAGAGTTGATAAGACTGCCATCAATAAAAATTTCTCGAAGGCTGCCGATATTTTTCTTGGCGATAATTTTGGATGGGTATTTATGCTACAGATATATGGTCTTTCTAGCATATTATTGCATTTAAGGGCTTGTCCAATATAGACCCCTACATTTTCTATTTCCTAGAAATATACCCATCACTCTATAAATCTATGTGTAAAACTCAATTTCAAATTTAAATGACCAGTAGGATATAAGAGATCGTAGTATTTCTATGTTTTTACATCGTTGCCACTAAACTTCATATTTTATTTATAATTTTATTTCAAGCATTTCATTAACTGCCATAATTGTAATTAATATACTCCCTATTAATAGCATATCAATCACCCCATTTCTTTTAGTTGTCATTCCCTCTCACATCTCGCCCACTAAAATTGCAAACAAAAAAACTGTAAATTACATATCCAATAATGTACCTATGAAAAATATAATATAAATATATACATATAAAATATAGGTATATTATTTACCAAAAAAAACAAAGTCAGTTACTTTGTAATTGCGTATATTTTTCATAATTAAAAATAGGTACACAATAATTTATATAAATATAGGTACATTATTTACCCACAGGTAAATTATTTTACAATATACCTGTAAATGTGTATAGGTACATTATTTGGAGAGGAAAAATAGGTACATTATTAGAGGAAAAAATAGGTACGTTATTTGGAGAGAGAAAATAGGTTCATTTAAAAAAATTGCTTTTAATAAAACAAATAATATGTACTTTATTCAGAGAAAAAAGGCTATATTATTTATAGAAAAAAATAGGTACATTAATTAGATAAATAATAGGTACTTTATTCGTAAGTAGGTATATTATTCAAATGGTAGGTACATTGGATGACATATAATACCTAAATCCTAATTGTAAGTACATTAAAATTAATGTAGGTATATTGGATGTCGTATAATGTAGGTATATTGGAATAGATAATTATGTACACTTTTCATACTAGGTAAATTATATTTTTCATAAAACAAACAAGTAATAGGTACATTATTTTTTCAACATAATCAGTATGTACAGTTTTATTCATAAACAATTATAAAGTGGATTATTAGTCATGTATAATTCATAAAAAGAAAATAACATAAACATTTTATTAAACAAACCGATTACCCAAATTTGAATTTATTGTTAAATTTTTTAAAAATGTTTCAAAATTAATTCTTACATCCATTACAACCATTTGGAGATCTTTCCAAATTCAACATCTGTCATTATATACAATCCAATTAAAAACTATTTCCATATTGATTCATACATTAATATACAAAATGCAATAATGGCTTAGTTGGGGTATTTTTGGAATCTGAAAAGTACAATAAATCAGATTTTATGCTTAATTAGGTAACTTGCTGAGTTAGATCCTAGTCATGGGTTTTTACTTATACAAATTGGGTATTATTTATAGGAACAAAAAGTGAAGGGTTTTAGGTACGGCAAATTGAATTTGAAGGGTGTAAGCCAAATTTACTATTATATTTTCTAGTGGTGTCCCATTTTTCCAGCAACAAATCGGACCTATTCTTGACAAAACTAACTGGACGGATTCTAACCGATTCCAATTCTGATTTGACATCTCTAAAAACCGGATTGGGCCAAATCAAACCGAAAAAAAAAGTAAATATATTTTGGTGGCCCAACAACTAAAGCCCATCAACCAACACCTAACCCTAAAGGCTAAAGCCACTTTTTCTTTCATTTCTCTCTCCCTTATCTTTACTTTTTCTTCCTTTGTACGCAGCTTCTCTTTTTTCATCTTCTCTCTCTTTTCTTTCTTTTTTTCTCTTTCTTCTCTCTCTCTCTCTCTCTCTCTCTCTCTCTCTTCTTCCTCTTTATGATTCCGATTTTCTCTTTTGGACCTTCACCCTTTTTCTCAGGACATGTGCCATTTTTCTTACATTTAAAAGAGTGTAATTAATGCATCAAACAAGCTATCATTTGTTTTTCAAATTACCCTTATTAAATAAATTGATTTTAATTTTTTTTTTTAATTTATCCAAATTTTTTTACAAACTTTTTATCACCTTTGTTTACACTATAATCAACCGAGCATATTCAGCCTCAAAGCGACTAGCACCAAAGGCACACATGCTTTCTTCCATGCCGAAGGAAAATAAGCTCCCGACTGCCGAAGCTCCCAAATTGCCAAACCTACTCTACAAGACACGTGTCACCACCACAGCGACTTACGCAAAGTCCCACATCGGAAATCTACACAAACCTTCCACTTTCACCTCCCTATAAATAGGGAATAGTATCCATGTGAAAAAGGGACTTCTTCTCTCCACTTAGAGGAGGATCCGGGTCTCAGAGCTAGATCCTAGGGCCGGGGACTCTCTTCTAGATCCTTGACCTGGGCATCTCACTTGTCATCTTTATATTCGGGTCCAACTTCATGTACAAATGTAATCAAATACTATTATAATGAGAACATACTTCTCCGTGGACGTAGCCCATTCATTAAGGGTGAACCACGTATATATTTTTTTCTTTACATTTATCGCTTGCCCAAGTCTTCACACACATGTTGAAGGTCCTCACCTTCACCCATCATTCACTATCACCTACTCTCTAAGTTGACCTCTCAAAAGGAGCATCAACAGTTTGGCGCCGTTTGTGGGAATTGATAGAAAAGGCTTATGTCGTTCTCCTCTTCCTCAGTGCCCTTCGAGACCCATACAATCTTCATCATATAGCTTGTGCGATGTCTTAGGCATCCAGCCATCAACCGGCGCGAGAGATGCCTTAGGCACCCAGCCATCAACCGGCGCTGCTTCTCATGCATAGCCACAATGCCTTGTCCTAATGCAAGCTTTGTGTTGCCTCCGGCACCCTCGTGCCTAGTCACATTGCCTTGCGACAAGCGAGTTTTGTGTTGCCTCCGGCACCCTAGTGCCTAGTCACATCGCCTTGCGATAAGAGAGCTTTGTGTTGCCTCCGGCACCCTCGTGCCTAGTCACATCGCCTTGCGACACGCAAGTCTTGTGTTGCCTTCCGCACCCCATACCTAGCCATATCTCGTGTTGCCTTCGGCACCATCGTGCCTAGTCACATCGCCTTGCGACACACAAGTCTTGTATTGCCTTCGGCACCCCCGTGCCTAGCCACATCTTGTGTTGCCTTCAACACCATCGTGCCTAGTCACATCGCTCTGCGACACGCAAGTCTTGTGTCACCTTCGACACCCCCTTGCCTAGCCACATTTTGTGTTGCCTTCGGTACCATCGTGCCTAGCCACATCACTCTGCGACATGCAAGTCTTGTGTTGCCTTCGGCACCCCCGTGCCTAGTCACATATTGTGTCGCCTTCGACACCTTCGTGCCCAGCCACAATGCCTTGCAACATACAAGCTTTGTGTTGCCTTTGGCACCTCGCCACAATTCGACGCGAGCGATGCCTTTGGCACCCCATCGCCATTCAGCTTGAAGTGATGCCTTTCGGCACCTCATCATCATTCGAAGCAAGCAATGCCTTCGTCACCTCGTCATCATGAGGCGCATGCGATGCCTCCGACAAACCTCTCTGATATGAGCAATGCCCACGCACATCCTCACCACAAGATAAGATTTCTCCTCTTATATATGACTATTGTATACAAGCATGCAATATGATTCGTGGATATTATATATGAATAACAGCTGTCCAAATTCGGCCACTTTGAAAAAGTTCCAATTTGGCAATCACCAAACATTTTAATTCATTAACGACATCACTTTGCATGGCTAGAGACAAGCCATTACTTCAAGCCAAAAGGAGATCCACATGCATCATTGCCAAAAAAAAAAAAAGACTCTTGCTCTCACATGATATTGTTTCAAAGCATGCATGCAATCTTTGTTACAGATTCTATTTAACGTGGCTCAATGGGATGCCAACATGGGCAAGCTGTCATGTCGGCCAGGAAGGATACCCAGTACTCCTTTCAAAAGCCTATATGAAGTATAGATAATGGCACCTGACTGCCAGACCACCAATGGATAGCGTCCACCTTGGTGTCTTCATCAAGTTTTGTTTAGCAAAAAGGCTTAAGAATGGCACATTATCCCTCAGTGCCACCATGCAAATAAGCATATAAAGGCTTCCAGCATCTCTCATCGGCTGAAAACCGATGCCATCTCTCACCTCTCGCTAAATCTCTCAAGACACCCATGGTGTCGCACCCAAGATTTTCTTTTCAGTCACCCTTGCCGAACGGCAAGGGGCTGTACAGCAGAAAAGGCTCCAATTCTCAGTCCTGCCGAAGCAAGCCCACCTGCAACAACAACTCCAAATCTGTCGAACCTTGCCAAGAAAGGAAAAGACGACTCACGAAATAAAGGCCCAGCCCCATTCTCAAGTTCCTCAGCTCCAGTTCTCCTTCCATGGCCTCCAAAAATGGAAAACTCACCTAGCTCCCTTGCCACCACAAAATGCCTTTCCCAACCTCCTTACCATCTATCAAATAATTTACAGACAAAGAAATCAAATCAAAAGAAATCACGGACGATCCTTGCCGAACGTCAAGTGATATGCGAAACTAGATGGAAGCTCACCAAAGTCACGGCCCCAGGTCAGCTCACGAAATCTTCCGAGAGGCCTGGCTCTAGGCCCTGCCGAACCTTGATACAGAAACGACCGAGGGCTAAACCAAGCCTAGACTCGAAACCAAGCCCACAAAGAGGCCCCTCCTCTCACCCTTGCCGAACAGCAAGGGTCTTGCTGAAGCCGACAGACGCACGGAGGCCTCTTTGCCGATCGACAGTTCTACTGGAAGATGGACAGACCTCAACAAGAAAAGAGTTGGCAAGGGTCTCGCTGAGAACTGGTAATCCACAAGATCACCCCTTGCCGAAGCTACACAGCCTCGGCACCTTCCGAATGCTCTTTGCAGAATACCTCCTTGCTATTCCTAACGGCAGAAGGTCTTAGGTCCCAGAGGCATGCACACCTCTTCCAAACCCTAGCTCCGTATAACAATGGCCCAATTACTTTCAGAACCCACCTAAGGCCACGACCAAACTAGCCCCACGTGGCCTAGCCCAGCTCCCTTGCTGAAGCCCAGCCATCTAGTTACCAAAGGCAAAAAAAAAAAAGGGTAGAGTGTCTTGGCCTCTTTGCCGAACGGCAAGGAGCATTCAAAATTTTTTTGAGGCTCACATGGCCCCCCCTTACCGAAGGTGTAAAAATCCTAACTACAAAAACACAAAGACCCAGCCCCAGTGACCCAGCTTTGTGACTCAGCCACTCACGCAGCTTCCTAGCCAAACCTCAAGCCCAACTATTATTCAAAATAGGCTAAACTTACCGACATGCCCCAGAGGCCCAAACCCCTAAAATCTTATTTTTCCTAAGCCTTGCCGAAGCTAAGCACTTCGCCCAGCCCCATTTTGGCCCCTTGCCGAACGGCAAGGGCCATGCCAACTTTACTTAAGGTCTCAAGCAGCCACAACCACAAAAAAAAAAAAACAAAACAAAAAGGGTTTGGCCTCCTTGCCGAACGGCAAGTAGCATAAAAGTTTTTGGGATGCATGGCTTGCATGGCTTGGCTTACAATCCTTGCCAAAAAAAAATATATATATATATAATAATAATAATAATAATAATTTTGGCCATACTTTGCATGGCTTGCATGGCTTAGGGAGCATTGAAACTAGAGAGTTTCACTAAAATACCCAAAATGAAAGCTGAAATTATAAAAAAACCCAACACCCAAAACACTTTATAAACACACCCAAAATCCATTATTACACACTCAAAAAACATACAATTGTTGACTTTGGGGTTGATTTTGGGTGTGTTTCTATGTTTAAATAGTGTTTGAGTTTTTTTATAAATACATGTCTAGGATTGAGTTTATTTATAAATTTGTATTGAAACTAAAGGAGGGATATCACACGACACTCCCCTACCGAAGGTGCTAAAAGGCCAGCCCTTTTTCCCAAAGCCACCGAAGACACCCACCGAAGCATCAAGGCCCCAAACCCGGCTTCCTAACCAAATGCCTAGGTACCCCGCTACCAACAATACTAGAGGCTAACACAGCTTTTCTTATACCTTCCAAGTGTTGACGCAACTTCTAGCTTGCCAACTTGGGGGACTAGGGAATGCCTTACAGCTCCCACTGAACCTGGAATGTTCGGTCATGATTACACAAAAATCTAATAAGTTCATAACCCAGAAGTTACTTCTTGACCGTGAACTTGGGGGACTACTGTTTACACCATAATCAACCGAGCATATCCAGCCTCAAAGCGACTAGCATCAAAGGCACACATGCTTTCTTCCATGCCGAAGGAAAATAAGCTCCCGACTGCCGAAGCTCTCAAATTGCCAAACCTACTCTACAAGACACGTGTCACCACTACAGCGACTTGCGCAAAGTCCCACATCGGAAATCTGCACAAACCTTCCACTTTCACCTCCCTATAAATAGGGAATAGTATCTGATGAGTCGATTTTATATTATATATTTAATCTTATTCTTAGTATATTTTGGTTAATATTTTGGAAGAATTTTGATACTTTGAATTATATTTCCAATATAGGGTTTTCGACTTCCTCCGGAGCAAAACATAATCAAATGAACGAATGTTGGAGTAATTCCAGTTGAAGGACGTTCGTGAGTCACTTAGCTTGATCGTGTCAGAATTTCAGACTTTTCCACCAAGCGATAATTTCCTGGCGAATAAATAAAGGAGCAGTGCGCCGTGCTGGAACAGTGATGTTTTGGGCTTTTATTGCGTTTTTGGAGCCCAAGATGACCTCGGATGGGTTCATGGCCTTCTGGAGAAGTGTTCGGAATATTTTTATCTTTAAGACGAGCTATCTTGGGCCAGATTTGGAGGAGATTTGAGACCAAAATGTGGCAGGGCAGATTTGGACAGATTCTCCTAATCCAATTTGGACTTTATTTCCTAGTCTTATTTTATTTTAACTTAGTTTCCTTGTGGGGATTGGGTAGCTAGGTTTTAGGAGGTATTTAAGCTTCTTTTCACAGCAATTTAGAGGATCTCCTTTTAGAACTTCTTTTCGGCTTTGGGAGAAATTGCTAGGGTTTTGGATTTTCGCTACTTTCAGGTATTTTCATTCTTACTTATTCGAATGATATTTTCTTGGATTTCAATTATGATTATGTGTAACTAATTCCCTTTGCTAGGGCGAGGCCGTAAGCCTTAGCATGAATATGTAGTTTTATTAATTTGCTTATGAATGGATGCATGTTTGCTTTGAATTATTAATCATTGTGTTTAAAACTATCTATCTATTTTAATGACTGATCACCATTAGGATATGTAGACAAGTAATTTGATGCAATTTCTGTTGGAACATCACCCTGAAATTGAGGAGGGCTTCTTGTGATTAGTAATTGTAAGTTCACTTAAGGCGAACATCACGCTCTTAAGGGTTGCATGGTTTTTCAAAGGGTTTTCACAAAGCTTAATGAGTCTTGCATGTTTATATTTGATCTGAACATCACAGACGGATTGCATGTTAGATATACGTTTTCGCTTGAACATCACAAGGAAAATATGCATTAGGAAAACCTAACCTTCAAAGCATATATGTGGAAATTCATAAGTAATTGATAGAATTGCATAGGATTGCGACGGTGTTGGCTAAACCCTAGTTTTCTCTAAATTGTTAGTCTTTAAAAAGAAATCGTTTTTCTTATTTGCTGTTATTATTTCCCAACTTTCATATTTCTTTTACTGTTAGTTTAATCTTTTCAAATTCATAAACTTCAAATCTTTGATAAAATCTATTTTAATTATTAATTAAGAGTTAGTTTAATTACAGATTAGTCAAACAATCTTTGGGGACAACGACCTTGCATGAGCATTTATACTACAATTACCTTGTATTCTTGCAAGTATTTTCAGTGATTTTAACCCTGTTTGCATAGGTACTAAAAATCCTATCAGTATCCATGTGAAAAGGGGACTTCTTCTCTCCACTTAGAGGAGAATCCGGGTCTCAGAGCTAGACCCTAGGGCAGGGGACTCTCTTCCAGATCCCTGACCTGGGCATCTCACTTGTCATCTTTATATTCGGGTCCAACTCCATGTACAAATGTAATCATATACTATTATAATGAGAACATACTTCTCCGTGGACGTAGCCCATTCATTATGGGTGAACCACGTATATCTTGTCTTCTTTAAATTCATCGCTTGCCCAAGTCTTCACACACATGCTGAAGGTCCTCACCTTCACCCATCATTCACTATCACTTACTCTCTAAGTTGACCTCCCAAAAGGAGCATCAACAACCTTGTTAAAAATTAATTAAGAAAAAAAAAGTTTTTTTAAAGACTCTAAAGGCAACAAGACATTCAAATAAGACTAAAAATTAAATAAGAAAAAGCATTAGTTTTATTTTTGGTTTTTTGAAAGACTCCAAAGGGAGTAAGGAGAGAAATTGGTCTAAATTGAAAATATGCCAGAATTTTAGGATTTTTTTTTTCTTCAAATAATCAGGCTCCAAAGGCAGTAAGAGATATAAAAAATATAAATAAAACTATGAACTTCCTTTGAAATCTGATTATATGGGGGTTTTTTTTATAAATATTTTTTTAGTTGTTACTGAAAATGCTCTTTAACTTTATTTAGTAGTATAAAAAAAATGCAATTAAAGAGCTTCCTTTTGAAGGAAGTTTGCTACGAATTTAGGCAAGGGGCAGATCCTTGAGGCTGAGCTTTGGGGCTTGTATTTTGGGACGCATTTGGCTTGTGATAAAGGTATCTCTAATCTTCTTATTGAGATGGATGCTGCAGTTGTTGTTTCCCTTGTTCAACAAGTTGGTACCTTGAGTTGTCATCCTCTTGCTGCGTTAGTTCAGAGCTGTTGTGTTCTTATGAGGTATATTGGCAACTGTCAAATTGCTCATGTTTACAGAGAAATGAATGTTGTAGCTGATCGTATAGCTAACTGGAGCTTTAACTTGGATTTGGGGGTTAGCTATTTGGATGAGGCCCCGTCTTGGGTTAGCTCTTTTCTGGAGGATGATTTTTTTGGAGTTGTTAGGCCTCGCTTGATCTGTACTAGTTAGTTGTTTCTTTTTGGGGTTTGTCCCTCCTATCTCATCAACAAAAGAAAAAGAAAAAAAATAGAAGTTTTATCTCTGAAAAAAATAGACAATTTTTTTTTTAAAAACTGACATTTTATATCCCTCAAATGAATATATTGAAGTATCTTTATCCCTAATTAGACAAAATATATGTTTAAATAAATATATTGAGTGTTTCTAAGTGTTTTAAACTATTGTCAAGTATGTATTTGTAGGTAATTCATTAATAATAAAAATAAACCCGTACTGTGTTTTTTTTGGGAGAAATATCGGATTCTTTTGTTTAAGGTAGTTGACTCTTGATGAATTTCAACATAATTATAATTAAGTACCATTTCATTACTGTACCAGACTATCTAAGTAAAAAAGTATATTTACCCATTATTGCCGACATGTCTAGCACAGTGAAAAATGACATTGACTTGCAGACAAGAGGTCTCAGATTTGAATCCCCATAGCATCATTTATGTGTGTATGTGTGAGAAATCTCCATCGCCTCTAGTTTACACTATTGCTAAGTAAGTATATATAAAGATTGACTGCAGGGAACAAAGAAAAAACCGTATTGAACGACTTCTTCATCTTGATTCTTTTCATAAACATATAGCAACAACTAAATATATAATATGTACCTTAAAAGCCTAAAAATAAGGGCCTGATCGAGAACCTTTATTGACTAATCCACGGCGCCAAAGGGACTTTGCTTGTGAACACAAAGAGAAAAGCATTCGTGTTCGCTTTGAGACTACATATGATTCAAAGGGATTTGGTGTAGTTCAAATTTAGTAGAAATAAAATATATTACATATTAGAATACTGTTTTCTTGACAGGTAGTTAGCACTAAGCCTGTTCAGAATTATTTATACAAATTTATAAATAAACCCAATCCTATACATGTATTTATAAAAAAACCCAAGTACTATTTAAACATAGAAACACACCCAAAATCAACCCCAAAGTCAACTTTTTGGGTGTGTTTATAAATGGGTTTTGAGTGTGTGTAATGATGGGTTTTGGGTGTGTTTATAAAGTGTTTTGGGTGTTGGGTTTTTTTATAATTTCAACCTCCATTTTGGGTGTTTTAGTGAAACTCCCAATTATTTATGCCTCGAATGCTAAGCACGGTTCACAACACAATCCTCTTCAAGGCATTGCTGCTTCCTGTGCTACATTAAGCAAGTTTCAGAGAGTTTCAAAGCCTTGTGAGGTCTGGATAACCTCTATAGGGGCCACAACTTGTGGTTCCTCTCCAATGCAATCGCTCTTTCTTAACTAGTTTAATTGTCAACCACAACTTGTGGTTCCTGCTGCATGATGTATCATATTAATTCTCAGTATAGTTGGTTCTCGTTTGAAAGATATGAATAGTCTAATAGTATTTCCACCCATTTGTCATGGCAAAAGGCAAAAGGAGGCAATAGCTATTAGTGTTTAGGGCTATTCTTATTTTCCACCCATTGTTATGGCAATTCAAGGGCAATTAGTATTCACATGGGATTAATTTTATTTATATGTATGAGATTAATAATTAAAAAATTGCTAGGTATGTATAATAAAAAAAAAGGGGTTTCACTAAAACACCCAAAATGGGGGCTGAAATTATAAAAAAACCCAACACCCAAAACACTTTATAAACATACCCAAAACCCATCATTACACACACTTAAAACCCATTTATAAACACACCCAAAAAATATACAATTGTTGATTTTGGGTGTGTTTCTATGTTTAAATAGTGTTTGAGTTTTTTTATAAATACATGTTTAGGATTGGGTTTATTTATAAATTTGTATAAAAAATATTCTAAATATTTTGGTAATTTTTCATTATTTTTTTTAATTTTTTTTATATAAATTTTTTTATTACTGATGTCATCACTGACATCACAGTTCAGATGTTCTTGCCTTCGAGCCTGCCAAGGCTTGGTGAAGCCCACGCCTTGCATGACCTGTTTTGTACTGCTAGAGTCGTATGCTCTAAGGAGTATCTCTTAGCTTACTGATCCTCCTCAAACCTGTCTTCTCTATTCTTATGTTTTCTCCTTACAATATTGGAAGAGGAATCTTGCTCTCTCTCTCTTTCTCTCTCACCCTTTTTTACACTAGGCAGTTGGCCCTATTTGTGGAGACTCTTCATTCTCTCAGAGCATTCACAATCAGACTCCCTATTTCTTAGATAAAATTTAGCTAAAAACACAAAAAAGCTATTTTAGGAGCTCTTTAAAAAAATTCAACTCCAACCATACTCCCTAATTTGGAGAGTAATAAATGTTTTACTTCTTTTTGTCATAATACTTTACTTCTTTTTAAATGTAATTCTTGATTTGCAATAAAATGTTCATATTCAAACTTCTTTTTGTTCATATTAATTCTTGATTTGAGATAAAGAGATTCATTCCCAACTTCAATTAGATCTTCTTGAACACACTTGTGGAAACTACATGCGGGAGAATAGGAAAGTAGTAATTTGAATTTATATTATTACTATGTGATTTTAATATTTTATGGTTTTTGTGTTTTAACAGTGTTTGTGTTTTGCAAAATACCTACAGGGAAAAGAACTATAAAACTTGTATTAAAAAAAGGTGTTTATTGTGCTGCAAAATGTCTACAGTGAAAATAATCGAAAACCAAATAAGGGTGTTTGTGTGTTTTGCAAAAATTTGCTTGTGCTTTGCAAAACACCTAAAGCGAAAAAAACAAAACAAAACAAACAAAAAAGGTGTTCTGCAAAATATTATAACGAAGCAATGATAAAATTGTTAAAAAAATATATGCAACGTTGAAAGGTGATTAAAAATATAAAATGCAAAAAAAAGAAGATAAAATTAAAGATATCATTAAATAAATATTTAAAATAATAATAATAATATTAACTAAGGAGGTGATTTAAAGAACTCATTATGATGCTCTTACAAATACATTCCCACGCGTCTCTTACCAACTCTCATTTAGTGGAGTAGTAGGATATTTTCTCCTTCCCTAGTTGTTCACTTGACGACACTTTACATAGAAAAGGTGGAGGTTTTATTTTAGCCAACCACCACGCATGGACTTTACAATTAAGTTTAATACAGAAGAGGACTCAAGTCCATACACAATATGAGTCCCATGCACAGAAACGAGCCAACGACTTGAGCATTTAAAGAAGTCTACAAAAGTAAGTCTACTAAATAGTATTTGTTTATTGTACCGCGTGTGGTTTAAGTAATAAAAAGGTAATTCAGTCTTTAAAAACCATTTAAAGATTCAAAGATTTTTTTAACCGACGGAGGAGATGAGATTAGGAGCTGTAATCATCTCTAACATTGGAAAGAGAATCAAACCATACCAAAAGCTGGTTGCCAATTTGAAGACTTGTTCATCTTTGACTCCTTATATGTACACACATAGCAACGAGTGATTAAAGTTGAGCACTACATCCCTGTGAGACTCGATAAACTCGGCAGGGGTCAAAGCTTTAAAATGAAGCTCGTTCCATTTGTGCTCCATCTATTGTAAATTAGTTTTGAGTTTTTCTTAAACTTTAAAACAAAAGTTACATCGTTCAACTTGAATATACACTCAATTTCTCACGACTTCTTCAACGTTTTTAGCAGCACATGGTGGCTGTGCGCTTGGCCCCAAAAACAAAAATATTCCTTTATATTATACTTTAGCGTGTTGCATACTATCACAAATGTATGTGTGGCGGAGCTGGCTTTGTAGCTCATATCCCTTAATAGAAGGGTCTGTGTTCGAGTCTCATTGAAGTCATTCTACCCAATGTGAATGATTTTTGGATAGTAAGGTTTGTTGCTGTCATTACATGTTTATTGATGATGACTTTTAGTTATAAGTATTTTTGTATTAGATTATGTGAGGCCCTAATTTAAGCTTTGCATAAGGTCCTCAAAATCTCAAGGACGGCTTTGACGAGACAATGTATTTGTTTAAATAAATATACTGAGTGTTTCTAAGTGTTTTAAAATATTGTAAAGTATGTATTTGTAGGTAATTGATTAATAATAAAAATAAACCAGTACAGTAATTTTTGTGTGTGGAGAAATATCGGATACTTTTGTTTAAGGTAGTTGACCTTGATGAGTTTCAACATAATTATAATTAAATACCATTTCATTACTGTACCAGACTTTCTAAGTAAAAAAGTATATTTACCCATTATTGCCGACATGTCTAGCACAGTGAAAAATGACATGACTTGCGGACAAGAGGTCTCAGGTTTGAATTCCCGTAGCATCATTTGTGTGTGTATGTGTGAGAAATCTCCATCGCCTCTAGTTTACACTATTGCTAAGTAAGTATATATAAAGATTGACTGCAGGGAACAAAGAAAAAACCGTATTGAACGACTTCATCTTGATTCTTTTCATAAACATATAGCAACAACTAAATATATAATATGTACCTTAAAAGCCTAAAAATAAGGGCCTGATCGAGAACCTCTATTGACTAATCCACGGCGCCAAAGGGACTTTGCTTGTGAACACAAAGAGAAAAGCATTCGTGTTCGCTTTGAGACTACATATGATTCAAAGGGATTTGGCGTAGTTCACATTTAGTAGAAATAAAATATATTACATGTTAGAATACTGTTTTCTTGACAGGTAATTATTACCAACGGAGTCTAACACAATAGAAAAAGACCTTGACTTGCAGACAAGAGGTCTCAAGTTCGAACCCCCATAGCATAATTTGTGGGTGTATGTGTGAGAAATCTCTCTCCCCTCTAGTTTAGACTATCTCTTATACTAAAAAGTAAGTATATAAAGATTGTAGATATTATCAGCTTTTACTTTAATTGGTAAAGGTAGCCTAAAGGCTAAAGCCACTTTTTCTTTCCTTTCTCTCTCCCTTATGGTTACTTTTTCTTCCTTTGTGCGGAGCTTCTCTCTCTCTTTTTTCATCTTCTTTCTCTCTTTTCTTTCTTTTTTTTTTTCTCTTTCTCTCTCTCTTATAATGTTTCGACATTTGGCCACGAGGAAGTTTTGAGTCGATAGCTCAGAAAGTTCGTTTGCAAAATGTCACATCTCGTATAGTTTAACTGGATTACTTGTAATTTTAATTTTACAATAATAAAATATTTGCCTGCTTGGGCATTTGGCAATAAATTAATCTGTCAGATTTGTTGGTCCCTTCCTATAAGTGAACAAGGCTTCCATGAATAATAAATCATCCAGGGAATTGGTTATTTCGAAGACTTCGGGAAATTAGAGAGAGAGAGAGAGAGAGAGAGAAGGATACCATGGAATACATGGATCGTTTTCTGCATGACGCAGCAACAAAGGGTGATCTTAGTTTTTTGGAAAAAATTAGAAATGGTGATGTATCAATTGATCTTGTAAGTCAGAAAACGCCTAAAGACAACAATGTTCTTCACATTGCGGCTGAATTCAAGCAAATGAATTTCTTTAAAGAAGTCAAGTTTCATCATCCTCAATCTCCACGGTTTTGGGACACCAACAAGAACAACGAAACTCCTCTCCATGTTGCTGCAAGAGTAGGATGTGATGAAATAGTGGAGTTCATCATTGCTAACATGAAACCTCTTGAAGAAGTTGATTTGGAAGACGGACCAATTAATGAGGAGGAAATCACACCAGCTGCTGAGGAAACGACGCCATCTGATGAGGAAATCTTACAACCTTATGAGGAAAGCAGATCATCTGCTGAGGAAAACAGACCAGTTGATGAGGAAATCAGACCAGCTGATGAGGAAATAAGACCAAACAGACCAGTTGATGAGGAAATCAGACCAGATGGTGTTAAACCTTATAAAAAACTACTCCGAATGAAAAATTCGGAAAAGGATACAGCATTGCATGTTGCTGTTCGATATCGTCGCGATGGGGTGGTGGCTCAGTTAATGAAAGCCGATCCTGAATTATGTTGTTTTACTAATAGCGCCAACGAGTCACCTTTATTCCTAGCTGTTAGAACGGGCTCTCCAAGCATTGCTCTTTATATTCTAAACGAGTCTCCCTCTGATAGATCTCCTTCTTTTCACGGGACAAATGGTGTGACAGCTTTGCATGCAGCTGTCACTCGCAGACGCCTTACCCACCAAGGTAACTTCGAGACACATCAATTAAGCTAATATGCCTTGCTATCATGTACATATTATTTGAGGGACACTTTATATATGGCGGATTTTATATTGTACTACTTTGCATCAATATGTTTACTTAATGCTAGCCGTTTTAGTGGCTTTTTAGGACACCGTGTTTGCCTATTTATTTAATCACAATCAAATATTTTAGTGGTTTATAATTTGTTTAACTTATTTTAAAGATGACCTATAAATGAAGATTTAAAAAATAAATTGTTTGAATCATTAAAAATTAAAATACAAGGTATGAACTGTCTATTTTGTAAGTCTTAGCTCAAGAATCATCCTTGCAAAATATTTAAAGGGCTTCTTAGATCTAAATCCAAAACGATTAGCTGTCATTGGGTTTAGTCCTCGTGTTTTTGGTTTTAGATGTAGGTCCTTTGACATTTATTACTTTTTTCGTTGTGTTGATTTTACCCTTTGAGGTAAATAAGGAAAATACATTGAAAATCTAAATTTAATGCATTATTTTATCGTATGAATTCCAGAATTTAAATTTGAATTTTTTACTTGATATTATTCCTAATAAATGGATAAAATACAATTTAATCAATGAAAAGTAAAGACCCACATACTATACCAATTGAACAAACAAGCACTCACATTAAATTATGTACCTAGTGTTATCATTAGCAACGAAAAATACTTAGTGATAAATCATGTTACCTATAAGTTAGGAACATAAATTAGAAAATTACCTATAAGTCAGACACAAAAATAGACAAAAAAAATTGTATGTTACCTATAAAAGAAAAAGGTACATAAAATACTATTACACATTGTCGAAAATATGAAAAAACATATATATATATATATATATATATATATATACCTATGCAATAGGCTATATGACATAAATGATTATTACCCAATTCAAGTCTTAAGAGGCAACATTGGAACAAAAAATGATTTTAAAAATAAAATAATAAAGAGATTACATCAAAAAATATTTTAAAAGGAATGTATTTCTATGTGGCACAAAAGTCAAAGGACTTGAATCAAAGTCACTAAATGAGGATTAAACCCAACTCTCAATAGAAATTTGAATCTATATCAACTTTTCTAATAATTAAACAAGTTGAAAATCATTAAGATATATCTAGTTGTGACGAAAATAGTTACACAATTGTGTGCCTATAGTTGGTTTGAACACCAATCTTTACTTGTTAGGGGTCTTGGTTCAATTCCCGCATGTGCGATTTAGTGTGTGTGTGTTTTTTTTTAAAATACTTATTTTTTTTTAAACAAAAATAATAAAAATAAAAATAAAAATAAATTCTCCATTAGTGGCACGAAGGAGCATTGAAACCATGACCAATTACCACACAATACCGCTAGCCTATGCATGTCATCATGAAAAATAATTGTGTTAATTACTTTTATTGGTTTATGGTGTCAATTTACGGCAATTTTTATTTATTTATAAATATATATAGTATTTTCATGTTAGATGATGTGAGAGTCCTAGTTCAGATTTCGCACATAATCCTCTAAATTTGAGGGCCGATCCTGCATGCTATAAGAGTGTCCCTCAAATAAAGTTATTTACACAATCTCTCTCTCGAGTACATATATATTTGGATTTTTACTACTCAACATTTGTAAGTTTCCAATTTTCTATATCAACATGCTAGGCATCGTGGCAACTATGGTTTCCAAAAATCATGAAATAATCAAACAAGCAGACGACATTGGGTGGACTCCCTTACACTATGCAGCATTGAGAGGTAACCTTAAAGCAACTCAAGTGCTGATTGGAAAGGAGAAGTCTGCTTGTTACATCTTGGACAAACTTGGGTTGTCAGCTCTCCACATCGCCGCATATGCAGGGCACACCAAAATATTGGAAGAGTTGATTGGAAGTGAGCCTGCTACTTGTGATTTGGTCAATCACAAAGGTCAAACAGCTCTGCATGCTGCAGTCGTAGGTAAACAAATAAACGTTATAAAGTACGTTCTGAAGACGCCTAAGCTTGGGAGACTTATAAATCAAGCAGATAACGATGGGAACACTCCTTTGCATCTTGCTGCCATTTGCCGAAATCATGGAATGGTAAAAATCTTGTCAACAGACACTAGGTTGGACAAAACGGCTATCAATAAAAAATTCTTAACGGTTGCCGACATTTTGAGCGAGGACAAGATGGAACAAAAGGTATCAATAAGCTGAGCAATCTATCTTTTTAATTTTCCTTACTCAGTTAATTCATTATCATACGATGACTAAGACTACAAGTGTATGTTCTTTCTCTATGTTTTAGGAGAGGACCAATAGTGCCGAGGTTAGGAAGTACCCGATTTGGTCCTTGACCGCTGGGGTGCCATATTTTCAACGACAAATCACTCATGAGTTTACGAAAGTACAATCTCCGGAGAAGAAAGATAAGGCTGATACGCCAGCCATTACACATGGGGCCTTGAAAAGACGTGATACCAAACTATTGATAGCAACGCTTATTGCAACAGTCACATTTGCAGCGTCTATCAATGTTCCTGGAGGGTTCAAAACCGACGGAAGGCCGGCATATTTCCAAGTGTGTGGGGTTTTTAACATTAGCCTTCATTTTCTCAGACAACTCCGCTGTCCTATCTACCCATTTCTGCAAGTCAGTGTGGGGGGCATTTTTTTTGACTAGGGGTAACATGTATGCCTACCGATCGGAAATTTGAATCGGTTTTCTCAGTTCTTGCGATACTTATTTCGGTACGATACAACTAAAAAATGCATTCAATATTCCAAAATAAGTGATGCTATTCAAAGATTCAACATATTCAATATCCATCAACATTTTCAATATTCAATATCCATTAACATATTCAATATCCAAATCCTAATCAACATATTCAATATCCAAACCAACCAAATCAATATTTATCCATCAACATATTCATCAAATCCAAATGGTTAAAACTCATGCATTATGGCTTACAAACCAAAAGAGTTAAACTTATCCTATCAAAAATACCCATTAAATGACAAAACGTTTGAGAAATTGAAAGGCAAGCGAGAGACAGAGAGCCAATGCAAGTCGGTATTCGGTATCAAAATCTTGATAGCTACCATTACTCAATTGGTGGGATGAAACGGTATGAAAATAGCATTTTTTGCGGTTTAAGATGCCCACCCCTAATACTGACATCGTTGAAGCCAAAACGCCACAATGAAAGTCTGTTTAAATATTTGTTTGGCACACCCCTTGATTTCGTGCTCGGTTTAATATTTGCCATATTTGTTTACGCAATAGTTTTAATCCCCATTTATAGGTCTCTACGGCAAATAATGCGGGGGATAAGGATCCGTGAGCTCCGGAACTACGTTATTTGACCGAGCTATTAAGTCATCCGTGTTGTTTTCTTTTTGGATCCTGTGTGTGTGATATTGTGGTGTGGTGAGAATAATCATTTTCAGATATGTTGTGATAATAATGAGTTGTGAAATACAACAGCTGAACATTTGGTAAATTATAATTATAAATTTGTTTAGTAATATGAATATGAAATTACTGAGTATTTATTAAATTTTAGCGTTGAGTTGCACTTGCATTTACTGTATGACAGCTTTTTCCAATAGAGAAATTATAGAATGATAAGATATCACCTACGTCAGTTAGTAATACTTCTATTTAAAATATGACATGTGGTACATTTTCAAACAATTCACACTTCATTTTACAGCTGGTATTGAAACCTAATTTTTACCCTTTAAAATAAAATTAAGAAAAGAAAAAAGGGAGAAAACAAGAGACGAGAAATCGCCTACCTCACCCCCTTCCTATCTAATCATAGTCATATTTGCTTCTCAACCTTTCGGTGGCTACCCCAAGACCCATTACAGATTGCCATAAGATGCGAAAAAGGTTGTAATGGGAGTTGGGTGTATCACAAACATCCTGCAAATTGACCCGCATGAAATTGATATAGAAAAGTATGATTGTGGGTACATAGCATGTTGGTTCTCGGTTGTGGATCTAATAAGCCCCAACAAATATTAAGATTAGATAATTATTTAATTGATTAACAATGATGATGAAGTTTCCTGGTTGCAACAATTGATTGGGCTATGAGGTTTGACTTACTTGTGACTAATGATTGTTGATGGTAGGCAGAGGAAGAAGAAGACCGAGGGATGGCGTTGGGGGTGGCGTTCGGCTATGCGTTGGGTTGGGTTGTTGGGATATTTTCTTTTCTTTTTTCTTCAAGGTTTTTATTTTTCTAATTTTATTTCAAGTGAATGTCTTTTGATGAACAAATTTGGTGACTAACTAGCATTATTCTCTGACCGTGTTTCATGGTTTTACTTCTATGTTTTAGGATCTCATTCGTATTCAGCTTGTAAAGTCACCTGGGGAAGTCCATTGGCGTGCCATTATTCCAACAACAAATTTCCCATGATTTCATTTTCATGAATTCGGAATCTCCAAAGCACAAAGATACACCAACCACATCAGCCATTATAGGAAAAAACATAGAAAAGTTGGAAGCTACTTCTTCAGAGGAGGCCTCAAAAGTATTCGATACCAATCTAGTAGTAGCAATGCTTATTGCAACCGTCACATTTGCCGCAGCTTTCACCATGCCGGGAGGACTTAAAAGTGACGGCATGGCGGTGTTGTACGGAGAGGCATCATTCCAACTGTTCTTGCTATTTGATGCCTTCTCCTTCTTCTTGTCAATCCTAGTGGTGTTTCATCATTTCATGGTGGCAACTGTGTCAGGTGTTCTTGTAGCTGCACCTTCAATTCTCATTCAGTATTCAATTGGAGGAATGCTCGTAGCTTTTGCTTCTGGCATGCTTCTAGTGCTGCCCAAACACAGTCCGGTGGGCATTTTGGTGTGCTTAATTTGTGGGTATATATGCTTGTCTATAGTCTTTAAGCTTAGAATTGTGCCTGTACGACTAGCCGCAAATGGTTCATGACCCCGCAATTTTGATGGGGCTTAGTTTTGATAGGCCTTTTTGTTTAGGGCCTTGGATCCATCTGGCTTTGGTTCCGTGCAGTTTTCAAAAGTGCCGCTCACAAGAAGATCATATCTTTTTTTAGCGTTATCTTTAATCGAATTGGCTCAAAAGTAGCGGTGTGTATATATTGATTAAAAAAAGTAGTGGAATTTGATTTCAGAAATAGCGTTACTATTCTTTGTGGTAGTTCTTAGATAAATAATACACACATATTCACGCATATGCCAATTGGTTTTCTTTTTTACTTTATATTTTATTTTTAAAATTAATAAAAGATAACATGGGTAATTGTGTTGTATAAAAGTAGGACCTATTATCTGATTTGTTTTTAATTTTAATTTGTTTTTAAATATGAAAAAAAATATGAATTTACCATATTATCCTTATTTAATTAATAATTTTAATTCTTAATATTTAAATTAACTAAGAGTATTTTATGATATTTTGAACGTTTCACAATTCTCTATCTTTTGCTATATATAGATAATGATCTTGGACAAAAAAAAGAATAGTTCGGTCAAAACCACTGGGAATTTAGATTATCATTATTTAATAAGATGAGTTTTTTATTTAATTGTTATACATTTCGATAGAAGTACCGATGTTCTATTCAAAGAAAAACAAGTGGTTCTTCAAAACCAAGTCCAAGAATATTCCAAAGAAAGTCAAGGTTCTTCAAGTGGCTCTTCAAAACCAAGTCCACGTATATGAAGAGGAACTTAGCAAGTGTTAAATTTTGGTAATTATTTGATTAGGTGCCAAATTAAATTTATAAATTGATTCCAAAATCAAAAAATTCCGAAAAGAATTGGATTGGAATTGGAATGTAACTAAAAGTTCTAAAAATTCATAATCTCAAAATACATTAGAGTTTCAAGCTTAGACTACATGACTAACTCCATGTTCAACTAAATATGAATTAATGACCAAATAAACATAGATGAGGTTTTTTTTTTCTTTCATAAATATTATAACAACATCTAAGTACTAGCATATTAATAGTTTTCCGGGCTTTGGGTATGTGTTTTCAATTTTGAGCCAATTTTAACATTTCAAATAGTTGGGCATGTTTAAAATTTTGCATTTTCCAATCGAAACATGTAAGTTCCGAAATTTTTTTCCATATCGAAATTGATGTAATTCCAAAAATTTCCAAAATGGAATTGGAAGATAATCTTCATTCCGAAACTTTTCGAATTGGAATTGGAATCTTCTAATTTTGATATGATGCATTCCAAAAACCAAACCGAGTCTGTATACTACGTTGCTGGTTTTGGTGTAATTAACTTAATTACAAAAATCTATTTGTTGGCAATGGGTTCCCACCACAGTGGTGGTGGATTCCCCCTCCCCACCATTGCACCCAGGATTGAACCCTAGTGAAGTTTCTTTCTTCCAATGTAACAAAAAAAAATCTATTTGTTTATTGTTCCATGCGGTTTAAGTCTTTAATGACAAGTATACTAATCAAGAATGGGTGTTTAAATTATTCTAATTCCTACTTCTCCTGTGTTTATTAACGCATAATTGAAGTGAGTTCATATTCTCACTTTCCTTGCATTAAAATCCATAATCAAATACACTCAAAATAAAAAATTATGTGAGTTCCACGTTAAAATCTGTAATCAATTACACTCAAAATCATGCATGGATCCGTTAGGGAAAGTATGGGATTAACTAGGGGAGTAGTTGATCCAATTCCAATTCCTTGATTCCACAATGGACTCCTTAAACCACCTCCTTAGATAAACTTTAGGCCCCGTTTGGTTCATAGAATGAATTTGAGGGTAAATTCACTTCCCATGCCATTTTCCAAGGGATGGGAAATGGAGATGCATTTTTCATGGTTGGTAATGTTGGGAAAGTAACCAAAAAATACCACTTTATTTCCTTTCACATGTTTGGTTTGTATAGGAATGTAAAACAAAGTTTATTTAATTTTCCAATTATACCCATATGATCAAATAAAAAAAAAAGAATGCATTTAATGCTATATTGTAAAGAATGCATTTAATGCTATATTGTAATTCTAAATTGTTAATAAGGATAATATGGTCATGAAAAATATGTATTTAATGTTGACTCATTTTTCCAAACTTTCCTACGATGAGGAAAACAAAACTCAACGGGAGGAGAAGGGCTTGACTTTCCCCCTACTTTCATATGTGCAAGGCAACGATTTCTCATGTATGGACTTACCAAACATAGGAAAACAATTGATTTCCCATCCCCAGACCTCCTTTCCCATGAAACAAAAGGGGCCTAAGGGAGGAAATGATAAAACTCACCTCTAACTATGCTCCCTATATATCCAGCTCCTAAAATAAGGAGATTCTCTAGGAGCTCCTAAAATAAAGGAGATCTTTAGGAGCTCCTAAATATGAGGAGAGAGAATGGACTCCTAGTTGATCCAATTCCAATTCCAATTCCTTAATCCACAATGGAACAATTTCTAAACTACCTCCTTAAATAAACTTTAGGGAAGAAGTGATAAAACTCACCTCCAACCATGTTCCCTATATATCTAGCTCCTAAATAAGTGGAGAGAGAATGAACTCCTAGTAGAAATATTATAGAGTAGTACTATACTACCATCTCAGTTTGTTATACTTCCATTCAAAATATGTGATGTTCATTTTTAAAAAACAATTTAAGTTTTTTTTACAGCTGGACTTAATATCCAATTATTATATTTTGAATATAAAACTAAGTTAAAAAAAAGTCTCACACGGAAGAGCCACCACCCACCCCCACCCTTCGTCCTCATGGTGCCGCCTTAGGCACTGCCCACTCCCTCCAGCTCTCTCTCTCTCTCTCTCTCTCTAGTCCTTCTCGCTCAATTCAACTACTTAATCATAACTCAATTCTCTTCTCACCATTTCAGTGCAGCCATCTCGCGCTCGAGCAGGCCATTCGGAGCCGATTAAGATCGGGCCCATCCAGCTTCGAGATCACGGTAGGCTTCGGGCTCTCGGGAGAACAAAAAAATAAAAATAAAAAATCATCCCTAGAAGCTAGTTGCCAATTTAAAGACTTGGTCATCTTTGAATCTCCGTACAACATGTCACGAAACCTGCATGCATGTATAGTTGACTAAATATAAAAAAGGTAAATGACACCAACTTGATATTTTTTGCAAGTGTGATATTTTTTTTATTCACAGGCAATTGGCAATAATATATTGTCAGATTTATTAAAATGGTTGACACAATGGTGGCACTGTCTACATCTACACCCCGTTAAAATGTTACATATTAGAATATTGTACATGTTGAGCAATTGGCACTGAATGTGTCATCATCGCTTCCTATATAAGTAGACATGGAGGATCAACACTAATTAAGTCATTCACAGAGCATTAGAGAAAGTTGAGTGCAGAAAAAAAGGTTGAAATGGATCCTTCACTGTATGAGGCGGCCAGATCGGGTGATGTTGGTCTATTGAAAATAGTTAAGAAGAAGGCTACTGGATTTTTTCTTCAGAAAACGCCTAAAGGCAACAATGTCCTCCACATTGCTGCTGAATTCAAGCAAATAGCTTTCTTCATAAGTACCCCACTTGATGATCATCAATGTCGTCCACTGTTTTGGGCCCCTAACAACAAGGGCAACACTCCCCTGCATGTTGCGGCCAGAGTTGGCTCCGATGAGATCGTAGAGTTCCTTATTGAACATGCAAAGAAGCCGCCGCCCACTGGAGGAGCCGATTTGGAAATCGGCGGCGAAGCTCATAAAGAGTTACTCGAAAGGACTAATATGGAAAAGGAGACAGCATTGCATGTTGCCCTCCGGTATGGCAACCAAAGAGTGGCCCACTTACTAATCGCAGCCAATCCTGAATTGACTTGTTCTAACTAACATGGTGAACGAGTCGCCGTTGTTCTTGGCTACGTCTAAGGACTATATGCAGACTGCCAATATGATTTTAAAGCACTGTCCCGAGTCTTCTTTCCAAGGTGTCAATGGTGTCACAGCTTTGCATGCCGTGGTAACTCACAAAAGTGAATTAGCCATAAGTAAGACTAGTGACCTTATCTATATGCTTTATTTTGATACAGTATCAACTGTTGGTTGATTATGTATTTTTTAAAATATTTTCGTTTTTCGTATACTTGTCTAAGACATGAAAAAATACATATTTTCTAAAATCAAACATATAATCCACGTATGTGTATCTTCTTTATGATATTTTAATTGAAGTCCATATTGTAAGCTATCTAACTATATTTTAATCTTTATTATGCATGCTAGAAACTTTGAAGCTTATGATCCGCAAAAATGGTGATGCAATTAAAGAAGCTGATGCAATTGGATGGACTCCCTTACACTACGCAGCATTAAAAGGGAACCTTGAAGCAACCAAACTACTGTTGGAGAAAGACGATGTCTCTGGCTTCTTACATGTTGGACAAATCTGGAATGTCAGCTCTTCACGTGGCGGCCTTTGCAGGTCACAAAGAAGTAATGGAAAAGCTTATTAGGCGTCACCCTGATATTTGCGATTTGGTCAACCACAAAGGTCAAACGGCTCTGCATATTGCAGTTTTAGCTGGACAAGAAACTGTTGTCAAATATATATTGAAGGAGCCTAATCTTGCGGGAATAATACATGAAAAAGACCAAGATGGTAACACCGCTTTGCATCTAGCTGCTATTAACCAAGATTATAAAATCATGAAACTTTTGGCAGCAGACGGGAGACTGGATAACACTGCTTTCAATCGTCAACTCTTAAAGGCAGCCGACATTTTTCATAGCGGCAAACTTGAAGAACAGGTACCCCACAATTTATATTATATCTAATCCCTTTACTCAAGGTGGTATTTTCTATATCTACTTTTAGTTTAAGAGTTTAGTAAAGAAAAAGGAGTACTTAACTTTCTTTGTAGTAATTTACAATGTTTTCATTAAAGAATAATGTAATTTCTTTGTGTTGTAGGGCATATGCCATGTTACTACTAAGCTTTCAAAGCTCCTGGGAAAGTCCATTGGCGTGCAATCTTTTCAACAGGGTGTCAATTTCCATTTTGGAGATCGGAAACTTGGGAAAGAGAGGCCTCAAACGACACGCCGCAGTCGCAGATGCTGACCCTGGCTGTTAACGTTACAGCCAAGAAAGAAAAGCCACAAGTTAACGCGGAGGAGCAGCCCCTGCAGAGACGCGACACCAGGCTGCTGATAGCGACACTAATCCTAGGCATCTCATTTGCGGCTGCTATCACGGTTCCAGGAGGCACAAGACCAGACGGAAGGCCAGTTTTACAAGGAAAACCAGCTTATTCAGTGTATTTAATCTGCAACTGGTTCTCCTTCATGGTGTCAGCTCTCACGATTTACAATGATATATTGGAGCGAAAAGTCGTTCGAATCAAAGTAGCAGCACAACTGATTCAGTGGTCCGTTTCCTCATTGATTATCGCATTCGTTGCGGCCGCGATGGCAACGGCGGCCAAAGACAACAACTGGATGAACTTTCGGTTTGGCCTCGTCTTGGCGACTGGTTCTACTACATGTTTTTTCTGCTTTTTTTTCTCTAGGTGTTATCCAAGAACCGGTAAAGAAACTAATATCTGCCTCCGGGATCGCGTAATATAACATATTATTTATATGCTAGCTCCACTTCAGTTCAGTAAACTGAGTTCTGTTAGTCTTGTACTGTATTTTTAATTCTGTATTATTCTATAAAATTAAAGCCTAGATTGAACAATCTTCCCTTCATGTTCTTGTGATGCTCAAACTGGTTCGAGTTAGGCTAGTTGGCCGGGACAGTGAGTGAGTCCTCCACTTTATACCCTAGTTCAAGTTCCTCTCCCTTAGGTTGATTTAGAGTACATTATCGTTGTTAAGAAAAGTGATTCCCTACCTTCCCTTACTATTTAGATTTAACAATGCTTCATCCCCCCAAATATTTCTATGTGAACACGAAACCTCTCTATACTCTGGGAAATTTGGAAAAATAATATTTTCCTCAACACATGAAAAGGCTTTTAGCCTATCTTTCAAATCGAAAGATGGGCTAAAAGTCTTTAACATGCCCATAACTTGGCTAGTTTTCAAAGTTTTCCCAAACTTCGCGCTCTTTATAATATCTTTCATTTAGCGTTAAAATTATTGAGAAGTTTCTGAAGTGGCCTATTAACTAAACAGTAGTTGGATGACAAGTTGAGCAAGTTTCATAGAAGTCAGCGACGAGGAAGTTTTGTGTTGATCGCTTAGAAACTTCTTGTCTATTAATTTACTCAAGTTGACTGCAAGACAATTTGAATCAAGCGAAAGAGTTCAATATTAATTAAGTACTTCAACTATAGCCATGTGGATTCTTTCCTGGCAAGGTGTCATTTTCAAAATGAGCCATTTTCAAAGGCAGATATTCCATTTTTTTCAAAATGAGCCATTTGAAAACCTAAGAATTCACTTTGAGCTATCAGCATTACAAAGGTAGAGAAGCTTTTCACAATAAATTAAGAATAGAATTAGCTTTCCAATTCCAAATCTCCAACCCCCCAACTTGAATGCTATTCTTATTGTCTATGTAATCACGAAAAAGAGCAACGCTCCTTACCTAGTACTATTTTCAAGCAAAACCCAGAAAAATTTCAGAAAATTTGCCCCAACTCAATACTCAACGGATTTAACCCTAAATCAAATTAGGGACATAACAATTGTTTTGATATACTGATTTGTTGGCTAGATCATAACTCTAAGGGCATGTTTACTTATCTGGAAAGGGAATGAGAGGTATAAGAGTCATTCCCATTCCTGACCACTCCTTTGTTTTACTTGCATGTTGGGAATGAAAAGTGATGTGGAGCCCACATGTAATCATGACTTTTACTCCTGGTATAGGGGAAATGGCATTCCGGATGGTGAAGGTGGTATTGGGTATGGATGAATCAAAATGGACATTTTTCTATCCAAATTGCCATCATATATTTTGTGAAAACACCAAAAAACCAAAAAAAAAAAAAAAAGGTTGCTCCCATTTTCTTTGAACATAAATATATTTAACTTAATTCTATATATTTAGAAATACTAGGAAGTAATAATTAAACTTATAAAACACGGTTATTTTTACATATATTGAATTGGTATTTAACTAATTTTCTATTATTCTTACTATATGAAAAGATGGTTTTTTTTTTGGGTTAAAAAAAAGGCTTATTATTAGATTAGAGAACTTCAACAAAAAAAACAAAAAAAAAAACGATTAGAGAACATTTGTCCTTTGTTCTATGTATTTATTATTTTTGTTTAAAACAAAAAATTTTATCACTTGAAAAATTGTGTAAGTAGTTGAACAATTTGAATTTGTGTTTCCAAGGCATTTTGGTAATTAAACTTGTTTTCATTCCGATTCTTAACAATAGTAAACAGTTTGAATGAGAATTCTTTTTTGTTTTCATTATGATTTCTAACAGTTAGTAAACAACTTAATTGGAATGCTTGACTCTGAATCCTGTTTAACCCGATTCCTGAATACTGCGTTGCATAATGGACATGCTAGAGTGGTGGTGATTTTGTTAGTGGAAGCCGTGCCTCAGTTGTGTTCCTAATGTAACGTTAACGTGCCATTGCTCTTTACAATTTAGGTCACCTAAGCAAGTACATTTTAAATAAGTGTTCCTAAGGATATAAGTCCCTCTACTCGGTTGCTGGTTTTGGTGTAGTTGACTGAATTACAGAACACAAGTCTACTAAATACTATATTTTGTTTATTGTACCGTGTAGCCCAAGTAATTAAAGATCGATAATTAGGGGGAGTGTATTCAATCCATGGACCATGAGCCTTAGTAGATCTGTCATGCCTCCTCCACTCGTATAAGTAACACTCCGTGCTACCAACATAAATCAATTTTTACAAAACAGAACAAATATTCCCAAAACAAAAACCATTTCCCCATTGAGCACCTTTGTTCAAGATCTCTATTATTACAAATTTCTTGTTTGTTAGTATTATTACTTATTTAATTTATTTTTCAAAATTTTGAAATAATAATTTGCTTCAGAAGTTATGGATTTTACAATCCAATTTCAGATTGAAATCCATGCAAAGTATACATGCCGTCCATTGTCATGTGACTGGATTATCGGAAGTGAGAGCAATGATTTGTTTCATTTCTTATATTCGTTAATCTTAGATGGATGGTATACATACATACATGTACTTTCCTTGCCATCGACAACTGGAAATCTCTTTAGCAAAAGAATTAGTTCGGTGATTGATTTTGTGTGGTCGGTGGAGACTTTGCTTTTCTAGTATACCAGGGAATTGTTTGATTGTGACAGAACGAGTAAATAAAAGGGAAAAAGCCTTGTGCATTGTCCACCTATATATTCAACCATCTTCGGCACTCTCAGTTCGATATTAATAAGCATATATACGCAGAGCATAGAATCTGAAATGGAAGACTTTTTCAGGTACTCGAGTAAGAATCGATCTTTTTATAAATGCCTTTTGTTGACAAGACGACGACTCAGTTCCTGTGTGAGATTCTGATCATGGCTGGTAAGAGAGAGTAAATTAAAGAGAGAACCGCCGTAAGCAATACACAACTTGTATTACGAGAGAGAGAGCGAGAGAGAGAGAGGCTAGCTAGCCATGGATCCTTCTCTGTATTAGGCGGCAACATCAGGTGATGTTGGTTTCTTGAGAGAAAAATAATTAGAGATGGTGGTGCATCAATTGATCTTTCCATCAGAAAAGGCCTAAAGACAATAATATTCTTCATATTTCCGCTAAATTCAAGCAAATAGATTTCTTCGAAAATGTCGATCCAGATCGATTTGGTCAGCTGTTTTGGGCCACCAACAAGAAGGGTGACACTCCTCTGCACGTTGCTTCAGTAGGCTGTCATGAAATGGTAAAGTTGCTCATTCAAGTGGCGAATCAACCGCTATCAGTTGAAGGAGCTGATGAGGAAAGTGGACTAGCTGATGGTGAAACTCATAATTTTAAACGACTACTTGAAAAGACTAATTCGCAAAAGGATACAGCCATGCATGTTGCTTTCCGATGCGGTCATCGTAAAGTGGTGCTTCTGTTAATGAAAGCCGGTCCCGAATTCTGTTAATGGAAATCTCTTTACTAAAAGAATTAGTTCTGTCATTGATTTTGTGTGGTGGAGACTTTGCTTTTCTAGTATACCAGGGAATTGTTTGATCGTGACAGAACGAGTAAATAAAATGGAAAAAACCTTGTGCATTGTCCACCTATATATTCAACCATCTTCGCCACTCTCAGTTCGATATTAATAAGCATATATATACGCAGAGCATAGAATATCTTTAAGACGAAGAGCATAGAATCTGAAATGGAACTTTTTCGGGTACTCGAGTAAGGATCGATCTCTGTATAAATGCTTTTTGTTGACAAGACGACGACTCGGATTCTGATCATGGTTGGTAAGAGAGAATAAATGAAAGAGAGAACCGCCGTAAGCAATTCACAACTTGTATTGCAATAATTAATAGGTGCTGTGCCCACTACTTTGAGAGAGAGAGAGAGAGAGAGAGAGAGAGAGAGAGAGAGAGAGAGAGATCAAAGCTAGCTAGCCATAGCCATGGATCCTTCTCTGTATGAGGCGGCAACATCAGGTGATGTTGGTTTCTTAAGGGAGAAAATTAGAGATGGCGGTGCATCAGTTGGTCTTCTCCAACAGAAAACGCCTAAAGACAACAATATTCTTCATATTTCAGCTGAATTCAAGCAAATAGATTTCTTCGAAAATGTCGATGCAGATCAATTTGATCAGCTGTTTTGGGCCACCAACAAGAAAGATGACACTCCTCTGCACGTTGCTTCAAGAGTAGGCTGTCATGAAATAGTAAAGTTGCTCATTCAACATGCGAAGAAAAAGCTTCATCACATGGAAAGAGGTGAATCTCATAACAAGTTACTCCGAGTGACTAACTCGGATAACGACACAGCGTTGCATCTTGCTGTTCGATATAATCATGAGGAAGTTGTGATTCTGTTAATGGAAGCTGATCCTCAATTGTGTTGTAGTACAAATAAAGCAGAGGAGTCGCCCTTGTTCCTTGCTGTTAGAAAAAGATCTCCAAGCATTGCTCATTGTATTCTACAGGCTTACGATTCCAACATTTCTCCTTCTTTCCAGGGGACTAAAGGACTGACAGCTTTGCATGTGGCAGTGACTCAAGAAAAACTCATAGACAAAGGTACGCAGACATGACATCACCAAATTGTAAGAGCTTTCGAGCTCGATTCATTAGTATATGGGTATGCTGTGTGGTGTCATATTATATTAATAGGAAAAATAAAGGTGGACTTACTACGTAGGTATTTAAATGAACACACACGTGTGTATATGTATATACATACAGAAAGCTTTTATTGAGGGATCCTTCAAATTAGTTTATTTGAGGGACACCCTTGTAAGGCCCATTCCGTATTGTATTTCACTAATTCATACCGTCTATTTTGTAGATACTCATTCAAAGATCATCTCTACAAAAAAAAAATTACTTGAATCCGATATCATTTGTTCACTCAATTGAATTATTGAAATTTTAGTACTTTCCTGAAGCATCATGTTCATTGATTTTGTAAGACACAATTGGATATCGAAACGGTTTCCAATTTTTCTAATTTTTTGCAAGGATAATCTATGAATGTAGACTTAAAACATAGATGGTTTGGATCGTTGAAAAAAAAATCGTAAGGGACCCTAAACGGTGTCCCTCAAATAATTTTTATTTGATGGATCTCTTAATAGAAGGGCCTAAACAGCTCTTCATGCTGCAGTTTTATATGGGACTAACACTACGAAATCTGTTACTTTTATATAACAAGGATTGTTTTTGTTGACTATAACTCCATTTGGGTCCAATAATTTTTATACATGAAACATGGTAGGCGTTGTCAAGATGATGATGTCCAAAAATCATGACATAATCAGAGAAGTTGATGCTATTGGATGGACCCCCTTGCACTACGCAGCATTTACAGGGCACGTTGAAGCTACTCAACTACTGTTGAAATGTGATAGCTCAACTTGTTACATGCTGGACGAATCTAAAATGTCAGCTCTCCATGTCGCAGCCTATGCAGGCCACACCAAAGTGATGGCGGAGCTAATTCGATGTCGACCCGATACTTGTGATTTGCTTAACTCAAAAGGCCAAACGGCTCTTCATGCTGCAGTTTTAGGTGGACAAAGAGGTGTGGTTAAGTACATATTAAGGACGCCTAAGCTTGCAGGACTTATTAATGAAGCTGACAAAGACGGAAACACTCCTCTGCATATGGCGGTAATTTACAAAAAGATCGAAATTATTGACATTTTGACGTCTGACCCTAGAGTGGACAGGACTGCTATCAATAAAAAACTCTCAAAAGCCATTGATATTTTTCTTGGTCAATGTATTGAAGAACAGGTACGCAAAACAGATGCGCACACACATAAAAAAGGGAATCATTCATTTTGACATGTTCTATGGTGTACTCACTCTCTCTCTCTCTCTCTAGGAAATTATCAACAGATGTCCAGTGTTGCAACAGTTGGGGTCCTCCGTGGGTGGTACATTTTTCCAACAAAAAATCAGGAAAGATTTCAACGAAGTAAAACCTTCAAAGAAGGATACGCCCTGCACACGAGCCTCCATTGGACATAAGAGGCAAGAGGAGGCGCAAGCTAGTTCAAATCAGGCCTTGAAAAGACTTGATACGAAGCTAGTGGTAACGACACTTATTGCAACCGTCACTTTTGCAGCCGCTTTAACACCTCCGGGAGGATTTAAAACTGACGGGACTCCGGTTTTATTTGAAAATTATTATTACAAAGTATTTCAGCTTTTCAACCAGGTATCCTTCGTTCTGGCAATTCTTGCGATCTATAACGAATCAAATCCAATACGTTTTCTGTCAATCGAAGTAGCCACACCTGCAAGACTCATTCAGTATTCCATTGGAGGGTTGCTGGTAGCGTTTGTTTCGGTCGCAGCTGCAGTGACGCCCAAATGCCACAGCAGAGGTCCACTTCAAATTATTCCCATTGGACCAAGTCCAGTTGATATTTTTGTCAATATCTTCCAACTTTTTGTTATAGCATTTGCTCTCATCCCCGTCGTTACGTTTGTATATCAAAAGCTCAGGGAGAGACAAGTCAGCAACCGAGTAATTTAGAAGCGCTTATCATAAGTGTTTGTTATTATTGGTTTATTAGTTATAAGTGTCTGTTATTGGTTTCCTCAACATAAGTTTTGTCAACTTTTTATGGTGTTTTGTGTTTTTGTTTCATACTTTTTTAGAGCATCCACAATATCCCACCAAAATCATATATTATTAAGCGAACTCATCTACTAATGAGCCCAAACAACCTTGGAATATCCAAATCGGAAAAATAAATCATCAGCAATTATGAACAACAGAAAAAAGGCTATAAAGCAATTATGTCCTCTTTCATCGATGCTAAATTAATAATGACTAAAATGTGACGGGCAATAGGCTATAAATGTTGTCATATTTAAGGATCGCCATCTAAGTGAACAAGGTTACACAATTTCTCTATGTTTTGGCGGCTGTTTGATACTTCTACTTTAAATTTGTGGAATCGCCTGGGGTACTCTGTCAGTGTGCCACTTTTCCAACAACAAATCAGGCGTGATTTTGAGAAACCAGAAGCTCCGGTGAACAATACATCGGCCAAAATCACAAAAACAAGAGAGACGCCTCAATTCTATTCAGATTGTGAGATGGAATGACGCGATACGACACTGCTGGTAGCAACATTTATCTCAACTGTAACGTTCGCGGCAGGTTTCACCATTCCTGGAGGACTTAAAAGTGACGGGAAAACGGTTTTAGACGGAAGTGCATATTTTAAAGTGTTTATGTGTTCCAACATTGTCTCCTTCTTTCTATCAGCCTTTGTGATTTACAATGAATTACTAGAGGAAAGTTTCTTAGCAATCCAAAGGGTTGCACTTGTCCTTCGGTGTTCTGTTGGAGGACTTGTCTTTACATTTTTTTCAGGCTTCATGGCAGTGCAGGATAATAAAGGCAAGGGTTGTCCTACTGAGAGTATGCTCTGGTTGTTATTTTCTATGTTGTTTTATGCTTTTATGTTTTCGTCATGGAACTATAATCCACATTTAGCAAGAATGAAGAGGGAAGGAAAGATCTGCCTGCAAGACCGTAAAATTTGACGGCGCTTATGTAAACCCGAAAAGAGAAAAGCCTTTCTAAAACACAATCTAATATGTAGAGCAGCAGTGAAAAAGCCGAGAGCTTTTGTCTCTCCTCTGTTTTCCTCCTCCATTTTCATTTTGCTATTTTTGCTTGTGTTTGTGAGTGTGAGCAGCTGGTGTTGAGAGTGCAAAGCTTAGTCTGTGTATGGAAATTTCAGTTGTACCACGTTTTGCAAGATAAATTTAGAAGAGATTACTTTCACCTCCAAATTCACAGTTGAACTAGTCACTGCTAAGTTGATGCAGTTTGGTCTTTTTTTATAAGTCTATGTTGTTGTCAACAATTTTCACTATGAATTTAAAAAAGAAAAAGAAAAAAGAAGGAAGCTTTCCTCAAGCCAACATATAAGTCATCAACAATTTTCACTATGAATAATAGTCTTCACTAGCAAAGGCACCCGCGCCAATGCTGCGGGTTTTGAAACCAAATTGCATTCTAAAAGACGTTTGAGAAAAATCATATTTTAAAAGAAGAGTTGATAAATTTTCTTTAAAATTGAATCATAATTGAAGACAATTATGAGAAAGGAAACTTTGCCCAAATTCAATGCAATCAACTACCACTTAATATAGAGAAATTGAGTGGGGAAATAAGTTGTGAACAATGAAATATTATGTATATAATGTGTACATTAATGAGATGAATGAATTGAAAAGGAAAGAGCATAAACTCTGATGTGGAAGTAGGAGAGGCAATTTTGGAACTGCCTTGGGCTTTTTTCTTCTTCAAACCGATAATTAGTAAATTGTCAGAATCTCACACATTTTCTTCTCTGGTTTTATGTTTATCATCGGCAAGACAAACACTTTCATAAGAGATTTCTATACCATTTGAAATGGCAAAACTATGAGCTTCTTGCATCATCTGATTTCGTTTGCTATCTCTAGTCCTTTTACGCATTATGCACAGAAATTTAAAACCCCAAGCAACAGATTGATAACTGGAAAGGAGAAAAAACATGCATTTATACAATTTTAAATTATAAGCAAATGCACCATGATATTGACAGAACCATAGAAATGAGAATTTTCAAATGTCATAATATTTGGCAATCAATAAGCTACAGCCACCATGCATGCAATCTTTTGAAAAATGGATGAAACACTAACCTGTAGTCAAAGAAGCTATCAAGCATTTCGAAAAACAGCCACACAAAAGCAGGATCACAACAGCTATCTAAAATACAAAGACAGAAAAACAAAATTAGGCTAATAAGTATAATTCTGGTTTTGCTTGTGAGATAAGACAGTCTCAATTAATGAATCTGTTTCAATACTGATTTTCGTATTGAAGAATATCAAGAACCAACAGAAACTATTTGTTACATTTCCTTTTCTTACACAAACAAATGAAAACATGAAAATATTACGATACGAATTGAAGACTGGTTTCTTTTCAAATTCCTTGAGAGGAGAATCACATGTTAATTGGTTGAAAAGTAACCAACACCATAAAGAGAAAACTAAATAAACACATCACAACTCATTTCAAAATCCATATGCATGCAAGACAGTGTAGACCAATCCCAAATGTTCCGTAAAAAACAAATTCGATAAAACCAAACATCGACCAAACCCTATATAATTAGTTAAGCCAATGTGGTCAATTTTCGGACAGCTGTTATTATGCATGGTAAACCTCTAGTGTGCGATCGAACATACCATGAACGATGTACTTTTTTTAATTTTAGAAAGTCAACCATTTATAGTTGTTTGTTTCTGAAATTCCACATATATATGTTCCGCAGAGAGAGAGAGAGTTTAAAGCCATGGATCCTTCCGTCTATGCGGCAGCAAAATCGGGTGATGTTGATTTCTTGAGAAGAATTAGAGACGGTGAGTTATCAATTGATCTCGAGTGTCAGAAAACACCTATTGCAGAGTGCAAAAGAAGGGGTCAAACTGTAATCAATATATATATTTTTTAATACGACTCTTCTCAACTCCTCACTAATTTTTGTATATCAACATGCTAGATATTGTGAACACAATGTTATCCAAAAATCCCAAGATGATCAAAGAAGTGGACGCACTTGGGTGGACGCCCTTACACCACGCAGCGTTTTGGGGAAACCTTGAAGCAACTTGATTGTTGATGCAATGTGATAGCTCTGCTGCTTACCTCTTGGACAAATCTGGATTATTGTCAGCTCTCCACGTCACCGCCTATGTAGGACGTGCCATAGTTTTGGAAGTGATGATTCGATATCGGCCCGATGCATGTGATTTGCTGAATGCCAAAGGCCAAACGATTCTGCACGCTGTCGTTTTAGGTGGACAAATAAATGTTGTTGAGTTCATATTGCAGACGAATAAGCTTGATGGGCTTATAAACGAAGCAGATAAAGATGGCAACACTCCTTTGCATCTCGCTGCAGCTTACCCTCATTTGGAAATTGTTGAACTCTTGGCATCTGATCGTAGAGTTGATAAGACTGCCATCAATAAAAATTTCTCGAAGGCTGCCGATATTTTTCTTGGCTTGTATGCGATAATTTTGGACGGGTATGTACGCTACAAATATATGGTCTTCCTAGCATATTATTGCATTATATTTTTGTTGACTAAGACCATAATTCTCCATATATATGTTTATTTAGGATGCCTTCAATAGTCCGCTTTTGTTCAACCTGTGACGCTCTAGTGGTGTTCCATTTTTCCAGCAACACATCGGACCGATTCTTGACAAAAGAAACTAGATTGATTCTAACCAATTCCAATTCCGATTTGACATCTCTAAAAACCGGACCGAGCCCCAAAATCAAATAAAAAATAAATAATGTAAATATATTTTGGTGGCCCAACAACTAAAGCCCATCAACCAACACCCGACCTTAGATGCTAAAGCCACTTCTTCTTTCTTTTCTCTCTCCCTTATCTTTACTTTTTCTTCCTTTGTGTCTCTTTCTATTTTTTTTTTATCTTTTATCATTTTCTTTCTCTCCTTTTCTTTCTTTTTTCTCTTTCTTCTTCCTCCTTTCCTCTTTCTCTTTCTCTTTCTCTCTCTCTCTTTCTCTTTCTCTTTCTCTTTCTCTCTTTCTCTTTCTTCTTCCTCTTTATGATTCCAATTTTCTCTTTTGAACCTTTACCCTTTTCCTCAGGACATGTGTCCCTTTCCTTATATTTAAAACAATGTAATTAATGCATCAAACAAGCTATCATTTGTTTTCCAAATTTACCTTTATTAAATATATTGATTTTAATTTTTTTTTTAATTTATCTAATTTTTTTTACAAACTTTTTACTTCCTTGTTTAAAATTAATTAAGAAAAAAACGTTTTTTTAAAGACTCTAAAGGCAACAAGGCATTCAAATAAGACTAAAAATTAAATAAGAAAAGGCATTAGTTTTATTTTTGGTTTTCTGAAAGACTCCAAAGGGAGTAAGGAGAGAAATTGGTTTAAATCGAAAATTTGGTATGCCAGAATTTTAGGATTTTTTTTTCTTCAAATAATCAGACTCCAAAAGCAATAAGAGATATAAAAAATATATTAAAAAAAATTGAACTTCCTTTGAAATCTGATTATTTGGGGTTTTTTAAAAATATTTTTAGTTGTTACTGAAAATGCTCTTTAACTTTATTTAGTGGTATAAAAAAAATGCAATTGAAGGACAAAACATTTAAGAAGGATAAACTTGAAAAACAAATGTTAGCTTGTTTGATGCATTAGTTACATTGTTTTAAGTGTAAGGAAAGTAACACATGTCATGAAGAAAAAAATATAAGATTCAAAAGAGAATGTTGGAGAGAAGGTTGCTAGCATTTTCCAAACACATAACAACAAGTGATTAAAGTTGAGGACTACATCCCTATGAGTCTCCATAAACTTTGCAGGGGTCAAATACACAGATAGAGCTCATTCAATTTGCGAAGACCCATGATGAGCTTAAAATGAAACTCGTTCCATTTGTGCTCCATTGATTGTAAATTAGTTTTGAGTTTTTCTTAAATACTATAAAACAAAATGTTACATCGTTCAACTTGAATATACACTCAATTTCTCATGAGATTTTCTATTTAAACCCCACACTTCTCTTAGTTCACCCCTAATGTCCTAAGTTCACCCCAACTTTTAATTTAAATTTTCACAATTTCTAAGAAAACCTCACTATCTTCCCAAACTACCCTTAAACACACCCCAAACTGAAAAAATAAGAACTAAAAGAGAATTTATATTTAAACCCCACAATTTTCTTTGTTCCCAGCAAAAAAAAAACACAAACAAATGAAATCTCAAATCCAAAATTTAACATTTTCTAGAGAAAGAGAATAGTTTTACATATCTCCAAGAACTGTAACTGGAATTATAACACTTGAGTATTGTTGAGAGAGAGAGAGAGAGAGCTTGTAAACAGGAAGTTGGAAGGAGGTTTCCAAAACTTAATATGAAGAGTGGTGGGGTGTATAGATGTACTAGGGTTAATTAATAAGTTGAATGACCTTTTTTGTTTTTTACACAATAATAAAACTTAAGTAAATTTAGGTTTTATTAAAAAAAAAATTTCACTTTTAGAAAAAGCCAAAGCTTTTTCAAAAAAGACAGGAAAAACCTCTTAACTTTCAAATCAAAGACATGCAAATGTAAAGGATTCCTTAGGAAATCCAAAAATAAATAAGGGCAATTTTGTCCATTTTTGCTTCTTTTACAAAATTTGTCTCTCCTTTGTGTTTTTCCAAAGTCTCCCTAAAACTTACAGCTTAATGATTTAAGTATTTGGGTGAACAAAAAGAAGTGCGGGGTTTAAATAGAAAATCTCTCTCATGACTCCTTCAACGTTTTTAGCAACATGGTGGCGCTTGGGCCAATGTCTGAATCACATGGTGATGCACTTGCTCTCATGAGGGTCTTTGTTGATTGAAATGAATATATTGAAGTATCTTTATCCCTAATTAGACAAAGTATATGTTTAAATAAATATATTGTGTAACACCCCGACCCCAAATTTATTCAATGTTTAATTAATTTAAGTGGAATTGAAAAATTACCCGTGGGATAAGGGTAATAGGAGATGAGTCCGTAGACACGTAGTGAGCTCGAATCGGAGTTGTAACGAGAGAGATATGGTCAAATGAAGCTCAGTGGCATAATCGTAAATATTTGGTTGGAAAATGCTCTCGTCCGACCACCAAAGTTACCAAAAAAAAGAAAGCGAGGAGAAAGCGCCGTTTTGAAAAAGCCGCCATTTTGGCAATCAAGGTATGAAATTTGCTCTAGCTGATGGTTGGGTAGGATTTCATAAATTTTGAGCTAAGTAACTTTCGATCTTTGAAATTCGGTTTGCAATCGCGATTCGCCACTTCGGTCGGGTATGTCCAGAACAAAGTGACTCCAAATTAGGTGTATTACCTTTTTTGCATTTTTGTTGTGATCCTCTCGATGTCACGAGTGCGTGGGTGTGCTCGGATCATTTTGGATCCGCATATCGCGTATTTTAGGGTTCGCTAGGTTTGGACCGTTGGATGGTCTGAAGTAATAATATGTTGATCTAGGTATTATCGTGTAGATTCGACGGATCGTAAATGGAGTCCGGATACTCGAAAATGCCAACCTTAGGGTTAGGGTTTTAGCGACCGTCCGATCGTGCGATCGTGAGCGATCCCCGTCCGAGACCAAAGTGTCCTAGAGCACAGTAGAACCTATAGGAACTTTGAATCGTTTAAGTTTGGGTAGTTTGACCCTGGGTTGACCGCTAGACTTTCCTTGTAGTTCTACCATCCCAGGAGGGCTAGAATGACCTTAGTGACAGGTCTCGAGCGTTGTTGAGTGAAACGGAGACCGTGAGCTTAAGATATAAATTAGTGAAATTAAATGGGGAGTTTACGGCATGCAACAAGCAGCACGTCCGTCGTATGAGGGTGATACTGTGATTGTGTTTGATGGGTTGTGATGGATAAATTTAGAATGTATGTATTTGTATGCAATGGTTTATTTGATATTAGGAGCAGGATCGATCTGAAAGAGCTACGTGTGGCTTGATCCCAATGTGTTACTAGGTGCAGCCACAGTTAGACCCCACAGGTGGTCTTATTGAGTTTGGGTTGGACCTCGTTGTTGGTCCCAAAATGCTGAGCAAGTAAAGGTGTGCGTTTTTAGATTTTGAAGTTGTTATATGCATGTTTGATGCATTAAGTTATAAGAACTTTGTGGGGTCTTGCTAGAATCATTTGAAGGCGGAGGATTTATGTAAATTGCATGAGATTTTATTGTGCATGCTGCCGGTTGGGTTATAAAATGTTTTAAGTGAAAATTTTGAAATGTTCAATTTATATCCCTAAGTCCTCTCTTAAGCGAGGACATAGATTTAAGAGTGAAAGTGATGCGGGGTCTCCATGTCGGGTTAAATAAATCATATTGAGTGTTTCTAAGTGTTTTAAACTATTGTCAAGTATGTATTTGTAGGTAATTGATTAATAATAAAAATAAACCAGTACTGTATTTTTTTTGGGAGAAATATCGGATACTTTTGTTTAAGGTAGTTGACTCTTGATGAGTTTCAACATAATTATAATTAAATACCATTTCATTACTGTACCAGACTGTCTAAGTAAAAAAGTATATTTACCCATTATTACCAATGGAGTCTAACACAGTGGAAAATGCCTAAGAGGTCTCAGGTTTGAACCCCCATAACATCATTTGTGTGTGTATGTGTGAGAAATCCCACTCCCCTCTAGTTTAGACTATCGCTTATACTAAAAAGTAGGTATATAAAGATTGTAGATAATATCAGCTTTTACTTTAGTCGGTAAAGGTAGGTGTGTGCAAAGAGTGTACAACAACACAACTCCTTTATATGTATCAAGAGAGAAAAACCTCTGAACTAACTTTTCATCAAAGGGATTTGTGTAGTTCACATTTAGTAGAAATAAAATATATTATATATTAGAATACTGTTTTCTTGACAGGTAACTAATTAGCACTAAGCCTGGTCAGAATTATTTATACCTCGAATTGCTAAGCACGGTTCACAACACAATCCTCTTCAAGGCAATCCTCTTCAAGGCATTGCTGCTTCCTGTGCTACATTAAGCAAGTTTCAGAGAGTTCAAAGCCATGGATCGTTTGGTATATGAGGCGGCAACATCCGGCGATGTGGTTTTGTTCAGAAGGATTAAAGATGGTGATGAATTACCAGATGTTCTTTTTAAGAAAACACCCAAAGACAACAATGTTCTTCACATTGCAGCTGAATTCAAGCAAATAAAATTCTTCAATGACATCCCACTTGAATATGGATCTTCACTGTTTTGGGCCACCAACAAGAAGGGTGACACTCCACTGCACGTTGCTGCCAAAGTAGGATGTGTTGAAGTAGTTGAGTTCCTCATTGAACACGCAAGGAAATCGCTTCATCACATGGAAAGAGGTGATGAGGAGAGAGGACCAGCTGCTGGTGAATCTCAAAACAAGTTACTCCGAGTGAAAAACTCGGATAACGACACAACGTTGCATCTTGCTGTTCGATACAATCACGATGAAGTTGTGATTCGGTTAATGGAAGCCGATCCTCAATTGTGTTGTTTCACTAATAAGGCAAATGAGTCGCCCTTGTTCCTAGCTGTTAGAAAAGGCACTCCAAGCATTGTTCATTGTATTCTGAAGGCGTATGAGTCTGGCGTTTCTCCTTCTTTTCAGGGGACAAACGGATTGACAGCTTTGCATGCTGCAGTGACTCAAGAACAACTGAAAGACAAAGGTACGTGAACATGGCATCACCTGATGAAATGTGTTGATTTTATATTGCGAGGATTTTATTTTGGTGGAAATTTTCACTACCTCTCACCTCTTTAGTTTTTCCTATATCAACATGGTGGGCGTTGTCGAGATTCTGGTGTCCAAAAACAGTGACCTAATCAAAGAAGTTGATGCTATTGGATGGACTCCCTTGCACTACGCAGCATTCACAGGGAACGTTGAAGCTACTCAACTACTGATGGAATCTGATAGTTCTGCTTCTTATATCATGGACTTATCATCAAAAATGTCAGCTCTCCACGTTGCAGCCTATGCAGGCCACACCGAAGTGATGGAAGAGTTAATTCGATATCAACCTGATACTTGCGATTTGCTTAATTCAAAAGGTCAAACGGTTCTTCATTCTGCAATTTTAGGTGGACAAGGCAAGGTGGTTAAGTACATATTAAGGACGCCTAAACTTGCGGGACTTATTAATGAAGCTGATGAAGACGGAAACACTCCTTTGCATATCGCTGTTAAGTACGAGAAAGTAGAAATTATCTCCATTTTGACGGCCGACCACAGAGTGGACAAGGATGATGTCCATAAAAAGTTCTCAAAAGCCATTGATATTTTTCTTGGTCAAAATAGTGAAGAACAGGTACGCAATACAGGTGCACACACACATAAAAATTTATATAAGAAATAACCAGTGTTTTTTTTTTTTTGGTTACTTTGGTCAGAAGTATAGCGCAGTATTTTGATCCTTGCATATAAAGGGACTAATTTGCACCAAAATCAAGTTTAAGAATCACTTACAAAGCGAAGAATATGGATGCTTTAATCACGTTTTAAGGAGTCACAAACTTGTATTTAGTTTGAAATGGTTTGAATATGGATCAACTTCAGACAAATTTTAAAAACTCAGTTTCGCCTGATCTCCCACATTTTTATTTATTGGATTAATTTGGGGAGGTGAAAATTGCAACTTTTCCAAATCTTGAGGAGGATAAATATCACTGTATCAAAAGTTATTTGGTTTTTTTTTCTTTCAACTTCTAGATCTTAGACAGCCGAGTATTTGTACAATATTAACTGATCACCTCGCTAATACAAATAAGGTAAATAAATATAGTACAAATAATAGTATTGGAATTGAAATTGATCTACTATTTTTCTTTTTTCTGCTTTGAAAAGGATCAGTTAATAATCTTTGACAAGTTTACTCTCTCTCTCTGTATTGTTTAGGGAACTATTGACAGTACGGATTTGCACCAGTTCGGGTCCTGCGTGGGTGATCCATTTCTCCAACAAAAAATTAACAATGATTTCAACAAACCGGAAACTTCAGAGAAGGATACGCCCCGCATATCGGCCATTGAACACAAGAGGCAAAAGTCGCTATCTAATTTCAATCTAGTGGTGACAACGCTTATCGCAACCGTCACTTTTACAGCAGCTATAACCCCTCCAGGTGGATTTAAAAGCGACGGAAAGCTGGTTCTATCGGAAGATCCATTTTTCCAAGTATTTCAGATTTTCAACTTCGGATCCTTCATGATCGCAATGCTTGCGATCTGTAACGAATCAACTCTAACACGTTTACTGTCAATCCAAATAACCACACCTGCAGTTCTCATTCAGTATTCCATCGTAGCGTTGCTGGTAGCATTTACGTCGGCCATGATGGCAGTGACGCCCAAACACCAAAGAATGGCTCCACGTAAAAACCCCTTTGCTTTTCTTCTGTGTATAATTGGTATGGTGGGGCTGCTACTTGCTTTGATCGCAGCGTATACGACTATAATTCAAAAATTGAGGGAGAAACACATGGCACGTCGTTCCTTTAAGTGATTTGTGGAGAAACACACGGGAGATGTTTATCTTAAAAATTGCTTAAATCACTTAGTGTGATTATATGATGAAACATGTAGGAGATGCTTCTCTCCCAAACAGGCCCTTAGAAGTTCATGATAAGTCTTTTTGGTTTTTTTGTTTTAGTTTTACTAATTAGTTTTAATATAAGTGTTTCTTATTGGTTTCCTTATCATAAGTTATGTCAACTTTTATTTGTTGTGCTTCTTTTTTGTTTTACAGTGCTGTATAATTTTTCCAAAGTATTTTTATAAGTTAGGTAATTCATAATTCAGCATAATTGGTTCTAGGTTTTTATTTGTTTGGGGCACCTAATCTTTTGTATTTGTATTTAATTAGCACAAGGATCCAAAAAGATAGTATATTATTGTCGTGTTTTTCAATACAAATAATATTGAGGGATGAGGAATCGAACCTAGAACCTCAGGTGCATGGGTAAATGCTCTAACTACTCAAGCCCCTTGATCGTAGTTGACTGTTGATATAAAAATTGTCGATTGCTAATTACTGATATTTCTTCGAGTAATCTCACAAAAAATAAAAATATTCTTCGAATAATGGAATGTATAGGCATGGACTAACGATATTAATGATCTTGTTAATATTTCATTCATTAACTATATATAAAAAGAAAAAGAATGAAATGTAAAAAGGAAAATAATGATCTTCTCAATATTTCATTCGCTAAGAGCATCTTCAACAGTAGTAGCAAACCAAACTTTTTAAATTGAAGTTTGTTGACTTACGTGGCAATTTAAAAAGCTTTTGGCCAGTTTGATAATCATTTAAATTTTAGTTTGTAGTTTTCATTTTTTGTGCTAGAGTATAGATAAAAATGAGGGAGAATGGAAGTGAGAATGAGAGAGAAGATGAGAGGAGAGGATGGGAGGGAAGAGTAACAAAAGTTAAAACTAAAACTAAAAAACTAAAATCTATTTGAGATTGTCTTCCCTTTTAAGTTTTTATTTTCACTTTTTTTACTCATCCCTCCCATCCTCTCCTCTAATCCTTTCTCTCAATCTCATCCTCACTCCCATTCTAACTCTCATTTTCCTCTATACTCTAGCACAAAATGAAAACTAAAAACTAAAATTGAAATAGTTATCAAATAGCCTTTTGTTTACTACTTTAATATTTTGTGCCCCAGCAGACTCTTTAACTCAATTAATACAATGTTATGGAAAAGAATGAAAAATATGAAAAACATGTGAAAAATAGGAAAACATGTGCCCCAGCAACATACTAAGTTTGACAAGGCTGTTGAAACAGATTTTGATGATGTGACTCACCTATTTTAACATTCTAAAGATATTGAAAAGACTGTTGGAGATGCTCTAACAATTGCAAAAATTATAACAACTTACGTAAAACTTTAAAAATAGGGAATTTCCTCTCATGAAAGCAGACACAAAACTAATAATGACGGTTTTAGTGCGGAAGGAAATGAGAATCTTAAAAAAGAGTGGACAAGATTGCTATTAATGAGGAATTCTCACAGGCCAATGACTTTTTTCTTGGTGACAATTTTGGAGAACAGGTATGCAGTACGGACACGTATTTGTATAGATATAAAGACACATATTTTCATTTTCTCTTTCAACTTCTACTGGCTCTATCCAACAACAACAAAAAAGAAGAAAAAAAAAATTTCTACTAGCTCTAGGATATGTTGAGTAAAGTTTGATCATAATTTGGCCCTAGGGTGAACTTGGAAATTTTTTCAAATTATCCGTTAAGTTAATGGGTAAACTTGTAAATTCATTCCAAATATTTATAAAAAAAGAATTGAACTAACAAAATAAATTAAATAAGAAAAAAATAATTAAATAAAACTAAAACCAAAAGAAGAAAGAACAGGGAAAGACCTATTTGCACCCAAATTTATGGTCTTAAAATTGCCCCTAAAAAATTGGCCACTAAATAGAACCAGTACGTTAACAACATATGTTTATAAATTTAAGGAGGATAAGAACCTATTTTTGTCCATGATGGAGTTTATGGACAAAAATTGAACTCGTGGTATAGTTGATAGCCATGAAAAATTTACCCTATTTTTTATTATTCAATCATAACAAATTCCATGAGATGTTACCCATCAAAAAGGTTTCGCTTACACATTTGTATAGAAAAAAGTGCATATATTTTCATTTTCTCTTTCAATGCTTGAGGTTTTTGTTTTATGACGAAATTTCAAGCATAACATGGAAATGTCCCTAAACTAAATAACCATTTGCAATACTAAATAATCATTTGCGATGTGTTTTTGTACCCTATTTAATAATAATGTTACAAAGCATAGTCGATTTTCCAATGTGCGCTTATAATATCTACTTTTTCTCGATATGTTTTTAGGAAAGCACAAGTTTACTTGATCGTCAGGTTTTGCATCACCTGGGGCTTTCAGTTGGTATCCCATTTTTCCAACAAAACATCACTTCCGATTTCTTGAAACCGGAATCTCCGGGCAGCGTTGCACACGAGAGAAAAATGGGATGAATGCATGTCAGTTAATTGATTGACCTATAACCCTCATCACCCGATTGACCTGTTATGGCAGTTAATTGAATAAATGGGATGAATTAAGCTATCCAGTATCCATGACTTTCGAAGTTGATCCAACCATGCGCATGAAACGCTGTTCCTTAGTTTTGAAAATTTTATTGTCTTGCTTTGATTTGTTTTCTTAGTTTTCTTTTTTCCTTTTCTTTTCCTCAAATTTCTTAGTAGCCATGGAGATAAACCAAACCGGCAGGCAAGTTTTTGGTTAATGCGTTTAGAAACAACCAATCTGGTCTAGTTTTTAGAACAGTAAGAAAATACAGGGAGAGAGAAATTAAAAAAGAGCCGCAAGAACTCACAGGTTGATTTGGATGATTTTGGCCATCAACAGAAGAGGATCTTTAATGAAACACCAAGACCAAGAACCTGAAGCTTTCCCCAAAGCCGACACTTCTCGAAGCCCACACAATCCCATTGATGCACTGCAGTTTGTGGATGAAATTAAGTACTTTTTCCACATCAAGGTGCTCATGCTTCATCCAGTATAAACTAATTACTAGTGAAGCAAATGCTGAGAGACAAACCTAATGTTTCTGAATTGGTTTTGAATCTGTTGCTTTAGTGGGGGTCCGCTTGACCTTTCCAGAGCTTTGCTTCATCAAATGGTAGAGGACATGACTCTTGGAGTTTAGGATTGTAGAGTAGCTGCCTCATCAAAGACTGCGTTTTCAGGTCTTCCTGATGATTACCAGTGTCATACTCAGCCTGCTCCAAGTAATCTGCTGCCTAAAAAACATTTAAGAACCCACCAACAACAATCAGTACAGTTTTAACAGTAGGAATTGGAATTTGGGTTGTTAAAGCAAGGAAGGGCATGCAAAAGAATACTTACTTTAGTCACTGCACGGAGAACAAAGAGGAACGTGAAGCACAATCTAAGTGATGGCGGAGCTAATTCCATGTCGCAACCCATGCAGGCCACACCAAAGTGATGGCGCAGCTAATTCGATGTCGGCCTGATACTTGTGATTTGCTTAACTCAAAAGGCCAAACGGCTCTTCATGCTGCAGTTTTAGGTGGACAAAGAGGTGTGGTTGAGTACATATTAAGGACGCCTAAGCTTGCGGGACTTATTAATGAAGCTGATGAAGACGGAAATACTCCTCTACAAAAAGGTTGAAATTATCTCCATTTTGACTTCTGACACGAGAGTGGACGCGACTGCTATATATCAATAAAGAACTCTCAAAAGCCTCTGATATTTTTCTTGGTCAATGTATTGAAGAACAGGTACGCATGCAATGGATTCTATGTTCAAGCGGGAAACCATACAAAACAAAGAAGAAGAAAAAAATAAATATTTTCCGTATGGCCCTATCCATCTAATGATTGTTTAAGTGTAATTAAGAATTTACCCGTGGGATAGGGGTATTTTAGTTATTTTCTTATCCGAAAGGAATTTGAGAATTCAGGTTGTACCGTTACGTAGAGCACGGGAGATGAGTTCGTAGACACGTAGTGGGCTCGAATCGGAGCTGTAATGAAGAAGTTACGGGAAATCATCACCAGTGGCAAAATCATAAATATTTTGAAATAGGTTTTTGGTTAAAAGACGGAACGCCCCGTCTCTCTCTCTCTCTCTCCTGCGCACCTCGGTCCTCCTGTCAAAACAGCAGCGGCGGTTTTTCCGCCACCACTGCTTCCTCCGGCCACCATTCGAGGTGGTGTTGGTCCCAAAATGACCGGCTGGTCTTCGCTTAACCCCAGCCAAGCTCGTCGCCAAGTGCGAGTTTCGTCGAAAGCTGCAGAAACTCCGCGGTTTTTTCCGAATTTTCAAATCGCTCGTTCTCTCTCATTTCTTCACCAAATTGGACGTATAAGGTATGGATTTCTACCTATTTTTCATGATCTAGCTGATGGTTGGGTAGGATTGCATCGATTTTGAGCATAGGATGTCTGATCTTCGAATTGGATTTCGGCCGGATTTCGGGATGAGATTCCGGCTACTTCCGGTCAGTTTTTGGGGTATGCCCAAGAACAAAAGTGACTCCAAATTAGGGGTATTACCTAGGGTAGGAGTCTTGGCTCTCGATTTGGAAGTTTTCCGGCGATGCGATATCGCTTTGGACACCCACAGGGAGTGTGGCGGCGCGTGGGCACTGTAGCTGAGGGCATTTTGTCCCACTATGATCCTCTCGATGTCACGAGCGCGTAGGTGTGCTCGGATCTGATTTTGGGTACCGTTAGAGTCCCGAACGGATATCGCATATTGCGTATTTTCCGGGTTCGCTAGGTTTGGACCGTGGGATGGTCCTGAAGTTATAATATGTTGATCTAGGTATTTCCAGGATCGTATAGGATTCAACGGATCATAAAATGGAGTCCCGGATACTCCGAAAATGCCAACCCTAGGGTTAGGGTTTTAGTGATCTTCCGATCGTGCGATCGTGAGCGATCCGACCGTCCGATCGTGAGCGATCCGACCGTCCGATCTGGACCAAACTTGCAGGATGTGTGTCATAGACCTTGTAGAACCTATAGGAACTTTCAGATCATAATTTGGAGGTCGTGGGCCCCGCGGGCCTGTTTGACCAAGTTTGGGTAGTTTGACCCTAGGTTGACCGCTAGACTTTCGTTGTAGTTCTACCATCCCAGGAGGGTTAGAATGACCTTAGTGACAGGTCTTGAGCGTTGTTGAGTTAAATGGTTTACATGCGTCTTTGGATTAGCCGGCGTGTTGACAGACCCCATGCGTGGCGGGTGCGTCCCGACGTATGAGGAGATATGATTGTGTGAGGGTGGTGAGAATGTAGCGAGGCCCGGTGTGGTCGAGCGCGTCTTTGGATTAGCCGGCGTGTTGACAGACCCATCGTGGCCGGGTGCGTCCCGACTTATGAGGAGATATGATTGTATGAGGCTAGTGAGAATGTAGCGGGCCCGGTGTGAGTCGCACGCGCGTCTTTGGATTAGCCGGCGTGTTGAGGACCATACACGTGGTTGGGTGCGTCCGGCGTATGAAGGAGATATGATTGTATGAGGGTGATGAGAATGTAGTCGGGCTCGGTGTGAGTCGCAGCGTCTTTGGATTAGCCGGCGTGTTGTGACCCATCACGTGGCACTGGTGCGTCGGCGTATGAGGGGAGATATGATTGTGTGAGTGGTGAGAATGTAGCGGGCCCGGTGTGAGGTCACACGCGTCTTTGGATTAGCCGCGTGTTGAGACTCCATACGTGGCGGTGCGTCCCGGCGTATGAGGAGATATTATGATTGTGTTTGGTGTGTTGTGATGGATAAATCCTAGAATGTATGAATTTGTATGGCTATAATGGTTTATTTGATATTAGGAGCCAGGATAGATCTGAAAGAGCTACGTGTGGCTTGATCCCTTAGTAGGGTACGAGGCGACTGAAGTTACTAGGTGCAGCCACAGATTAGACCCCACTTAGGTGGTCTTATTGCGATTAGTTCGGACCGTTGTTGGTCCGAAACTTGGTTGAATTGAGGCTTGTCCTGTGGACTGAGTGAGTGAAGGTGGGCATGAATAGATTTTGAATTTGTTATATGCATGTTTGATGCATTAAGTTATTTTAAAAACTTTGTGGGCAGTTCTGCTAGAATCATTTGAAGGCCGGAGGCCATTTGTGTAAATTGCATGAGATTATATTGTGTGTGCTGCCGGTTGGGTTATAGAATGTGTTTTATGCATGTGAAAATTTTGGAAAATGTTCAATTTACAGGGGAGACTACAAATTTCGCAGAAGTCTCATGCCCTTAATCCTCTATGGTAAAAGAGGACATAGATTTAAGGAGTGAACTGGCGTGGGGTGATGCGGGGTCTCCGAGGTTAAATCTCGGGTTCAAAAATTCAGGTAGTCTGTCATATGGTGTACTCACTCTCTCTCTCTCTATCTCGGAAATTATCACAGATGTCCAGTGTTGCAGCAGTTGGGGTCCTCCGTGGGTGGTACATTTTTCCAACAAAAAATAGCAATGATTTCAACAAACTAGAACCTTCAGAGAAGGATACGGCCTGCACACCGGCCGCCATTGGACATAAGTGGCAAAACCGGCGCAAGCTAGTTCAAATCAGCCTTGAAAAGACTTCCGGAAGGATTTAAAACCGACGGGACTCGGTTTTATTCGAAAATTATTATTACAAAGTATTTCAGCTTTTCAATCGGTATCGCCGTTCGGCGGTTCTTGCGATCTATAACGAATCAAATCCAATACGTTCTTGTCAATCGAAGTAGCCATTGGAGGGTTGCTGGTAGCGTTTGTTTGATCGCGGCTGCGGTGAAGCCCAAAGGCCACAGCAAAGGTCCGCTTCAAATTATTCCAATTGGACCAAGTCCAGTTGATATTTTTCTCAATATCTTCCAAGTTTTTGTTATAGCATTTGCTCTCATCCCCGTCGTTACGTTTGTATGTCAAAAGCTCAGGGAGAGACGAGTCAGTAACCGCGTGATTTATAAGCGCTTATCATAAGTGTTTGTTATTGGTTTAGTTATAACATATAAGTGCTTTTTGGTTTTGTTTCATACTTGTTTAGAGCATCCACAATGTCCCAACAAAATCATACATTATTAAGCGAACTTATCCACTAATGAGCCCAAACAACTTCGGAATCCAAATCAGAAAAATACATCTAGCACATGAGCAATTATGGACAATAGAAAAAAGTTGGAAGCTACTTCTACGCAGGCGGCCTCAAAAGTATTCAATACCAATCTAGTAGTAGCAATGCTTATTGCAACTGTCACATTTGCAGCAGCTTTCACCATGCCGGGAGGACTTAAAAGTGTTGGTTTTTGGGATGGAAAGGTTTAGGAAATAGTTGGTTTAGTGTTTAGGACAATAGCTTGATCTGGAATGGAAAACTTTTTGAAAGAGTAACAAGGTAAATTTATTTGAATAGAGGAGGAAAGTTACAAAGCTTTTAGAGACTTAGTTGGATACAGGGCAGCTGGTAGTTTTCAACTTTTCTTGCTTGATTACATAAGCACTTTTGTGGCTGGAATCGAGATATCAAAACTGGCCAAAATCCAATTCGAAAATCAGACAATCTAAGCTCAAAATTGATGCAATCCTACCCAACCATCAGCTAAATTATGAAGAAAAGATGAATTTTCATACCTTGATCGCCAAAAATGGCTACCGGAGGAGAGAGATCGAAGTCGGCCAAGTTTGAGCGAAACCGCCTAAAACCACATTTTCCAACAATGGAGCGGCGGTGATGTCGGGAAGGGCAGTCGTGACGCCGGGCTGAGCCGGTCCTTTAGCATCGGTCCGTCGCAGTGGCGGTGTCGAGTTTCAAAAGAGAGAGAGAGAGAGAGGCTGCCGAGAGAGAGAGAGAGTCAAATTTTTAACAAACCCTTTTCACCAAAATTACAGTTATGCCACTGAGAGTATTTTGATCGTATCTTCTTCGTTACAACTCCAATTCGAGCACACTACATGTCTACAGACTCACACTACAAAAAAAAGGGTCATTACCGACCAACATTATCCGAGGGCCCCGAAATTTCCTCGGTAAAAGTGTTTTTTCCGACCAAAAAATAATGTCAGTTGGAAATATGTCACGAGCCTGAAATTTTTTTCCGACAAAGGAAATACCCTCGGAAACAGTCTCAATTGTCGTCGGAAATGTAATTTATTTGGTGGGAAGACTTGGCGCCAACTTTATTAACAACCAAAAGTACGTTTGACGGAAATAGGATGATTATTGCCGAGGGCTTTCTCTTTCCGTCGGAACTGTTTGACTATTTCCGAGGGGCTTCTTATTCCGTCGAAATTGCTTGAACATTTCCGAGGGGTTCTCTGTAACACCCCGACTCCGTTTATTTTCCTATTTAATTTAATTAAGGGAAAATATTAATTTACTCCTGGGTTAAGGGTAATTTTGGTCACTTTCGCATCCGGGAAGATTTTGGGACCGTGAGTGGTGTGGTTGCGTAGGTGGTACTAAGACGAAACCGTAGACAGTGGTAGGCTGAATCGGAGATTTAACGAAGCTTTGGCGATCAAAACTTGTTCGGTGGCAGAACCGTAATTATTTCGGAGTAAGTTGGGGTAAAAATCTGATTTTTCACATTTACCCTCACTTTCTCTTTCTTCCTCCCGCGTCTTCTTCTTCTCCTTGCGATTTTTCTCCTTCCCGTCACTGTTCACCGATCGGAAACCACCACACAGCCGCCACCTCACCACCCCGTCCAAGCGAGACTGTCCGATTCGAACCGCATGACCTCTCCCTCTCTCTTCCCGCCAAGACACCGAAACCCTCGGGACTCGCGGAAAATGCGAGAATCGTGGCGGGCCATTGGAACTTCCAGCCGCTCGATCTCTCTCCTCCAGCCACCATTTCCGACGGGTAAGGTGAGGTTTCTCATCCTTTTTACGTGTTCTAGCTGATTTTGGGTTAGGATTAGATCGAATTTGAAGTTTGGAACCGAATTGGAAACCTAGGTTTTGGCCGGATTTCAATTTGAAATTCCGGCCACTTGCCGTCCGAATTGGATGTTGCCGTAGTTGAAAAAGTTGCTCCATTCTTCGAGTAGTATCTAGGATTGGAAGGGTGAGCGTTGGTTTGGAGATTTTCCGTCGCCGGAAATCTCTCTACACACCCGCGCCTTGCCGGCGCGTGTGGCGCGCGTGGGCAAGGTGGGTGAAGTTGTTTTTCGTCTGTTGAGATCCTTAGGCTGTCACGAGTGCGTAGGATTTCGCGGATCTCAATTTGGATATCGTTTGACTATCGAACGGATTTCGCATATTGTGCGTTATCCGGGTTCGATAAGTTCTGACCGTTGGATCGTTTCCAAGTTGAAGTATGTTGATTTAGGTACTCTTAGAAACCTGTAGGAATTCGCGGATCGTGAATTGGAGCCCGGATGTTCCGATTCAATAACGTGAAGTTTAGGAAATCGCGATCACCGTGCGATTGGGAAGCGAATTCCAATCAGTAGGACCTTAGGATGTTCCTTTGGACGTGAGCGCACCGGGAACTTGGGGATTTAAGTTTTTCCTTTAGTGAATTTCCGTTTTGGAAGTACGTGCTGTTAATCAAGGATTTGTATCTTGGAATAGGTACTTCGGTTGATCACTCGCAGCAGGCGGGACCCTCACGGGGCCGGGCATCTTGGGATTACTTGTGAGTGGACTTTGTTTTAAGCATATGCATGGTTTTAATTATGAAAGTTTTGTGCATATACTTTAAATGATGGTGACTTTGATTTAATAAGTCTTTGGTTGATGATTTGAATATGTTTATATGTCTTGGTTATATATTTTGAGTATAGACATATATATTTGAGTATGATGATTATGTTGATATGGATTTTGGGATGGCTATCTATATTGTCTATGTATAGAGTATGAGAGGTTGTTGTGGTGAGTTTGTGGAAAGATAGGAGTTTGATGGATGGTTGTGAGATATATGAGTATGGTAGGTGAGTACCATTCCCTAGTTACTAGGCTTCCCACACACGTCGTTGGCAGTGCCGGTGGGGTGGGAAGGCCATGAGATTACGGGTCTCACACATGGCGTTGGCAGTGCCGGTGTGTGAGACACTTTCCATACGTGTCGTTGGCAGTGCCGGCGTATGAGGAGAGTATGTATATTGCTTGAGTATCATCACACACGTCGTTGGCAGTGCCGGTGGGGTGATGATACTGTCTGCGCGCGTAGGACTTGTTATGAGATTTGTGAGCTACACGTGTCGTTGGCAGTGCCGGCGTGTGAGCTATGGAGTTCCGTCCCCCGGTTGGACTACTCATCCCTGGACGCGGGTTAGTGTTCGGAAATCCTGCGTACCAGCTAACAATCCCCCGGTTGGATTGTCTCCCCGGTACATTAGTATGGAGAGGAGTATATATATACTATACTAGAGTCCTAGCTATATATATATATATATTTATATATGGGTATTTACGGGTTGTTGAGAGTTGCATATATTTTGGGAAATGAGTTATGAGCTTGAGATGTGGAGATGTTTTGGACTTTGGGATTTTTGTGTTTGAGTTTTGGTTTCTGAATTGTGAAACTGCATGCTAGAGCATTATTTTTACATGGTGGGGTTACTATGTTGTTTTAAAGTGAAATTTATGTTTTGGACTTTGGGATTTTTGTGTTTGAGTTTTGGTTTCTGAATTGTGAAACTGCATGCTAGAGCATTATTTTTACATGGTGGGGTTACTATGTTGTTTTAAAGTGAAATTTTATTTCTGTCCACTCACATCTTTCTGTTTTGCGCCCCCCAGACAGAGTTGCTCCTGAAGGCATTCGAGCAAGTCACGAGCTCCGAACTTGTCGTCTGTTAATAGGGTCTGTATAAATTCTTTCTACTCCCCTGTTTGTTGTAAACAAATTCTGTAGACGCTCTGTTATTGCCCATGTTAGGCTACTACTTGAGGCCGGAGGCCATTTTGTGTTGGATTGTAGTATGTTAAAAGCATGCTGGCAGTTGGATTGTATATTGTTGTAAATTATTGCAGGTTGTTTATTGTTGGTTTGAGCATTTTACAGGGGAGACTCTGCCAAAATTTTGGTAGATTGTCTTGGGTTTTAGTAAGTGGGCCCGGCATCGGTGAGATGTCGGCACCAAGACGGGATCCGCCCGGTTTGAAATTCGGGCGGTCCTCATTCTCCTTTCGTCTGAATTGTTTGACTACTTTCGAGGAGAAATATGTCCTCTCGGAAAAACGTTTGAATGTCAATTTCCCATTTAGAATAAATTAAAAAAAAATTTGATTGATAATATTGTTAGCTAGGGAAGAAAACAGATTTTTTTCAAGAGAATTTGGTTATCATGTAGACCTAACAAACCCGATGCCAATATATATGGTAGTTGGTGGGGGCTGTGTTCCATGGGGGGTTGGTACAGTTTCATTCGCAAGTCTCTATTCTCAAGTCTCACCATGCTCTACGCAATGATACAGTTGAAATTCCTAAATTCCTTCATAGTCAAAAAGTCAACTCTAAATCTAATAAAATATTCTAAGGGCGAAATGGTCTTTTATCTGAATAAATCAATAATTACCAATTTATTTAGGACCGGGTTGTTATAGACTGGATTATCAAAGTGGTAGTCCTAGTAATGATTTGTTTCACTTCTTATATTCGTTAATCTTAGATGGATGGTATATGTGGGAGTGATTTTCGCCCCTTAGAATATTTAATCAATAGATTCCCTTTTCTCCTTCCTCGAACTCTTTCTCCCTGCAAAACCAATCGGAGTAAAAGAACCACACCCGGGGGAGTGTTGGCCAAAGACCCTCCGATGCCTAAGTTAGTTCGATTGATTTGTAGAGAAATAATAGCTAAAAATGGTACGAAGCTCTCGCAAGGAGAGAACCGAGTAGCTGGAGCCGTGTGCTGTGGCCGGAGCCTTGTATAAGAGAGAGAGGGAGATGGCAGCAAGGAGGGGAATTTCTGCAGTAGTTTGAGAGCTTAGAATGACTTACCTAATGTCTTGCATAGCCTTGTATTTATAGAGCCTCGTAGGGCTAGGGTTTGGAGAAAAATAATCATTGTTGGGAAAGGAATTATTTTTCCTAATTTTAGGAGATTTAAATCGATTAGGGATTTGATAAGGATCAAATCCCTAATTCAAGGTAAGAATTCCCAAATCAAATAATCCCCAAATAAAAAGAAATATTTGACATAGGGTTTTGTTAAAATTCAGTTCCCACAGTATACATGTACTTTCCTCGCCATGCAACTGGAAAATTCTTTACGAAAAGAATTAGTTCTGTCATTGATTTTGTGTGGTGGAGACTTTGCTTTTCTAGTATAACAAGGCACTCTCAGTTCGATACTAATAAGCATATATACGCAGAGCATAGAATCTGAAATGGACGACTTTTTCGGGTACTCGAGTAATTATCATTCTTTGTATAAATGCTTTTTGTTGAGAAGACGACGATTCAGGTCCTGTGTGAGATTCTGATCATGGCTGATAAGAGAGAATAAATTAAAGAGAGAACAGCCGTAAGCAATACACAGCTTGTATTGCAATAATTAATAGGTGTTTTGCCCACTACTTTGAGAGAGAGAGAGAGAGATCAAAGCTAGTTAGCCACATGGATCCTTCTCTGTATGAGGCGGCAACATCAGGTGATGTTGGTTTCTTGAGACAAATAATTAGAGATGGTGGTGTATCAATTGATCTTCTCCATCAGAAAACGCCTAAAGACAACAATATTCTTCATATTTCCGCTGAATTCAAGCAAATAGATTTCTTCGAAAATGTCAATCCAAATCAATTTGGTCAGCTGTTTTGGGCCACCAACAAGAAGGGTGACACTCCATTGCACGTTGCTGCTAAAGTAGGATGTGTTGAAGTAGTTGAGTTCCTCATTGAACATGCAAGGAAAACGCTTCATCACATGGAAAAAGGTGACGAGGAGAGCGGACCAGCTGATGTTGAATCTCAAAACAAGTTACTCCGAGTGAAAAACTCGGATAATGACACAACGTTGCATCTTGTTGTTCGATACAATCACGATGAAGTTGTGATTCGGTTAATGGAAGCTGATCCTCAATTGTGTTGTTTCACTAATAACGCGAATGAGTCGCCCTTGTCCCTAGCTGTTAGAAAAGGTACTCCAAGAATTGTTCAATGTATTCTGAAGGCGTACGAGTATGGCGTTTCTCCTTCTTTTCAGGGGACAAAAGGATTGACAGCTTTGCATGCCGCAGTGACTCAAAGAACAACTCAAAGACAAAGGTACGTGAACATGGCATCACCTGATGAAATGTGTTGATTTTATATTACGAGGATTTTATTTTGGTGGAAATTTTCACTATCTCTCACCTCTTTAGTTTTTCCTATATCAACATGGTAGGCGTTGTTGAGATTCTGGTGTCCAAAAACCGTGACCTAATCAAAGAAGTTGATGCTATTGGATGGACTCCCTTGCACTACGCAGCATTCACAGGGAACGTTAAAGCTACTCAACTACTGATGAAATCTGATAGTTCTGCTTCTTATATCCTGGACTTATCAAAAATGTCAGCTCTCCATGTTGCAGCTTATGCAGGCCACACCGAAGTGATGAAAGAGTTAATTCGATATCAACCTGATACTTGCGATTTGCTTAATTCAAAAGGCCAAACGGCTCTTCATTCTGCAGTTTTAGGTGGACAAAGAGATGTGGTTGAGTACATATTAAGGACGCCTAAACTTACGGGACTTATTAATAAAGTTGATGAAGACGGAAACACTCCTTTGCATATTGCGGTTATCTACAAAAAATTTGAAGTTATCACCATTTTGACGGCCGACGTTAGAGTGGACACTACTGCTGTCAATAGAAAATTGTCAAAAGCCATTGATATTTTTCTTGGACAAAATATTGAAGAACAGGTACGCAAAGTGCACATACAAATTCGAGACAAATAAAAACAACTCCTTCTAGGAAGTTTTCGATTAACGAGGGATGTGAAGACACTTGGATATGTAAGTTGTTGGTGCGTCCTATCCTATAACTAACTGAAATTGATCTATTGTGTTTTATTACCCAGTGCAGTTAGGTTAGAAAGCATATTAATACGTTTTGACATCTTCTGTGTACTAGATACAGTACTCTCTCCCCCCATGTTGTAGGATAAAGTATTAACACTCCGTTTTTGCAACACTTGGGGTCCTCCGTGGGTGGTCCATTTTTCCAACAAAAAATCAGAGATGAATTCAACAGACTGGAACCATCAGAGAAGGATACGCCCGGCACACCAGCCATTGAACACACCAAGAGGCAAAACCGGCAAGCTACTTCAAATCAGACCTTGAAAAGACATGATACCAAACTAGTGGTGACGACACTTATCGCAACCGTCACTTTTGCAGCCACATTAACCCCTCCTGGAGGATTTTAAACCGACGGCACGCTGGTTTTGTTCAAAAATTCATCTTTCAGAGTTTTTATGATTTTCAACATGTTATCCTTCATACTCGCAATTCTTGCAATTTATAATGAATTAACTCCAATACGTTTCTTGTCCATCGAAATACCCACACCTGCAAGTCTCATTCGGTATTCCATCGGAGGGTTTGCTGGCAGCCATTTTTTCGGGCAGGCTTGCAATGGTGCCAAAAAGCCAGATAAAGAGAGTTTCGTTTAAACATTTTCCCTTTATACGCACAACTCTACTCGATGCTTTTCTCGGTGTAGTATTTGAATTGGTGCTGGTACTTGCTTTCATAATCCCTGTGTCATTCTTTTTTCCCAACATTATTCTCTGTATATGAGGATGCGTTGGGATCAAAGTTTGTCTTTGCCCAACTGTGCTTAATCATGAAAAAGGAAAAGCACTTCAATGCTGTCCTCTATTGTCAAAGCTTTGGCGGGGCATTAATATTTGGAAAAACATTCAGCTCATTGCGAGGAGAACTAACAATTTTTCAATTGGATTTTTGTCATCATATGGCAAGGGAATAGCACCATCTTCCCTCATATCCTTCTCTTCTAGAATAACTAATATAAATTTTTTAATATATATATATATATATATATATTTGCTTTTCAATGGAGATATAAACGAGTATCCCCCTAGAATGGTTGATTTAATATAGGCACTCCCATATCGAAAAGAAGCAACTCGATTAAGAAGTTTGAAAATTTACAGGCTTTGGTGCGTAAATCTTTCTTCCTGGTTCTCCTTTATTGGCTCCACATCCAAGTCTAGCTAGCACTTTTAGATCTCTTGTATCTTTTCCTTGTAGTCAGTCAACGTAGATAATTAAGTATTAAGTTTAATACAGAAGAGGACTCAAGTCCATACACAATATGAGTCCGTACACAGAAACGAGCCAACGACTTGAGCATTTAAAGAAGTCTACAAAAATAAGTCTACTAAATACTGTTTGTTTATTGTTTATTTGGTGTAAGTAATAAAAAGATAATTCAGTCTTCAAAAACCATGTAAAGCATTTAAAGATTTTTTAAACCAACGGAGGAGATGAGATTAGGATCTAGTTGCCAACTTGCCAACTTGCCAATTTGGAAAGAGAATCAAACCATACCAAAAGCTAGTTGCCAATTTGAAGACTTGTCCATCTTTGACTCCTTATTTGTACACACATAGCAAATGAAGCTCGTTCCATCTATTTTAAATTAGTTTTGAGTTTTTCTTAGACATTAAATCAGAAGTTACATCGTTCAACTTGAATATACACTCAATTTCTCACGATTCCATCAACGTTTTTAGCAGCGAATGGTGGCTGCGCGCTTGAGGCCATGTACTTGCTCTCGTGAGGGTCTTTATTTATTCAAATGAATGCATTGAAGTATCGTCATCCCTAATTAGACATAGGGGCGGCCTGGGGTATTAAACAGTAAGTATTGTTGGAATCCCACATCGGTGGAGTGAAAGAAAACAAATGGGTTTAAATAGAATTACCACACTCTAACTAATACCGAGGCCTTTTGTGATAAAACCCCACACGGATTAGGCGGGTGGTAAAGTGTATCGGTGTTGTTAGAGTGATCCAAATTTTCAACATGGTATGAGCCAAGGCGTGTTAACGACGCTTGTCATAAAAATAAAAATAAATAAATAAAATAAAAAAATAAAAAAATAAAAAAAGAAACAAGTCGGACTCTTGAAAATGCCAATGAATGTTCCATTGAGCCGACCTGAGTTTCAATTGCCGATGTGTGGATCTTCACGTGTGATCACACGTGAGGAGTGTTGGAATCCACATCGGTGGAGTGAAAGAAAACAAATGGGTTTAAATAGAATTACCACACTCTAACTATAGGCCTTTTGTGATAAAACCCCACACCTAGGTAAAGTATGTCGGTGTTGTTAGAGTGGAAACGGGCAGATCCAAATTTTCAACAAGTATATATAAAGATTGACTGCAGTGAACAAAGACAAAACATATAGCAACAACTAAATATATAATATGTACCTTAAGCCAAAACTAGGGGCCTGATCGAGAACCTTTATTGACTAATCCACGGCGCCAAAAGGGACTTTGCTTGTGACGGGTAATTAGCACAAGCCTGTTCAGAATTATTTATGCCTCGAATGCTAAGCACGGTTCACAACACAATCCTCTTCAAGGCATTGCTGCTTCTGTGCTACATTAAGCAAGTTTCAGAGAGTTCAAAGCCATGGATCGTTTGGTATATGAGGCGGCAACATCCGGCGATGTGGGTTTGTTCAGAAGGATTAAAGATGGTGATGAATTACCAGATGTTCTTTATAAGAAAACACCCAAAGACAACAATGTTCTTCACATTGCAGCTGAATTCAAGCAAATAAAATTCTTCAATGACATCCCACTTGAATATGGATCTTCACTGTTTTGGGCGACCAACAAGAAGGGTGACACTCCACTGCACGTTGCTGCCAAAGTAGGATGTGTTGAAGTAGTTGAGTTCCTCATTGAACATGCAAGGATAACGCTTCATCACATGGAAAGAGGTGACGAGGAGAGCGGACCAGCTGATGGTGAATCTCAAAACAAGTTACTCCGAGTGAAAAACTCGGATAACGACACAACATTGCATCTTGCTGTTCGATACAATCACGATGAAGTTGTGACTCGGTTAATGGAAGCCGATCCTCAATTGTGTTGTTTCACTAATAACGCAAATGAGTCGCCCTTGTTCCTAGCTGTTAGAAAAGGCACTCCAAGCATTGTTCATAGTATTCTAAAGGCATATGAGTCTGGCGTTTCTCCTTCTTTCCTGGGGACTAATGGAGTGACAGCTTTGCATGCTGCAGTGACTCAAGAACAACTGAAAGACAAAGGTACATGAACATGACATCACATGATGAAATGTGTTGATTTTATAATTTTATTTGGGTAGAAATTTTCGCTACTTCTCACCTCTTTAGCTTTTCCTATGTCAACATGGTAGGCGTTGTCGAGATTATGGTGTCCAAAAACCGTGACCTAATCAAAGAAGTTGATGCTATTGGATGGACTGCCTTGCACTACGCAGCATTCACAGGGAACGTTGAAGCTACTCAACTACTGATGGAATCTGATAGTTCTGCTTCTTATATCATGGACTTATCATCAAAAATGTCAGCTCTCCATGTTGCAGCCTATGCAGGCCACACCAAAGTGATGGAAGTGTTATTTCACTATCAACCTGATACTTGCGATTTGCTTAATTCAAAAGGTCAAACGGTTCTTCATTCTGCAATTTTAGGTGGACAAAGCAAGGTGGTTAAGTACATATTAAGGACGCCTAAACTTACGGGACTTATTAATGAAGCTGATGAAGACGGAAACACTCCTTTGCATATCGCTGTTATTAACAAGAAAGTAGAAATTATCTCCATTTTGACGGCCGACCATAGAGTGGACAAGGCTGCTGTCAATAAAAAGTTCTCAAAAGCCATTGATATTTTTCTTGGTCAAAATAGTGACGAACAGGTACGCAAAACAGGTGCACTAATACAAATGAGGTAAATAAACACAGTACAAATAATGTTATTGGAATTGAAATTGATCTATTATTTTTCTTTTTTCTGTTTTGAAAAGGATCTATTAATAATCTTTGACAAGTTTACTCTATCTCTCTCTGTGTATTGTTTAGGGAACTATTGACAGTCCGGTTTTGCACCAGTTGGGGTCCTGCGTAGGTGGTCCATTTTTCCAACAAAAAATCAGCCATGATTTCAACAAACCAGAAACTTCAGAGAAGGATACGCCCGGCACATCGGCCATTTTACACAAGAGGCGAAGCCCGCAATCTGCTTCCAATCAGGCCTTGAAAAGACGAGATACCAAACTAGTGGTGACGACGCTTATCGCAACCGTGGCACTTTGCAGCAGCTTTAACCCCTCCGGGTGGATTTAAAAGCGACGGAAAGTCAGTTCTATCGGATGACACATTTTTCAAAGTATTTCAGCTTTTCAACCAGTTAAGCTTTATGCTCGCAATTATTGCAATCTATAACGAATCAAATCCAATACGTATCTCGTCAATCGAAATAGCCACACCTGAAAGTCTCATTCGGTATTCCATCGGAGGGTTGCTGGTAGCATTTTTCACGGCCACATTGGCAGTGACGCCCACACGCCGCAGAATGCTTTCAATTAGAACAAAACCCTTTACAGGTGAACCTCCTTTGGATATTGTTCTCAATGTAATTGGTGGGTTTGGGGTGACACTTGTTTCGATGCACGTGCTTTGGACTATGCATCGAAAATTGAGGGGGAAACAACCGGCAGGGCTGTCAATCGTGTAACTTATAAGTCTTTTTGGTTTTTGTGTTTTTGTTTTCTAATTAGTTTTATTAAGGGCTAGTTTGGCATTACTGTGTTGTGAAAATAATCTCTGTCAGATTTGTTGTGAGAGAAATCAGCTGTGAGAGAAAGCAGTTTGGCGTTTGGTAAAATTTTTGTTAAAAGTGTTGTTGGTATTGATATAATTGCCGCATAATCATTAAACACAGCGCCTCTTCGAAACTGATTCCAGCATAATCAGAAAATGAAATCACCTCATTAGCTGATTTCTCTTATAGCTTTCTCTCACAACAATTTTTAACAATAAGTGATTTTCTCACAGTTTACCAAACGGGTTGGGCTTCTCAATTTTTTTTTTAAAAATCACTTATCACCCCAAATAAACAATGTCAAACTGGCACTAAGTGTTTCTTATTAGTTTTCTGATCACTAGCCTCTCCGCACGCACTTCTATGCCTGAAAGAAGCTTTTATGTTTATTTTTATAATTTTTAAATTTGAATTAAAAAAGATATTCACATAGTTGTGTTCCTTAAAAATAGGATCCATTATATGATTTTTTTTAAAAATTTAATAAATTTTTTTAAATATGAAAAAATATGAATTTACCATATTATCCTCATTTAATTAATAATTTCAATTCATAATGTTTGCATTAATCAAAGGAATTTTCTAGCATTTTGAATGTTTCATCATTCTACACCTTTGATTTATATATATATATATATATATATAAAAGTTATGTGAACTTTTATTTATTGTGCTTTTATAGTTTTACATTTCTTTACCCTCCATTTGGATGAATGAATTGAAAATTACATAGAATTTTAAAAGGACAGAATTTAGATTTCCATCATTTCAATAATTGTTAATTGATGATTTCACTATTTGGAGTTATGTATGTCGAATTTTTTAAATGACACTATGGAAATTGTGAAATGACACATATTTTGGTGGAAATTAAACTCAAGAATTTGATGCCTGCGGAAAAGTTGGAGGTGTCACTCTGCAAAGTGACGATTTGTGTGGCAGTTTTGGAGCCTCCTGACACCAAGGATTGATTGGTGTTTGCTGACCCATCATCGTTGGCCATGATATTGGCTTACAAGTGATGAGAGAAAAAAGAGGCAAAAAGAAAACTGTAAACGTTACTCTAGGTAACTTATGAGAAAAGGACACAAAAATATTGGGTCGAAGGAAAAAGGTGATTTGAGTTGGTTTGTGAGATTTGAATATTTGTTGAATGCCGTGACAAACTAGTTTGACAGACTGGTGCTGGGTTGTGAGATGAAATACAGGCTGGTTTGACAAACGGATTTGACGAAGGAGGACAATAAGACAAACTGATGGAATATAGATGGAATTTAGGCTGGTTTGCAATAAGAAATAGAGGTTTTGGGAAAAAGAAGGCAAGGGAACGATTGAGTGATTTTCTGGTGCTGGGTTTGTTGACGGATGCTGTTGCGCAAGCGATTGCTAGGGTTAGGTCAAGAGACAGTCATGATCGACTGCTCTGGTACCATATCAAATTGGGTAAAAAATAATATTTCATTCATATTGATATATAACAATAGGAAGGTTATATATATAGAGCCTAGGAAACTATTCTAGGAAAGTAATTATGTTCCTATAATCTTGCAGAATCAAATAATTGACTTAGACTAATTAGAAATGTACAGCTCATTGACAGTACGCATGCAATGGATTCTATGTTCAAGCGGGAAACCATACAAAACAAAGAAGTAGATAAAAGGGACATTTTAGAGTAATGAATTAATGAATTGATATATTGATTTTTGAGAGTAACATTAAGGAGATCATATTATTATAATTAATACCCAATGGCAAGAAGAGTGGCCAAATTCTTCCATTACTCATCTGCCTGTCATGGGCTCTGACCATTGTCCCATTCTTGTGGAGACAGAATCTCGAATAAGAAGAGGTTGTAAGCCTTTTAAGTTTGAGGCTTCTTGGACTTCTGATCCGGAGTGTAGAGAAGTGATTGACAGAAGCTGGCGTAGGAAATTTCATGGAACTAGAATGCATGTGTGGGGAAGGAAAATTAAGGGGTGTCGTGTGGATTTGCAAAAGTGGAGTGATGGGAAATTCTTAAATAATCGAAAAATTGCAAATTCCTTGTTGGTAGAGCTTGATCAACTTCAGCTGAATTGGGATGCAAACTATGGGGAAATTGGGCAAGTAAGGAACAAGCTCAATGATGTTTGGAGGCATGAGGAATTGTATTGGAAGCAGAGGGCGAAAACCAAGTGGCTCAAAGAAGGAGATGCAAATACAACCTTTTTCCACAATAGTACGGTTCATAAAAAGAGGAGAAATCAGATTGCCCGGATAAAAAACCAAAATGGAGACTGGGAGTGTAACAATGCTCAGGTTCGTAACACTAACTTGCAAAATTTGTTTACTCTGAAGGTCAAAGAGAGTGGGGTGATATCTTATCATTTGTCTCTCCAATCATCACAAAGGATATTAAAGGCCCCAATAAATTATGAGGACATTAGACATGTTGTTTTTCAAATGGGGTCCTAAAATCCCCAGGGCCTGATGGTTTCTCCAGTATCTTTTACCAAAAGTATTGGAGCATTATTGGGGAGGATATGTGTGGGCTGGTTAAAAGATTTTTCTCAGAGAACAAAAATATTTCTGTTATGAATGTAACAGAGATTGCTCTTGTTCCAAAGGTTCTGAGCCCAAAGTTGGTTAGGGTAATCTCGAAGATTCTCGCTAATCACCTTCAGCCCTACTTAAATGCAATCATTTCTCCCCAACAATGTGCATTTATTCCTGGAAGGCAAGTTCAAGATAATATTTTTATTGCACTTAAGGCCTTTCACTCTCTGAAGATTAGAAGAGCTATTAGAATTTTTGAAATGGGGCTGAAGCTAGATATGAATAAAGCTTACGATAGAATCGAGTGGGATTTCCTCCAGGCAGTGTTGTTGAAAATGGGTTTTGAAGAGACTTGGGTGCAAAAGGTGATGAACTGTGTTTCTTTAGTGGAGTTCTATGTGATAATCAATGGAAAGACAGAGGGTGGTTTCAAGCCGTCAAGGGGAATTCGCCAAGGGGACCCTATATCTCCATATCTATTCATAATTGTCAATGATGTCTTATCTTCTATGCTTAACCACGCAGCAGCGAGAGGCTTCTGAAAATATCTATAGGATGGCTTAAAACACTAAAAGAGTGAAAGAGTAAAGTCTGCGTTTTGAGTAGTGAAGAGTAATACAATAATATATAAAACCACGCCAAAGGGATTGATAAGATGTATCAATCCTCTACAGATGTAACGTAAAACAGATAAAAACACGAAGTTATTTTACGTGGTAAAACCCCACCTCTGTGGAAAATCCACGGGACCTGACAGTCCAAGGCAAATCCACTATAAAAAGATGATTACAAGAAGTACTCACACACTTATCCTAGACACATTCTAGATAATGTTTACCGACTTCTTTGTAACTCAGCTTCAGTCACGGGATGATCTTCAACATTCCTTATATTGAACGCAATACTGACCACGATTGCTTCAAGCTCGCCAGAGGAAAACCGTCACCACGGTCTTAGTGCCCTCAACCACATGAGTCATCGATCAATGCAAATGAATGCAATATGAATGGTTAAAGTGTTTGATAAATCACCAAGTAAACATGGAACACTTGATGATTTATCTCAAATATATGCACAACAACTTTCTTAGGAATTTTAGATGCTCAAACAAACTATATGAAAATTGTCCCAAACAAAGAAGCACAACATCTTCTTATACAAACCACAATCTCCTTTTTGCAACATCTTCTGATACTTGCGATTTGCTTAATTCAAAAGGTCAAACGGTTCTTCATTCTGCAATTTTAGGTGGACAAAGCAAGGTGGTTAAGTACATATTAAGGATGCCTAAACTTGCGGGACTTATTAATGAAGCTGATGAAGACGGAAACACTCCTTTGCATGTCGCTGTTATTAACAAGAAAGTAGAAATTATCTCCATTTTGACGGCCGACCATAGAGTGGACAAGGCTGCTGTCAATAAAAAGTTCTCAAAAGCCATTTATATTTTTCTTGGTCAAAATAGTGACGAACAGGTACGCAATACAGGTGCACACACACATAAAAATTTATATAAGAAATAAACAGTGGTTTTTTTTTTGGGTTACTTTGGTCAGAAGTATAGCTCAGTATTTTGATCCTTGCATATAAGAGCATGTCCACCGCTGCACCAAACCTGGGCAAAAGGCCCCCTGGCAGCCCATTTCCAGCTCCAATAAGACAGAATGAGCCCGGGCAAATGGTGGGTCCCACCACTGGGCAAGCCCAGGCTAATCTTGCCAGGCACCAAAACTCGGGCTCAAGTCGATAACGTCGCAGTGATTTTCAAATTTTTTTACTGTTGGACCCACCAGCCCACATTGCCCAATGATTACAAGCCATGTGGCTTCTTCTGGAGCCTCCGATCAAAAAATCTTGCACAATCCAATGGTTGTCCAATTTTTGGCTAAAAAATTGAAAAAAATATCAAAAAATTTTAAAAAAAATATCAAAAAATTCTGGAAATTTTTTCTATACATTCCTACCAATATTATTCACTTTCCACACCAATTTAATTTCAAAATTTTATCCAAAAATGTTATCTTGATTTTTAGGTGAGGATTTTACGATAAATATTAACACTTGGGAATTGAAAATCTTATCCGAAAAGCTTATCAAAATCAATGGTTTAAGAATAAAAATTAAAAAATAAATTTAAGTGAATAGTAATTGCCTTAGACTTGCCCTAGACTTAGCCCTCATGGGTGGAACCACAAATTGCAAGGCTAACACTATTCACATGAATAGTGGCAGCCCTTGCTTGCCCTTACCCTAGACTTAGCCCTTGTGGGTGGAGATGCTCTAAAGGGACTAATTTGCACCAAAATAAAGTTTAAGAATCACTAACAAAACAAAGCATAAGGATGCTCTAATCACGTTTTAAGGAGTCATAAACTTGTATTTAGTTTGAAATGGTTTGAATGTGGATCAACTTCGGACAAATTAAAAAAATAATGTTATTGGAATTGAAATTGATCTATTATTTTTCTTTTTCCTGTTTTGAAAAGGATCTATTAATAATCTTTGACAAGTTTACTCTATCTCTCTCTGTGTATTGTTTAGGGAACTATTGACAGTCCGGTTTTGCACCAATTGGGGTCCTGCGTAGGTGGTCCATTTTTCCAACAAAAAATCAGCCATGATTTCAACAAACCGGAAACTTCAGAGAAGGATACGCCCGGACACATCGGCCATTGAACACAAGAAGCGAAGCCCGCATTCTACTTCCAATCAAGCCTTGAAAAGACGAGATGCCAAACTAGTGGTGACGACGCTTATCGCAACCGTCACTTTTGCAGCAGCTTTAACTCCTCCGGGTGGATTTAAAAGCGACGGAAATCCAGTTCTATCGGAAGATACATTTTTCAAAGTATTTCAGTTTTTCAACCAGGTAACCTTTATACTCGCAATTATTGCAATCTATAACGAATCAAATCCAATACGTATCTCATCAATCGAAATAGCCACACCTGAAAATCTCATTCAGTATTCCATCGAAGGGATGTCGCACTACTACAAAAAGTGACAAAGATTTACGAGAAAAAAACGACGGTCTAAGTGAAAACCGTCGTTGTTTTTAAAAGACGACGGTTCTATAAAACCGCCGTGTAATAACACCTTAGACACCTAAAAAATGGAGATTCAAATGGTTGTTCATAAACAACGACGTACCTAATTAAAAACCGACGTCTATTTGAAACAGGATTTCCGCAGTGTAAAATCAAAGCAAATAAAGAACGGCAGAAGTTATGAATCGACCGACGTAGAAAGTAAAGACGACGATTTCAAAAAGCCGCCGTTTTTATGCAGAAAATAACACGACCAAGTTTTCGTATAAGGCGCCATATAATTACAAATAAATCCACGGCGGTAAAATACAAAATATTGCCGTATTATATTAATGTACAACGACGGAAAATAAAAATATATCGACGTCTTTCTTGTATAGTTCTACGACGGTATCTTTAAATCTCACCACGTTTGTTTTTCATTTAACGACGTATTATAAAATTTAACGTCGTATTTATTCCCTTTATACGTCATACCTTATATTTAAACCGTCGTCTTAATACGAATTTTTTTTATCAATTTATTTCTTTGATTTTGTTATCATACGTCATACTATATGTAAAGATGACGCTTTTTATAAAAATAAAAAAACGTCGTCTATTATATGTAAAGATGACAATTTTTATAAAAACCGTCGTCTATTATGTGTAAAGATGATGATTTTTATAAAAACCGTCGTCTATTATATGTAAAGATGACGATTTTATAAAACCGTAGTCTATTATATAAAGACGACGATTTTTATTAAAAACCGCTCTATTATATGTAAAGATGACGATTTTTTAAAACCGTCTATTATGTAAAGATGATTTTTTAAAACCGCTATTATATGTAAAGATGACGATTTTATAAAACTATTATATGTAAAGATGACGATTTTATAAAACCGCTCGTCTATTATATGTAAAGATGAAGCTTTTATAAAAACAAAAACCGCTCTATTGTATGTAAAGATGACGCTTTTATAAAAACCAAAAACCGTCGTCTATTGTATGTAAAGATGACGCTTTTTATAAAAACCGAAAAAACCGTCGTCTATTATATGTAAAGATGACGCTTTTTATAAAAAAACCGTCGTCTATTATATGTAAAGATGACGCTTTTTATAAAACCGTCGTCTATTATATATAAAGATGACAATTTTTTAAAAAAAGGGTCGTCTATTATATATAAAGATGACGCTTTTTTATAAAAAATGGTCGTCTATTATATGTAAAGATGATGGTTTGTTATAATAACCGTTAAATCATGATTTTTCATTTATAACCGTCGAAATTTTTTGTCCCGTAACTTTATCTTTGAATGTTTATTTTTTTCGATTTTTGGTGTAGATGATCTCAAAGTATAAACAAACAAGTTCGACGGTTGGATCGTTGAAACTAGTTTCTTAGAATGCGTATGCTATCAAAACAATATATTCACTAACAATTAAGAGTTTATTTATACTTTCGTTAAATATAACATAAGATTTTGTGGTATCCACTAGTGTAAATATTTTAAATTGAAGATCAAATTCAATCATTGTATTCATATAGGGTCAAGGAGTGTAGCGGTAAAAAATCATCAAAATCGGAGTTAAAATAACCGTTAAATCATGATTTTTCAATTATAACCGTCGAAATTTTTTGTCCGTTACTTTATTTCGAATGTTTATTTTTTCCGATTTTTGGTGACCCGCCCGAATTTTCCCAAAAGGCGGATCCGTTTGGTGCCGACATCATACCGATGCCCACTTACTAAAACCAAGACATTCTACCAAAATTTTGTCTAAATGCTCAAACCAACAATAAACAATGCAATAATTTACATCAATATACAATCCAAAAGATGCTTTTAACATACTACAATTCAACACAAAATGGCCTCCGGCCTCAAGTAGTAGCTGTAATTTGTTTACAACAACAGGAGTAGAAAGAATTTATAACCTATTATAAGTTCGAGCTCGTGACTTGCTCGAATGCCTTGGAGCAAAGGGGCGCAAAAGAAAGATGTGAGTGGATGAAATAAAGTTTCACTTTAAAGCAACATAGTAACCCCACCATGTAAAAATAATGCTCTAGCATGCACAATTGAAACCAAAACTCAAGCACAAAAATCCCAAAGTCCAAAACATCTCCACATCTCAAGCTCACAACTCATTTCCCAAAATATATGCAACTCTCAACATAAATACCCATATATAAATATATATATATAGCTAAGACTCTAATATACAATATACTCCTCTCCAAACTAATGTAGAGACAATCCAACTGGGATTGTTAGCTAGCACGCAGGATTTCGAACACTAACCCGCTCCGTGGATGAGTAGTCCAACCCGTGTAGCTCACAAATCTCATATCAAGTCCTACAGCAGTATCATCACCCCACCTTGCCAACGACGTGTGTGATGATATACTCTCCCATACGCGCACCGCCAACGCACTGGAAAGTGTCTCACACACATAACGCCATGTGTGAGACCCCATGGCCTTCCCAAACGACGTGTGTGGGAAGCCTAGTAACTAGGGAATGGTACTCACCTACCATACTTATACATCTCACAACCATCCATCAAACTCCTATCTTTCCACAATCTCACCACAACAACCTCTCATACTCTATACATAGACAATATAGATAGCCATCCCAAAATCCATATCAACATAATCATCATACTCAAATATATATGTTCATATTCAAAATATATATCCAAGATATATAAACATATTCAAATCATCGACCAAAGACTTATTAAATCAAAGTCACCATCATTTAAAGTATATGCACAAAACTTTTATAATTAAAAACCATGCATATGTTCCACTAGTGATCAACCAAGTACCTATTCCAAGATACAAATCCTTGATTAACGTTCCAAACGGAAATTCACGAAAGGAATTACTTAAATCCCAAGTTCCCGGTGCGCCACGCCCAAAGGAACATCCTAAGGTCCTGATTATTCGCTTCCCAATCGCACGGTGATCACGTTTTCCTAAACTTCACATTATTGAATCGAACATCCGGGCTCCAATTCACGATCCGCAATTCCTATAGGTTTCTAAGAGTACCTACATCAACATACTTCAATTTGGAAACGATCCAACGGTGAACTTATCGAACGGATAACGCACAATATGCGAAATCCGTTCGATAGTCAAACGATATCCAAATTGAGATCCGCGAAATCCTACGCACTCGTGACAACCTAAGGATCTCAACAGGACGAAAAACAACTTCACCCACCTTGCCCACGCGCCGGCAGCGGTGTGTAGAGAGATTTCGGCGGCGGAAAATCTCCAAACCAACGCTCACCCTTCCAATCCTAGATACTACTCGAAGAATGGAGCAACTTTTTCAACTACGGCAACATCCAATTCGGAAAGTGGCCGGAATTTCAAATTGAAACCGCAAAACCTAGGTTTCAAATTCGGTTCCAAACTTCAAATTCGATCCAAACCTACCCCAAAATCAGCTAGAGCATACGAAAGGATTCGAAAACATACCACACTCGACGGAAAACTTGATGAAAATCGGGTGAAAAACCGAACCCGTCCGGAATCGGGTTTTCGAAATGGGGTGGGTTATGATCGAGCTTCAAGGTGAGTAGATTCAAGAGAGAGAAAGAGAGAATCGGGAGAGAGAGAAACGGGAGGGAGAGAGAGTGCGCGGGAGGGAGAGAGAGAGTGAGGGTAAATGTGAAAAATCAGATTTTTACTAAACCCTTCGAAAATTTACTGCTCGCCACCGAACAAGTTTTGATCGCCAAAGCTCTTTCAGGCCTCAAGACACCTACGCAACCACACCACTCACGGTCCCAAAGTCTTCCCGGATAAGAAAGTGACCAAAATCACCCTTAACCCAGGAGTAATTTAATATTTTCCCTTAATTAAATTAAATAGGAAAAATAACGGAGTCGGGGTGTTACATTTGGCGTATATGATCTCGAAGTATAAACAAACACTTTTGACGGTTGGATCATTGAAACTAGTTTCTTAGAATGCGTATGCCATCAAAACAATATATTCACCAACAATGAAGAGTTTATTTATACTTTCATTAAATATGACATAAGATTTTGTGTTATCCACTAGTGTAAATATTTTAAATTGAAGATCAAATTCAATCATTGTATTCATATTGGGTCAAGGAGTGTAGCGGTAAAAATCATCAAAATCGAGTTAAAATAACCTAAATCATGATTTTTCATTTATAATCATGAAATTTTTTGTCTCGCTACTTGATCTCTGAATGTTTATTTTTTCCGATTTTTGGCGATATGATCTCAAGCATAAACAAACATGTTTGACGGTTGGATCATTGAAACTAGTTTCTTAGAATGAGTATGCCATCAAAACAATATATTCACTAACAATTAAGAGTTTATTTATACTTTCGTTAAATATGACATAAGATTTTGTGGTATCCACTAGTGTAAATATTTTAAATTGAAGATCAAATTCAATCATTGTATTCATATTGGGTCAAGGAGTGTAGCGGTAAACAATCATCAAAATCGGAGTTAAAATAACCGTTAAATCATGATTTTTCATTTATAAATCACAAATTTTTTGTCTCGTTACTTTATCTCTGAATGTTTATTTTTTTCGATTTTTGGTGTAGATGATCTCGAAGTATAAACAAACAAATTTGACGGTTGGATCGTTGAAACTAGTTTCTTAAAATGCAAATGCCATAAAAAAAAATATTCACTAACAATTAAGAGTTTATTTATACTTTCGTTAAATATAACATAAGATTTTGTGGTATCCACTAGTGTAAATATTTTAAATTGAAGATCAAATTCAGTCATTGTATTCATATAGGGTCAAGAAGTGTAGTGGAAAAAAATATCTATTGTATGTAAAGATGACGCTTTTTATAAAACCGCTGCCTATTGTACGTAAAGATGACGCTTTTATAAAAACCGTCGTCTATTGTATCGAAGATGACGCTTTTATAAAAACCGCCGCTCTATTATATGTAAAGATGACGCTTTTATAAAAACCGTCGATATTATATGTAAAGATGACAAATTTTTTTAAAAAAGCGCCTTTTAAAACGCTAAAAATGGCCGCTAATGAATTCGGCCGATAAATTTTCAAATTTTCACCCGCTTTGAAAATCTTATCTCTCATTAATAAGCGCCGTCTTTTAAAACACGCTAAAAAAAGTCTACTTAAGTGAATTCGCGCTTGTCAAATTTTCAGATTTTCCCCCGTCTCTGAAAACCTTATCTCTCCCTCCTTGAAACCCTCATGCACTCTTTAAAACACCCTCATAAAACTCTCTACAAAATCATCAAAAGATCGTATCAATGAAGGAGTTGAGAGATTGAGGTCTTAGCAAATCCATAAGATGTAGAGGGATGTTCTGTATTTGAGAATCAAAGTTGGTTGAAAGGTTGATTTAAAAGTCACCTAATCTCTTAATACCCTTCTATATCTTGCTAGTGAATTCTGGATTAGTCTCTTTGCGGTTTTGGTATGTTCTTTGTATCCCTAATTTCAGATTTTGTCTTTCTTGATTTGTCTGATTTGTTTACATATATTTTTTTTTTCTAGTTTCTTTTTAGATTTTCTGATTTGGTTATCAGGAGATGAGGAGGAAGCTTGCAGATTTATAACTTTTTCTTTTGCAGGTTTTCTATGTGAGACATATGTTTTTTTTTGTTGAAAATTTGCAGGTTCTCGATGGTCTTTTTTATGCTCATTTTACAAGTTTTCTATGGAAATATGGACCAATGGTAAAATTTCTCTTCCACCTAATTTTTTATGTTTATAATCTTAGCTTTTTTTTTTCTCTCTTTGTCATTTTGATTTATTTACAGGGATGATGGAGGAGACTTCAGTTGTGCATCATTTCTATGTTTGGATGAGGAATGCTTGGATTAGGAGTACGTAGGTCTTGTTAGGAATTATGTTTGTTGTAGAATAAAGATTGGTTAACTATGTAATAACTATTGAATCTTCAAGTTTTAGAAAGAAACTATTTTTGATAAAGCATTATGGTTGGTTTTCTAGTTAAAATTGTTGTATAGCATCATAGGAAATCAAAAAGCATTATTGTACGTAAAGATGACTCTTTTTATAAAAACCGCGTCTCATTGTATGTAAATAGGACGCTTTTTATAAAAACCGCCGTATTGTATGTAAAGATGACGCTTTTTATAAAACCGTCCTATTATACGTAAAGATGACACTTTTATAAAAAACCGCCGCCTATTGTATGTAAAGATGACGCTTTTATAAAAACCGTCGCCTATTGTACGTAAAGATGACGCTTTTATAAAAATCGCCTATTGTACGTAAAGATGACGCTTTTTATAAAAACCGCGTCTATTGTACGTAAAGATGACGCTTTTTATAAAAACCGCCGTCTATTGTACGTAAAGATGACGCTTTTTATAAAAACCGCCGCCGATTGTATGTAAAGATGACGCTTTTATAAAAACCGTCTATTGTATGTAAAGATGACGCTTTTATAGAAAAAGGTCGTCTATTGTATGTAAAGATGACGTCTTTATAAACAATCCACGACGGTTTTCATAAAAATCGCCATCTTCACATACAATACACGCGGTTTTATTAAAAACAATCGCCTTTCCTCCTATAATTAACGATCTTTACCTCTAAACAACGACGATTTTCTTTAAAACCCGTCATCTTTATCGATAAACAACGACGTGAAAAGCCGTCGTAGTTTGAAACCCAAATAGACGGCAATGATTTCACGACCGCAAAACCTTTTACACGACGGTGGTTTCCGTCGTCTATTTCGATTTTGTAGTAGTGTGGTAGCATTTTTCTCGCCACGATAGCAATGACGCCAAACGCCTGAATGCTTACACTTAGAAAAACCCCTTTATCGTCAACCTCCGCTTGATAATGTTCTCAAAGTAATTGGTTGGCTCGGGTTGGCACTTGTTTCGGTGCACGTGATTTGGACTACATATTGAAAATGGAGAAACAACCGCTCAGTGTAAACCGTGTAACTTATAAGTCTTTTTGGTTTTTGTGTTTTTGTTTTCTGATTAGTTTTATTAAGTGTTTCTTACTAGTTTTTCGATCACTAGCCTCTCTCAGACGCACTTCTGTGCCTGCAAGAAGCTTTTATGTTTATTTTTATAATTTTTAAATTTGAATTAAAAAAAATAATGGGTAGCAGTGTTCCATAAAAATATGATCCATTATATGATTTTTTTTAAATATGAAAAAATGTGAATTTACCATATTATCCTCATTTGATTAATAATTTCAATTCTTGATGTTTGCACTAATCAAAGGCATTTTCTAGCATTTTGAATGTAACCATTCTCCACCTTTTGCTTTATATATACTAGCCCATTGGCACATGCGGTTTTCTTTTTTATTTTTTATTTTATTTTTAGAATTAAGAAAAAATAACATGGGTAATTATGTTCCATAAAAATAGGACTTATTATCTAATTTTGTTTTTATTTTTATTTTTTTTAAATATGAAGAAAAAAAATGTGAATTTACCATATTATCCTCATTTAATTAATAATTTCAATTCTTAATGTTTGAATTAACCAATGACATTTTCTAGTATTTTGAATGTTTCACCATTCTCTGCCTTTTGATTTCAATTCATAAGTTATGTGAACTTTTGTTTATTGTGCTTTTCTTGTTTTACATTTCTTTACCCTATATTTGGATGAATGAATTGAAAATTACATAGAATTCTAAAATGACATAATTTAGATTTCCATCATTTCAATAATTGTCAATTGATGATTTCACTTTTTGGAGTTATGTATGTCGAATTTTGTAAATGACACTACTGAAATTGTAAAATGACACATATTTTGGTGAAAATTAAACTCAAGAATTTGATGCTCCAATTTCCACGATTTTTTCCACACGTCATTTCATAAATTCCGCGCTTAAGTTGAGAAACAAAGGAAGTTAAATTTCAAGTTATTTTCCCTCATCCAAACGGAGGGTTATAGTTCTTCCGAAGTATTACTCAAACGACTTGTGCATTTTCCCTTTGACATCAGATGCTTTGGCCCAAATTTTTTGTTTTACATAACATAGCAGTGTTAAGTTATGGTTAAAATTAGGGGTGGACGCCAAATCCGATTTCCACCTCACACTCAAATTGAATCGGTACTATTCAACCGATGTTGTCATCAAAGACTGCGTTTTCAGGTCTTCCTCATGATTACCAAAGTGTCATACTCAGCCTGCTCCAAGTAATCTGTTGCCTAAAAAACATTTAAGAACTCACCAACAACAATCAGTACAGTTTTAGCAGAAGAATTGGAATTTGGGTTGTCAAAGCAAGGAAGGGCATGCAAAAGCATCCTTACTTTAGTCACTGCACGGAGAACAAAGAGGAATGTGAAGTACAAATTTTGGACACGATCAGGATATTTCAAAACGCGATCATGCATCAGCTCCAGATTTTGACCCCACTGAAATTTGTATGCAGGAAGGTCAAATGCTGCGCATCTTAAGTAAAGACAGGGTAGTTCTTCTAGTTCACAAATTACGTGCATGAACCATCCAATTATCAATTCTAGATCATTCAATATGTGCTCACCGCTCTTGATGAATAAATTTTAATTCTCTGATCTTTGTGGATATAAAACATACATCAGAGAAGAAGAAAAAAAGTTGAGGGTCTGCTCATTTGCTCAGTAGTTAAGGGAAAACATGGAATGCACTTACCCCAAAGTGTAGGTTAGGTTCCAATGAAGTCCACCCAATTGGGATTGAAAAAATCGAGTACCAAACAAGACAGTAGCTAACATACACTTACTGAGTGCTACTTTAATTTGGATGAAATCTTTGGTCAAATCATCTTTAAAGAGTTAAAAAAACAAACTTTCCTGAGGCCCACATCAGGACTTGGTCATCAATTTCTCACTAATGATACTCTTGTATTGGACTGCAGTCCACTGCTAAGCACAAGGGTTAACAAAAACTTGCACCCAACGTACTAAAGCGCATCTAAACTCACACAAGAATAAAAAGGTTTTTTTTCAAATTTCAAGAAGTGTTATTATCCAACCCACTAATGGATGACCAATGCACAGGTTACAGATAATCAACACTAGTATGGCAGAAAGCTTTTAAACTTTCTACTTTCATTGGTAACTACTCGACTGCATCATTTAGAAAAGAAATTAAAGCGCACAGGGGAAAGAAAAATAGTCACATGATATGAGGCAGAAGGAGAACCAGATTAGTAGTCTTATCAAGAAGATAATCAGCAGCTATGTGGATCGAAATTGAGGAGTGAAGACCAGATATTAATTTGTATAACACTTTTTTCTCCTGGCAAATGTCCTGAGATGAAACTGCAGAATAACAAACAAAAAACATTGAGTAAAACATATTGATATGCAACCTAGCCTCAGATTTAAGTGTCTCATTAACCCCTATTGTAGGAGTTGGACTGGCGATAGATAACCTCAATATGAAAGTAAGATATAAAACATTTTAAACATAAAATGTTACGAGCAGTCAAATTGTCCACAAAGATATAAGAAAAGGTTGAACTCACATTTCAGGCAATTTTCAGAATACACAGCATCCCATATCCTTCTCGGTGATGGACCAATATAGCCAGTGTAACGTTCAGGGTTCAATAGAAGGTTCACATATGTCATCTCACCTTGTGATGTAAGGGATCCAGCTACTGTGCCTAACGGATATATTTCTCACTCCAAGTTCGTGAGATAGAGACTGAATTAGTATGAACATTCCTCTGCTACACGTATAGTAGAGCAGTTTTGTCATTCTTTGATTTTCTCTCTTCTTCTCTCCTTTGTCATCCTCAGTTCACACACTCAAAAACACTAACATGGCCTAAGAGCCAGGTTCAATCATCTGAATCTGGGTGTTCAAACTGTGAAGGAAAACGATCGGGGTATTTTGAAGCTCGTTCAAGGCTCACGAGGCTGCTTGAGCTCGATTACTTTTAAATCTGAAAATAGCTTGTTTTTAAGTAAATTTGATACTATAAATGGCCGGATCTGGAAGCTCAGAGGTGAGAACTCCGATTTTCTCCTGTGAGAACTATGGCTTCTAGAGGATTAAGATGGTGATCATATTCAAATGATATGGGCTATGGAATCTGGTAGAGAATGGGATTACAATCTCTAATTCGAAGAAGAAGAAGAATGCATCTGAGGAAACCTCAGAAGAAGAAGAAGATGAGAAGATAGCTGCAATTCTCATAAAGGATGCAAAAGCTTTGGGTATCATACAAAATGCAGTCTCCGATCAAATTTTCCCACACATCGCCAACGCAGATTCTGCCAAAGTAGCTTGGGAACAATTATATGGAGAATACCATGGTGGAGATCTTGTTAGATCGGTAAAACTCCAAAATCTCATACGCGAATTTGAATATACTAGAATGCATGATAATGAGTCCTTGTCTGCTTAGCTTACTAGACTGAATGATCTGATTAATCAAATGAAAACATTTGGTGAAATTCTCTTGAATGAGAGGCTCGTTCAACAAGTTTTGATTAGTCTTAGCAAGATATATGATCCTATTTGTTTGGTGATTGAAAACACTAAAAGTCTAGAGACTGTAGAATTACAAGAAGTAATTGCTATTTTGAAGAGTCAAGAACAACTATTTGAATTGCACAATGTTGATACAAGAGTGAAGACGAATAGTCAGTCCCACGAATGGGATAATGGCATGTTTTGTAAATTTGAAACTAAAGATTGAAATTTGAAAATCACATAATGGCATCTGTTGTAATTTTAATGTTCTTTAATTATATTTTGGTAAAAGCATGTACTATATTTTGGCTTTTGGCTTTATCCTAATTAGCTAAAATTGAGTTCCTGTTTACCTAAATAGTAAACTATATTGTACATGAAAACTAAAGCTCCCTTTTTTTTTTCTCTTGTTTATTTGAATAAAAAATACACAGCAAAGTTTAGGATATATCGTGCAAGAGAGACAACCTAGTATCCTTTTTCTTTTTGAAATCGGCAACCTAGTATTTTATCGAAAGTGACTGTGACAGGACCCGAATTCCTCTGAACCTAGAATGAATCCTGTGGAAATTCCGACATCACACCAATGTCGGGCCCACTAACTAAAGGCCGAGACTTTCTACCAAAATTTTGGCAGAGTCTCTCCTATAAATTGAACATTTCCCAAAAATTTCAACATGGATAAAGCACATTTAATATCACCAACTGGTAGCATGCATAAGATAATTTCATGCAATTCACATAATTTGTAACAACCCAAACCAAAAATTAATATTTAATTATTAATTTATTAGAGGAAAAGACTAAAATGCCCTTAAAATATTTTATTCAGGAAAAGGTTGACTTTTTGACCGAGAAAGAATTTGACCGTTTCACTTACACCGTTGCGTAGAGCGCGACGAAATGAGTCCGTAGACACGTATTAGGCTCGAATCGGAATTATAACGAAGAAATTACGGTCAAAATACGCTCAAGGGCAAAATGGTAATTTTGGGAAATCAGGATTTTTCTTCAAAACCCTCAGTTTCTCTCTCTCCCGTCGCGATCTCCTCCCCTTGTTCTGTCCGATCGGTCCTCTCCTCCCACCACTCCACAGCCACCCCGACCCATCGGACTGACCCAGACCACCGGCGTCACTCCGCCGACCTAGCCCGGCCACCTTCCCGCCACCGCCTCGAACCGCCGGAAAAACCATGATTTCCGACCGATTTTTGACAGAACTTTGGCCAACGATTTCTCCCTCCTCCGGCCACCAATCCGGTCGTGTGAGGTATGAATTTCTAGCTATTTTTCATGATCTAGCTGATGGTTGAGTAGGATTTGAGGAATTTCTAGCGTGAGAAGGTTAATTTCGAACCTAGGGTTCGACCGATTTTGAGATCGCGTTTTCAGCCTCTTCCGGCCACTTTTTGGGGTAGGTCCCAGAACAAAAGTGACTCCAAATAGGGTGTTATACCTAGGATAGGAGTCTTGAGCCTAGTTGTTGAGTTTCTTGGCGAGGCGTTATCGCTTAGGGCACCCACACCGGCGTGTGACGGCGCGTGGGCAGATTGGTCGAGACCCCATTCAGTCCCAGAGTGATCCTTGGGTCGTCACGAGCACGTAGGAATTCGTGGATTTTATTTCGGTTACCGTTTGAACCCCGAACGGATCTCGCCTAGTATGTGAGTTTCGGGTTCAGCAGGTTTGAGCCGTTGGATCATTGTTAGGTCCAAGTAGGTTAATCTAGGTATTTCCAGGATCGTATAGTATTTGACGGATCGTAAAACGAAGTCCCGGATACTCCAGAAATGTCAGCCCTAGAATAGGTTCTACGGTTAAGTAAACCAGTTACAAATTAACGAACCTGCAGTCAAGAACAGAGGAGAGAACTACGTGTGGCTTGATCCTCAAGAAGGGCGAGGCAGCCTACTGACGCAGCCACGAGTTAGGCCCCAATTTGTGTTAGCGTTTTCGTCATTTTGGTCATTTTTGACCCACACACCAAGTGTTAGTTCTAAAAGTTTCACCCGGATTCCAAAGTGGAAATTGGATCAGTCGTTTCAATTGGTATCAGAGCATTAGGTTAACTTCCTGTAGACACTGCATTACATATGCATCCGTATTTTCTGAAATTGCTGGACAATGATTAGGTTGTTTTTTTTCCAATTGTTATTTCAATTGTTATTTTATTTTATTGCATTGGTGTGACTGGGAAAACAGATATCCAGAAGGATTTGAAAAATTTGTTGAGGTTTTCATATAAATTTTTTGTTATATATGTTATTGTATATACACACCTATGTCGAGAATTGAAGTTAGCAAAGTGAGTATTTAATTATCTGTTCTTTATCACCTATTTATATTTGTTTAGGTAACTCATTGTGTTGTCAGAGTATAAAGTAGTTGATGCATATATTCAGGAGTTGAAAAGGAGGAAATTTAATTTTTTTTGGTTTTCATCAGATTTTGGTACATATAAATATATGTATATATTTATGTATATATGATTATATTTTAAGCTCAGTTGAAAACCAATTTATTGAAAGTTGTGAAAATAGCAGATTATGGCTTTCAAACCCACCGTGAGGGTACCCCCCCATTGCCTTGAGACAGTTATTTTGCCCCACGAGTTCGGGACGCTGACCGTGTGGTGCCAGTTGTGGCTCTGATTGAGAGGTTGTCTCCGAGACTGCTAGTTTGCGGATCAGCCGACTACGGTCCCTCGAGTCTCGCTGGCTCGGGTTGACTTTGTGTCACCGAGACCGCCAGAGGAATTGACGGATAACAGGAATTGACGGAATATCAGGAATTGACGGATCAGATATGGGGGTACGCCTAGGTGGAGAGGATTTTATACAGTTACCATTATTTTCTTAAGCATTACATCTATATATGTATATATATACACGCATGGTTACTTATGAATTTTAAATGAGTTCGATGCAAGTTTATTCAAAGTTTGTTTATTTCATTTTATTTTCATCCAGGGTTCTTTAATTTATCTTATTTTATGTTACTTAAATTGTTGACTGTAATTTTTATTGTTGGTTATGATATTAAACAGTTCAAGTATTTCTAGCATATTTTGCCCCACGAATATTACAGCTTATCCAGATGGAGCTGTAATTGCGGATCAAAGTTGACTGATGTCTCCGAGTCCAGCCAGGATTACAGAACATGATGAGTTATATATATTCAGTATTTTTTTTCAGCAGAATTATTAATTGATAAGTCATGCATGAATAAGAATGCATAAGTTAGCATGTTGAATTGCCAGAGTATCTTTGTTGATCAAGAAGTTGGGATGAATTTTATTAGCAGATTGATTTATTTGAATTGTTGTGGCCTGAGGCCAAAATATTATGATGCTTGATTATTTGGATATGATTTAATGCATGCTGGCAGATGAGTTATATAAATATATATCCTTGTTTTACAGGCCGAATATTTTTGGGAATGCTCATGGGAGACTCACTAATTTTCGTAGAAATCGTGACTTGCATTTCAGTTAATTACAATTAAGAAGGGCAAATTAGTCTTTTGTGCCCAACATTAGCCAGTGTCAGATACTCAAAGGGAAAAAGGGTTTTAGTCGATTATCGATTAAGGCGCAGATTTTTAAGTCTATCGAAATTCAAGAAATTAGCAAATCTTTTCAGAGTTTTATATTTCCTTAAGCCAGCTCAGGTATTCAGATATAAATGTATGGTCCTCAGATTTTATTGATTACCCTATAGATACAGTTATTGAGAGGCAAGTAGTGAGTACAGTACTAGAGGGACAGCTTGAGAACCCCTGCAATGTATAGGCTTAGTACTTTACCCTCCGTTAGAGGGAAAGTAAATTTCGAGGACGAAATTTTATAAGGGGGGAAGATTGTAACAACCCAAACCAAAAATTAATATTTAATTATTAATTTATTAGAGGAAAAGACTAAAATGCCCTTAAAATATTTTATTCAGGAAAAGGTTGACTTTTTGACCGAGAAAGAATTTGACTGTTTCACTTACACCGTTGCGTAGAGCGCGACGAAACGAGTCCGTAGACACGTATTATGCTCGAATCGGAATTATAACGAAGAAATTACGGTCAAAATACGCTCAAAGGCAAAATGGTAATTTTGGGAAATCAGGATTTTTCTTAAAACCCTCGTTTCTCTCTCCCGCCGCGATCTCCTCCCCTGCTCGTCCGACGGTCCTCTCCTCCCAGCCACCGCCACAGGCCACCCCGACTCATCGGACCGACCTAGACCACCGGCGCTACTCCGACCTAACCCGGCCACCTTCCCGCCGCCGCCGAACCGCCGGAAAACCATGATTTCGACCGTTTTTGATAACTTTGGCCAGCAATTTCTCCCTCCTCCGGCCACCAATCCGGTCGTGTGAGGTATGAATTTCTAGCTATTTTTCATGATCTAGCTGATGGTTGAGTAGGATTTGAGGAATTTCTAGCGTGAGAGGGTTAATTTCGAACCTAGGGCTCGGCCTTTGAGATCGCGTTTTCAGCCTCTTCCGCCACTTTTGGGTAGGTCCCAGATTGGTCGAGACCCAATTCAGTCCCAAAGTGATCCTTGGTCGCCACGAGCGCGTAGGAATTCGTGAATTTTATTTCGTTACGCTTGAACCCGAACTGATCTCGCCTAGTATGTGAGTTTCGGGTTCAGCAGGTTTGAGCCGTTGGATCGTTGTTAGGTCCAAGAAGGTTAATCTAGGTATTTCCAGGATCGTATAGTATTTGACGGATCATAAAACGGAGTCCCGGATACTGTAAATGTCACCCTAGAATAGGTTCTACTGCTAAGTAAACCAGCTACAAATTAACGAAAAATGCAGGTCAAGAACAGAGGAGAGAACTACGTGTGGCTTGATCCTCAAGAAGGGCAATGAGGCAGATACAGCGCAGCCACGAGTTAGGCCCCAGAATTTGTGTTAGCGTCGCCATTTTGGTCATTTTTGACCCACCGTCACCAGTGTCAGCTTTAAAAGGTTTCACCCGGATTCCAAAGTGGAAATTGGACCAGTCGTTTACATAATTGGCCTCCGACCTTCAAATAATCCCTAACCAGACTACCAACAAAGTCCTTAAGGCCAAGAATACCTTAACCAAGGCAAATAATAAACTCAAACATAATTATGATTGCCAAATGTGATTTCGATCATCTAACTTCCCAAATATCCAATATTCGATGTAACGACCTAGTCCAAAATAAATTGGCAAATATTAATTTATTCTGATAAAAGACCATTTTGCCCCTAGAATGTTTTATTAGGTTTAAAGTTGACTTTTTGACCAGGAAGGAATTTGGGAATTTCTACTGTACCGTTGCATATAGCATGGCGATGTGAGTCCGTAGACATGTAGTGGGCTCGAATCGGAGTTGTAACGAGAGATATACGATCAAAATACCCTCAATGGCATAACCGTAATTTTGGCAAAAAGGGTTTGATAAATCTTTTTTTTTCTCTCTCTCTCTCCTCTCTCGACGGCTGTAACGCCACGCTTTGGCCGACCGTGCTCTCTTCCGCCACCAAAGTTAACGGGCGGTACCAAAATGACCGCCGCCGCCTCTTCCAACCCCAGCCAGACCTTGCCTCCACCACCGTGATTTCGCCGAAAACGGAAAGAAAAGCCCGGTTTCACTCGAAAGTTCGCCACCTTGATCTCTCTCCTCCGCAGTGTTGATGCACTTACACGTGGCGCTGGTAGTTCCGACGCATGGGGAGATTATGTGATATAATGATGAGGTCCCACGGTAGTAGGATTTTCCAAGCATGCGGACAGGCCCCATACGTGGCGTTGGTAGTTCCGGCATATGGGGAGATATTGTGATATGATGATGAGCACACGTGTCGTAGGATTTTCAGGCATGTTGACACCCCAAACTTGGCGTTGGTAGTTCCGGCGTATGGGGAGATTTTATGATATGATGATGAGGTCCCACATGTCGTAGGATTTTCCGGCGTGCGGACAGGCCCCATACGTGGCGTTGGTAGTTCTAGCATATGAGGAGATATTGTGATATGATGATGAGGTCCCACGTGTCGTAGGATTTTCCGGCGTGTGGACAAGCCCTATACGTGGTGTCGGTAGTTTCGGCGTATGGGGAGATTATGTAACATGAGATGATAGGTCACACGTGGCGTAGGATATTTTGGCTTGTTGACAGGCCCCATACGTGGCGTTGGATATTCCGGTGTATGGGGAGATTATGTGATTATTAGAAAGATGTTGGAAAAAGATTGTGTTTGGTGAGTTGTGATTTAAATTAAAAAGGGAATTGAATAAATCCTAGAATGTATGAATTTGTAATGGTTTGTATGTTATTGGAACCAGGATTCTTGTTGAAAGAACTACGTGTGGCTTGATCCTTGGTTGAGGGTACGTAGGTAGCCTGGGGTCCCACCCGGGTGCAGCCGCTGTCTAAAATTTACTTATGTTGTTTTATTGAGGTTGGTTCGGACCTTGTCGTTGGTCCTGAACTTTGGGTGCAAATTCGTTTGGGTTAGGAGGTTAAACCTCGCATGCTTAAAATTTAGGAAGTTAATTTATGTTATTTTTCGTGGGCATTCGTAAATGAGTTTGAGTTTAACTGGTCTGCATTGTTTAATTCTTTGTTTCGATTTAAGAGCATTGCTGGAGATTCTGTTTCCATTTATGTGAAGGTCGGAGGCCGATTATGCGAATTGCATGAAATTATCTTGTGCATGCTGCCGGTTGGTGATATTAAATTGTGTTTTATGTAGGTTGAAGTTTTGGGAAATGTTCCATTTACAAGGGAGACTTTGCTGAATTTCCGGCAGAAAGTCTCGGCCTTATTCCTTTTTGGGAAAAGAGGATATAGTTTCAAAATGGGCCTGACATCGGGGTGATGTTGGGAATTCCACAGGATTCATCTCGGGTTCCGAGGAATTGGGGTCTTGTCATACGAGGTTTTAACCTCCTAACACAATCGCAAGTAATTTAAGGCCTCAGCCCAAATCGTACAACAATCCAAAACGAGTTTTATACTTGTTTTGGCCAGAACACATTTACACAATCCTCCCTCAGCCAAACGGGAGTATGAACAATTATTTAATCGCATCTTGTTTTCAACCGAGCTTCAGGACCAACAACAAGGTTAGAACCAAACTCAATAACACCACATAAGTAATGTTTAGCCTGTGGCTGCACCGAGGTACTATCAAAAATGGGTGTCCAAAGCGCGACTCACAACTCCTTCTTTAGCTGTAACACCCTATTTGGAACCACTTTTGTTCTTGGACCTACACCAAAAAGTAACCCGAAGTGGCCGGAATCGCGATCCCAAAAGTGGCTGAAATCCAATTCGAAAATCACATAATATAGGCTCAAAATTGATGCAATCCTACTCAACCATCAGCTAGATTATGAAGGAAGGATAAATTTCCATACCTTGATCGACAAAATGGCGGTCGGAGGAGAGATATCAAAGCCAACGAAGTTTCAAGCAAAAACTGGCCTAAAAACCACATTTTCTGGTGGTGGAGCGATGGCGATATCGGGAAGGGCGGGTCATGACGCCGTGGCTGAGCCATCCTTTTGGCACCGATCCCGTCATGTGGCCGGTGGCTGGAGTTTCAAGAGAGAAAGAGAGAGAGAGAGAGAGAGAGAGAGAGAGAGAGAGAGAGAGAGAGAGAGAATTAGATTTTTAACAAACCCTTTTGCCAAAATTATGGTTATGCCACTAAGGGTATTTTGATCGCATCTTCTTCGTTACAACTCCGATTCGAGCCAACTACATGTCTATTGACTCATCTCACCATGCTCTACGCAACGGTATAGTTAAAATTCCGAAATTCCTTCCCTGTCAAAAAGTCAACTTTAAACCTAATAAAATATTCTAGGGAGTTTCACTAAAACACCCAAAATGGGAGCTGAAATTATAAAAAAACCCAACACTCCAAATACTTTATAAACACACCCAAAATCCATCATTACACACACTCAAAACCCATTTATAAACACACCCAAAAAATATACAATTGTTGACTTTGGGTGTGTTTCTATGTTTAAATAGTGTTTGGGTTTTTTTATAAATACATGTCTAGGATTGGGTTTATTTATAAATTTGTAAATATTCTAAGGGCGAAATGGTCTTTTATCTGAATAAATCAATAATTACCAATTTATTTAGGACCAGGTCGTTACGGACTGGATTATCGGAGTGATAGTCCTAGTAATGATTTGTTTCACTTCTTTTATTCGTTAATCTTAGATGGATGGTATGTGGGAGTGATTTTCGTCCCTTAGAATATTTGATCAATAGATTCCCTTTTCTCCTTCCTTGAACTCTTTCTCCCTGCAAAACCAATCGGAGTAAAAGGACCACACCTGGGGGGTGTTGACCAAAGACCCTCTTATGCCTAAGTTAGTTTGATTGATTTGTAGAGAAACAATAGCTAAAAATGGTACGAAGCTCTCGCAGGGAGAGAACCGAGTAGCTGGAGCCGTGTGTGGTGGCCGGAACCTTGTGTAAGAGAGAGAAGGAGATGGCAGCAAGGAGGGGAATTTCTGCAGTAGTTTGAGAGCTTAGAATGACTTACCTCATGCCTTGCATAGCCTCTTATTTATAGAGCCTCGTAGGGCTAGGGTTTGGAGGAAAATAATCCTTGTTGATAAAGGAATTATTTTTTCTGATTTTAGGAGATTTAAATCAATTAGGGATTTGATAAGGATCAAATCCCTAATTCAAGGCAAGAATTCCCAAATCAAATAATTCCCAAATTAAAGGAAATATTTGACCTAGGGTTTTGTTAAAATTCAGTTCCCACAGTATACATGTACTTTCCTTGCCATCGACAACTGGAAAATTCTTTACGAGAATTAGTTCTGTCATTGATTTTGTGTGGTGGAGACTTTGCTTTTCTAGTATACCAAGGAATTGTTTGATCGTGACAGAAAGAGTAAATAACAAGGAAAAAGCCTTGTGCTTTTCTAGTATACCAAGGCACTCTCAGTTCGATATTAATAAGCATATATACGCAGAGCATAGAATCTGAAATGGAAGACTTTTACGGGTACTCGAGTAATAATCATTCTTTGTATAAATGCTTTTTGTTGAGAAGACGACGATTCAGGTCCTGTGTGAGATTCTGATCATGGCTGATAAGAGAGAATAAATTAAAGAGAGAGCCGCCGTAAGCAATACACAGCTTGTATTGCAATAATTAATACGTGCTTTGCCCACTACTTTGAGAGAGAGAGAGAGAGAGAGAGAGAGAGAGAGAGAGAGAGAGAGAGATCAAAGATAGCTAGCCATGGATCCTTCTCTGTATGAGGCGGCAACATCAGGTGATGTTGGTTTCTTGAGACAAATAATTAGAGATGGTGGTGTATCAATTGATCTTCTCCATCAGAAAACGCCTAAAGACAACAATATTCTTCATATTTCCGCTGAATTCAAGCAAATAGATTTCTTCGAAAATGTCAATCCAAATCAATTTGGTCAGCTGTTTTGGGCCACCAACAAGAAGGGTGACACTCCATTGCACGTTGCTGCCAAAGTAGGATGTGTTGAAGTAGTTGAGTTCCTCATTGAACATGCAAGGAAAATGCATCATCACATGGAAAAAGGTGACGAGGAGAGCGGACCAGCTGATAGTGAATCTCAAAACAAGTTACTCCGAGTGAAAAACTTCGGATAATGACACAACGTTGCATCTTGCTGTTAGATACAATCACGATGAAGTTGTGATTCGGTTAATGGAAGCTGATCCTCAATTGTGTTGTTTCACTAATAACGCGAATGAGTCGCCCTTGTCCCTAGCTGTTAGAAACGGCACTCCAAGCATTGTTCATTGTATTCTGAAGGCGTACGAGTCTGGCATTTCTCCTTCTTTTCAGGGGACAAACGGATTGACAGCTTTGCATGCTGCAGTGACTCAAGAACAACTCAAAGACAAAGGTACGTGAACATGGCATCACCTGATGAAATGTGTTGATTTTATATTACGAGGATTTTATTTTGGTGGAAATTTTCACTACCTCTCCCCTCTTTAGTTTTTCCTATATCAACATGGTAGGCGTTGTCGAGATTCTGGTGTCCAAAAACAGTGACCTAATCAAAGAAGTTGATGCTATTGGATGGACTCCCTTGCACTACGCAGCATTCACAGGGAACATTGAAGCTACTCAACTACTGATGGAATCTGATAGCTCTGCTTCTTATATCCTGGACTTATCAAAAATGTCAGCTCTCCATGTTGCAGCTTATGCAGGCCACACCGAAGTGATGAAAGAGTTAATTCGATATCAACCTGATACTTGCGATTTGCTTAATTCAAAAGGCCAAACGGCTCTTCATTCTGCAGTTTTAGGTGGACAAAGAGATGTGGTTGAGTACATATGAAAGACGCCTAAGCTTTCGGGACTTATTAATGAAGTTGATGAAGACGGAAACACTCCTTTGCATATTGCGGTTATCTACAAAAAATTTGATGTTATCACCATTTTGACGGCCGACGTTAGAGTGGACACTACTGCTGTCAATAGAAAATTGTCAAAAGCCATTGATATTTTTCTTGGACAAAATATTGAAGAACAGGTACGCAAAGTGCACACACAAATTCGAGACAAATAAAAACAACTCCTTTTAGGAAGCTTTCATCATCTCCCACGTTTTTTTTTCGATTAACGAGGGAGGTGAAGACACTTGGATATGTAAGTTGTTGGTGCGTCCTACCCTATAACTAAATGAAATTGATCTATTGTGTTTTATTACCCAGTGCAGTTAGGTTAGAAAGCTTATTAATTCGTTCTGACATCTTCTGTGTACTAAATACAGTACTCTCTCCCCCTATGTTTTAGGAAAGTATTGACACTCCGTTTTTGCAACACTTGGGGTCCTCCGTGGGTGGTCCATTTTTCCAACAAAAAATCAGAGATGAATTCAACAGACTGTAACCATCAGAGAAGGATACGCCCGGCACACCCGCCATTGAACACACCAAGAGGAAAAACCGGCAAGCTACTTCAAATCAGACCTTGAAAAGACATGATACCAAACTAGTGGTGACGACACTTATCGCAACCGTCACTTTTGCAGCCGCATTAACCCCTCCTAGAGGATTTAAAACCGACCGGTTTTGTTCGAAAATTCATCTTTCAGAGTTTTTATGATTTTTTTCTTGCGATTTATAACGAATCAACTCCAATACGTTTCTTGTCCATCAAAATACCCACACCTGCACGTCTCATTCGGTATTCCATCGGAGGGTTGCTGGTAGCATTTTTTTCGGGCAGGCTTGCAATGGTGCCAAAAAGCCAGATAAAGAGAGTTTCGTTTAAACATTTTCCCTTTATACGTACAACTCTACTCGATGCTTTTCTCGGTGTAGTATTTGAATTGGTGCTGGTACTTGCTTTCATAATCCCCGTGTTTATGACTCTACTTCAAAAATTGAGGGAGAAATACCGGGCCCAGACTCAACCGCGGGGTTATATTGAATTAGGATTATATATGATTTTGAAACATTTAAGTGACAGATTTCCTAGAATTGTATAACTCCTATGGATTTTACACGGATTTTTAATAAACTTGTATAGAATTTACAGGCTTTGGTGCGTAAATCTTTCTTCCTGGTTCTCCTTTATTGGCTCCACATCCAAGTCTAGCTAGCACTTTTAGATCTCTTGTATCTTTTCCTTGTAGTCAGTCAACGTAGATAATTAAGTATTAAGTTTAATACAGAAGAGGACTCAAGTCCATACACAATATGAGTCCGTACACAGAAACGAGCCAACGACTTGAGCATTTAAAGAAGTCTACAAAAATAAGTCTACTAAATACTGTTTGTTTATTGTTTATTTGGTGTAAGTAATAAAAAGATAATTCAGTCTTCAAAAACCATGTAAAGCATTTAAAGATTTTTTAAACCAACGGAGGAGATGAGATTAGGATCTAGTTGCCAACTTGCCAACTTGCCAATTTGGAAAGAGAATCAAACCATACCAAAAGCTAGTTGCCAATTTGAAGACTTGTCCATCTTTGACTCCTTATTTGTACACACATAGCAAATGAAGCTCGTTCCATCTATTTTAAATTAGTTTTGAGTTTTTCTTAGACATTAAATCAGAAGTTACATCGTTCAACTTGAATATACACTCAATTTCTCACGATTCCATCAACGTTTTTAGCAGCGAATGGTGGCTGCGCGCTTGAGGCCATGTACTTGCTCTCGTGAGGGTCTTTATTTATTCAAATGAATGCATTGAAGTATCATCATCCCTAATTAGACATAGGGGCGGCCTAGGGTATTAAACAGTAAGTATATATAAAGATTGACTGCAGTGAACAAAGACAAAACATATAGCAACAACTAAATATATAATATGTACCTTAAGCCAAAACTAGGGGCCTGATCGAGAACCTTTATTGACTAATCCACGGCGCCAAAAGGGACTTTGCTTGTGACGGGTAATTAGCACAAGCCTGTTCAGAATTATTTATGCCTCGAATGCTAAGCACGGTTCACAACACAATCCTCTTCAAGGCATTGCTGCTTCTGTGCTACATTAAGCAAGTTTCAGAGAGTTCAAAGCCATGGATCGTTTGGTATATGAGGCGGCAACATCCGGCGATGTGGGTTTGTTCAGAAGGATTAAAGATGGTGATGAATTACCAGATGTTCTTTATAAGAAAACACCCAAAGACAACAATGTTCTTCACATTGCAGCTGAATTCAAGCAAATAAAATTCTTCAATGACATCCCACTTGAATATGGATCTTCACTGTTTTGGGCGACCAACAAGAAGGGTGACACTCCACTGCACGTTGCTGCCAAAGTAGGATGTGTTGAAGTAGTTGAGTTCCTCATTGAACATGCAAGGATAACGCTTCATCACATGGAAAGAGGTGACGAGGAGAGCGGACCAGCTGATGGTGAATCTCAAAACAAGTTACTCCGAGTGAAAAACTCGGATAACGACACAACATTGCATCTTGCTGTTCGATACAATCACGATGAAGTTGTGACTCGGTTAATGGAAGCCGATCCTCAATTGTGTTGTTTCACTAATAACGCAAATGAGTCGCCCTTGTTCCTAGCTGTTAGAAAAGGCACTCCAAGCATTGTTCATAGTATTCTAAAGGCATATGAGTCTGGCGTTTCTCCTTCTTTCCTGGGGACTAATGGAGTGACAGCTTTGCATGCTGCAGTGACTCAAGAACAACTGAAAGACAAAGGTACATGAACATGACATCACATGATGAAATGTGTTGATTTTATAATTTTATTTCGGTAGAAATTTTCGCTACTTCTCACCTCTTTAGCTTTTCCTATGTCAACATGGTAGGCGTTGTCGAGATTATGGTGTCCAAAAACCGTGACCTAATCAAAGAAGTTGATGCTATTGGATGGACTGCCTTGCACTACGCAGCATTCACAGGGAACGTTGAAGCTACTCAACTACTGATGGAATCTGATAGTTCTGCTTCTTATATCATGGACTTATCATCAAAAATGTCAGCTCTCCATGTTGCAGCCTATGCAGGCCACACCAAAGTGATGGAAGTGTTATTTCACTATCAACCTGATACTTGCGATTTGCTTAATTCAAAAGGTCAAACGGTTCTTCATTCTGCAATTTTAGGTGGACAAAGCAAGGTGGTTAAGTACATATTAAGGACGCCTAAACTTACGGGACTTATTAATGAAGCTGATGAAGACGGAAACACTCCTTTGCATATCGCTGTTATTAACAAGAAAGTAGAAATTATCTCCATTTTGACGGCCGACCATAGAGTGGACAAGGCTGCTGTCAATAAAAAGTTCTCAAAAGCCATTGATATTTTTCTTGGTCAAAATAGTGACGAACAGGTACGCAAAACAGGTGCACACACACAGTACAAATAATGTTATTGGAATTGAAATTGATCTATTATTTTTCTTTTTTCTGTTTTGAAAAGGATCTATTAATAATCTTTGACAAGTTTACTCTATCTCTCTCTGTGTATTGTTTAGGGAACTATTGACAGTCCGGTTTTGCACCAGTTGGGGTCCTGCGTAGGTGGTCCATTTTTCCAACAAAAAATCAGCCATGATTTCAACAAACCAGAAACTTCAGAGAAGGATACGCCCGGCACATCGGCCATTTTACACAAGAGGCGAAGCCCGCAATCTGCTTCCAATCAGGCCTTGAAAAGACGAGATACCAAACTAGTGGTGACGACGCTTATCGCAACCGTCACTTTTGCAGCAGCTTTAACCCCTCCGGGTGGATTTAAAAGCGACGGAAAGTCAGTTCTATCGGATGACACATTTTTCAAAGTATTTCAGCTTTTCAACCAGTTAAGCTTTATGCTCGCAATTATTGCAATCTATAACGAATCAAATCCAATACGTATCTCGTCAATCGAAATAGCCACACCTGAAAGTCTCATTCGGTATTCCATCGGAGGGTTGCTGGTAGCATTTTTCACGGCCACATTGGCAGTGACGCCCACACGCCGCAGAATGCTTTCAATTAGAACAAAACCCTTTACAGGTGAACCTCCTTTGGATATTGTTCTCAATGTAATTGGTGGGTTTGGGGTGACACTTGTTTCGATGCACGTGCTTTGGACTATGCATCGAAAATTGAGGGGGAAACAACCGGCAGGGCTGTCAATCGTGTAACTTATAAGTCTTTTTGGTTTTTGTGTTTTTGTTTTCTAATTAGTTTTATTAAGGGCTAGTTTGGCATTACTGTGCTGTGAAAATAATCTCTGTCAGATTTGTTGTGAGAGAAATCAGCTGTGAGAGAAAGCAGTTTGGCGTTTGGTAAAATTTTTGTTAAAAGTGTTGTTGGTATTGATATAATTGCCGCATAATCATTAAACACAGCGCCTCTTCGAAACTGATTCCAGCATAATCAGAAAATGAAATCACCTCATTAGCTGATTTCTCTTATAGCTTTCTCTCACAACAATTTTTAACAATAAGTGATTTTCTCACAGTTTACCAAACGGGTTGGGCTTCTCAATTTTTTTTTTAAAAATCACTTATCACCCCAAATAAACAATGTCAAACTGGCACTAAGTGTTTCTTATTAGTTTTCTGATCACTAGCCTCTCCGCACGCACTTCTATGCCTGAAAGAAGCTTTTATGTTTATTTTTATAATTTTTAAATTTGAAATAAAAAAGATATTCACATAGTTGTGTTCCTTAAAAATAGGATCCATTATATGATTTTTTTTAAAAATTTAATAAATTTTTTTAAATATGAAAAAATATGAATTTACCATATTATCCTCATTTAATTAATAATTTCAATTCATAATGTTTGCATTAATCAAAGGAATTTTCTAGCATTTTGAATGTTTCATCATTCTACACCTTTGATTTATATATATATATATATATATATAAAAGTTATGTGAACTTTTATTTATTGTGCTTTTATAGTTTTACATTTCTTTACCCTCCATTTGGATGAATGAATTGAAAATTACATAGAATTTTAAAAGGACAGAATTTAGATTTCCATCATTTCAATAATTGTTAATTGATGATTTCACTATTTGGAGTTATGTATGTCGAATTTTTTAAATGACACTATGGAAATTGTGAAATGACACATATTTTGGTGGAAATTAAACTCAAGAATTTGATGCCTGCGGAAAAGTTGGAGGTGTCACTCTGCAAAGTGACGATTTGTGTGGCAGTTTTGGAGCCTCCTGACACCAAGGATTGATTGGTGTTTGCTGACCCATCATCGTTGGCCATGATATTGGCTTACAAGTGATGAGAGAAAAAAGAGGCAAAAAGAAAACTGTAAACGTTACTCTAGGTAACTTATGAGAAAAGGACACAAAAATATTGGGTCGAAGGAAAAAGGTGATTTGAGTTGGTTTGTGAGATTTGAATATTTGTTGAATGCCGTGACAAACTAGTTTGACAGACTGGTGCTGGGTTGTGAGATGAAATACAGGCTGGTTTGACAAACGGATTTGACGAAGGAGGACAATAAGACAAACTGATGGAATATAGATGGAATTTAGGCTGGTTTGCAATAAGAAATAGAGGTTTTGGGAAAAAGAAGGCAAGGGAACGATTGAGTGATTTTCTGGTGCTGGGTTTGTTGACGGATGCTGTTGCGCAAGCGATTGCTAGGGTTAGGTCAAGAGACAGTCATGATCGACTGCTCTGGTACCATATCAAATTGGGTAAAAAATAATATTTCATTCATATTGATATATAACAATAGGAAGGTTATATATATAGAGCCTAGGAAACTATTCTAGGAAAGTAATTATGTTCCTATAATCTTGCAGAATCAAATAATTGACTTAGACTAATTAGAAATGTACAGCTCATTGACAGTACGCATGCAATGGATTCTATGTTCAAGCGGGAAACCATACAAAACAAAGAAGTAGATAAAAGGGACATTTTAGAGTAATGAATTAATGAATTGATATATTGATTTTTGAGAGTAACATTAAGGAGATCATATTATTATAATTAATACCCAATGGCAAGAAGAGTGGCCAAATTCTTCCATTACTCATCTGCCTGTCATGGGCTCTGACCATTGTCCCATTCTTGTGGAGACAGAATCTCGAATAAGAAGAGGTTGTAAGCCTTTTAAGTTTGAGGCTTCTTGGACTTCTGATCCGGAGTGTAGAGAAGTGATTGACAGAAGCTGGCGTAGGAAATTTCATGGAACTAGAATGCATGTGTGGGGAAGGAAAATTAAGGGGTGTCGTGTGGATTTGCAAAAGTGGAGTGATGGGAAATTCTTAAATAATCGAAAAATTGCAAATTCCTTGTTGGTAGAGCTTGATCAACTTCAGCTGAATTGGGATGCAAACTATGGGGAAATTGGGCAAGTAAGGAACAAGCTCAATGATGTTTGGAGGCATGAGGAATTGTATTGGAAGCAGAGGGCGAAAACCAAGTGGCTCAAAGAAGGAGATGCAAATACAACCTTTTTCCACAATAGTACGGTTCATAAAAAGAGGAGAAATCAGATTGCCCGGATAAAAAACCAAAATGGAGACTGGGAGTGTAACAATGCTCAGGTTCGTAACACTAACTTGCAAAATTTGTTTACTTCTGAAGGTCAAAGAGAGTGGGGTGATATCTTATCATTTGTCTCTCCAATCATCACAAAGGATATTAAAGGCCCCAATAAATTATGAGGACATTAGACATGTTGTTTTTCAAATGGGGTCCTAAAATCCCCAGGGCCTGATGGTTTCTCCAGTATCTTTTACCAAAAGTATTGGAGCATTATTGGGGAGGATATGTGTGGGCTGGTTAAAAGATTTTTCTCAGAGAACAAAAATATTTCTGTTATGAATGTAACAGAGATTGCTCTTGTTCCAAAGGTTCTGAGCCCAAAGTTGGTTAGGGTAATCTCGAAGATTCTCGCTAATCACCTTCAGCCCTACTTAAATGCAATCATTTCTCCCCAACAATGTGCATTTATTCCTGGAAGGCAAGTTCAAGATAATATTTTTATTGCACTTAAGGCCTTTCACTCTCTGAAGATTAGAAGAGCTATTAGAATTTTTGAAATGGGGCTGAAGCTAGATATGAATAAAGCTTACGATAGAATCGAGTGGGATTTCCTCCAGGCAGTGTTGTTGAAAATGGGTTTTGAAGAGACTTGGGTGCAAAAGGTGATGAACTGTGTTTCTTTAGTGGAGTTCTATGTGATAATCAATGGAAAGACAGAGGGTGGTTTCAAGCCGTCAAGGGGAATTCGCCAAGGGGACCCTATATCTCCATATCTATTCATAATTGTCAATGATGTCTTATCTTCTATGCTTAACCACGCAGCAGCGAGAGGCTTCTGAAAATATCTATAGGATGGCTTAAAACACTAAAAGAGTGAAAGAGTAAAGTCTGCGTTTTGAGTAGTGAAGAGTAATACAATAATATATAAAACCACGCCAAAGGGATTGATAAGATGTATCAATCCTCTACAGTACAGAACGTAAACAGATAAAAACACAGAAGTTATTTTACGTGGTAAAACCCCACCTCTGTGGAAAATCCACGGGACCTGACAGTCCAAGGCAAATCCACTATAAAGATGATTACAAGAAGTACTCACACACTTATCCTAGACACATTCTAGATAATGTTTACCGACTTCTTTGTAACTCAGCTTCTGTCACGGGATGATCTTCAACATTCCTTATATTGAACGCAATACTGACCACGATTGCTTCAAGCTCGCCAGAGGAAAACCGTCACCACGGTCTTAGTGCCCTCAACCACATGAGTCATCGATCAATGCAAATGAATGCAATATGAATGGTTAAAGTGTTTGATAAATCACCAAGTAAACATGGAACACTTGATGATTTATCTCAAATATATGCACAGCAACTTTCTTAGGAATTTTAGATGCTCAAACAAACTATATGAAAATTGTCCCAAACAAAGAAGCACAACATCTTCTTATACAAACCACAATCTCCTTTTTGCAACATCTTCTGATACTTGCGATTTGCTTAATTCAAAAGGTCAAACGGTTCTTCATTCTGCAATTTTAGGTGGACAAAGCAAGGTGGTTAAGTACATATTAAGGATGCCTAAACTTGCGGGACTTATTAATGAAGCTGATGAAGACGGAAACACTCCTTTGCATGTCGCTGTTATTAACAAGAAAGTAGAAATTATCTCCATTTTGACGGCCGACCATAGAGTGGACAAGGCTGCTGTCAATAAAAAGTTCTCAAAAGCCATTTATATTTTTCTTGGTCAAAATAGTGACGAACAGGTACGCAATACTGGTGCACACACACATAAAAATTTATATAAGAAATAAACAGTGGTTTTTTTTTTGGGTTACTTTGGTCAGAAGTATAGCTCAGTATTTTGATCCTTGCATATAAGAGCATGTCCACCGCTGCACCAAACCTGGGCAAAGGCCCCGCAGCCCATTTCAGCTCAACAAGACAAAGAATGAGCCCGGGCAAATGGTGGGTCCCACCAGGGCAAGCCTGAGCTAATCTTGCTTGGGCACCAAAACTGCTCGCCAAGTCGGATAACGTCAAGAATGATTTTCAAATTTTTTTACTGTTGGACCCACCAGCCCACATTGCCCAATGATTACAAGCCATGTGGCTTCTTCTGGAGCCTCCGATCAAAAAATCTTGCACAATCCAATGGTTGTCCAATTTTTGGCTAAAAAAATTGAAAAAAATATCAAAAAATTTTAAAAAAAATATCAAAAAATTCTGGAAATTTTTTCTATACATACCTACCAATATTATTCACTTTCCACACCAATTTAATTTCAAAATTTTATCCAAAAATGTTATCTTGATTTTTAGGTGAGGATTTTACGATAAATATTAACACTTGGGAATTGAAAATCTTATCCGAAAAGCTTATCAAAATCAATGGTTTAAGAATAAAAAATAAAAAATAAATTTAAGTGAATAGTAATTGCCTTAGACTTGCCCTAGACTTAGCCCTCATGGGTGGAACCACAAATTGCAAGGCTAACACTATTCACGTGAATAGTGGCAGCCCTTGCTTGCCCTTACCCTAGACTTAGCCCTTGTGGGTGGAGATGCTCTAAAGGGACTAATTTGCACCAAAATAAAGTTTAAGAATCACTAACAAAACAAAGCATAAGGATGCTCTAATCACGTTTTAAGGAGTCATAAACTTGTATTTAGTTTGAAATGGTTTGAATGTGGATCAACTTCGGACAAATTAAAAAAATAATGTTATTGGAATTGAAATTGATCTATTATTTTTCTTTTTCCTGTTTTGAAAAGGATCTATTAATAATCTTTGACAAGTTTACTCTATCTCTCTCTGTGTATTGTTTAGGGAACTATTGACAGTCCGGTTTTGCACCAGTTGGGGTCCTGCGTAGGTGGTCCATTTTTCCAACAAAAAATCAGCCATGATTTCAACAAACCGGAAACTTCAGAGAAGGATACGCCCGGCACATCGGCCATTGAACACAAGAAGCGAAGCCCGCATTCTACTTCCAATCAAGCCTTGAAAAGACGAGATGCCAAACTAGTGGTGACGACGCTTATCGCAACCGTCACTTTTGCAGCAGCTTTAACTCCTCCGGGTGGATTTAAAAGCGACGGAAATCAGATTCTATCGGAAGATACATTTTTCAAAGTATTTCAGTTTTTCAACAGGTAACCTTTATACTCGCAATTATTGCAATCTATAACGAATCAAATCCAATACGTATCTCATCAATCGAAATAGCCACACCTGAAAATCTCATTCAGTATTCCATCGGAGGGATGTTGGCACTACTACAAAAAGTGACAAAGACGACAGAAAAAACGACGGTCTAAGTGAAAACCGTCGTTGTTTTTTAAAAGACGACGGTTCTATAAAACCGCCGTGTAATAACACCTTAGACACCTAAAAAATGGAGATTCAAATGGTTGTTCATAAACAACGACGCATACCTAATTAAAAAACCGACGTCTATTTGAAACAGGATTTCGCAGATGTAAAATCAAAGCAAATAAAGAACGGCGAAGTTATGAATCGACCGACGTAGAAAGTAAAGACGACGATTTCAAAAAAGCCGCCGTTTTATGCAGAAAATAACACGACCAAGTTTTCGTATAAGGCGCCATATAATTACAAATAAATCCACGGCGGTAAAATACAAAATATTGCCGTATTAAATTAATGTACAACGACGGAAAATAAAAATATATCGACGTCTTTCTTGTATAGTTCTACGACGGTATCTTTAAATCTCACCACGTTTGTTTTTCATTTAACGACGTATTATAAAATTTAACGTCGTATTTATTCCCTTTATACGTCATACCTTACATTTAAACCGTCGTCTTAATACTTAATTTTTTTTATCAATTTATTTCTTTGATTTTGTTATCATACGTCATACTATATGTAAAGATGACGCTTTTTATAAAAATAAAAAAACGTCGTCTATTATATGTAAAGATGACAATTTTTATAAAAACCGCTCGTCTATTATGTGTAAAGATGATGATTTTTATAAAAACCGCCGTCTATTATATGTAAAGATGACGATTTTATAAAACCGTAGTCTATTATATGTAAAGACGACGATTTTTATTAAAAACCGCTCTATTATATGTAAAGATGACGATTTTTTTAAAAACCGCTGCGTCTATTATGTGTAAAGATGACGATTTTTTTAAAACCGCTCGTCTATTATATGTAAAGATGACGATTTTATAAAACCGTCGTCTATTATATGTAAAGATGAAGCTTTTTATAAAAACCGAAAAAACCGCTCGTCTATTGTATGTAAAGATGACGCTTTTTATAAAAACCAAAAACCGTCGTCTATTGTATGTAAAGATGACGCTTTTTATAAAAACCGAAAAAACCGTCGTCTATTATATGTAAAGATGACGCTTTTTATAAAAAAACCGTCGTCTATTATATGTAAAGATGACGCTTTTTATAAAAACCGTCGTCTATTATATATAAAGATGACAATTTTTTAAAAAAGGTCGTCTATTATATATAAAGATGACGCTTTTTTATAAAAAATGGTCGTCTATTATATGTAAAGATGATGGTTTGTTATAATAACCGTTAAATCATGATTTTTCATTTATAACCGTCGAAATTTTTTGTCTCGTTACTTTATCTCTGAATGTTTATTTTTTTCGATTTTTGGTGTAGATGATCTCGAAGTATAAACAAACAAATTTGACGGTTGGATCGTTGAAACTAGTTTCTTAAAATGCAAATGCCATAAAAAAAATATTCACTAACAATTAAGAGTTTATTTATACTTTCGTTAAATATAACATAAGATTTTGTGGTATCCACTAGTGTAAATATTTTAAATTGAAGATCAAATTCAGTCATTGTATTCATATAGGGTCAAGAAGTGTAGTGGAAAAAAACATCTATTGTATGTAAAGATGACGCTTTTTATAAAAACCGTCGTCTATTGTATGTAAAGATGACGCTTTTTATAAAAACCGTCGTCTATTGTATGCGTAAAGATGACGCTTTTATAAAAACCGCCGCCTATTATATGTAAAGATGACGCTTTTATAAAAAACCGTCGTATATTATATGTAAAGATGACAAATTTTTTTTAAAAAAGCGTCGTCTTTTAAAACGCGCTAAAAATGGCCGCTTAAGTGAATTCGGCCGATAAATTTTCAAATTTTCACCCGTCTTTGAAAATCTTATCTCTCATTAATAAGCGTCGTCTTTTAAAACACGCTAAAAAAAGTCTACGTAAGTGAATTCGCGCTTGTCAAATTTTCAGATTTTCCCCCGTCTCTGAAAACCTTATCTCTCCCTCCTTGAAACCCTCATGCACTCTCTAAAACACCCTCATAAAACTCTCTACAAAATCATCAAAAGATCGATATCAATGAAGGAGTTGAGAGATTGAGGTCTTAGCAAATCCATAAGATGTAGAGGGATGTTCTGTATTTGAGAATCAAAGCTAGTTGAAAGGTTGATTTGAAAGTCACCTAATCTCTTAATACCCTTCTATATCTTGCTAGTGAATTCTGGATTAGTCTCTTTGCGTTTTTGGTATGTTCTTTGTATCCCTAATTTCAGATTTTGTCTTTCTTGATTTGTCTGATTTGTTTACATATATTTTTTTTTCTAGTTTCTTTTTAGATTTTCTGATTTGGTTATCAGGAGATGAGGAGGAAGCTTGCAGATTTATAACTTTTTCTTTTGCAGGTTTTCTATGTGAGACATATGTTTTTTTTTGTTGAAAATTTGCAGGTTCTCGATGGTCTTTTTTATGCTCATTTTACAAGTTTTCTATGGAAATATGGACCAATGGTAAAATTTCTCTTCCACCTAATTTTTTATGTTTATAATCTTAGCTTCTTTTTTTCTCTCTTTGTCATTTTGATTTATTTACAGGGATGATGGAGGAGACTTCAGTTGTGCATCATTTCTATGTTTGGATGAGGAATGCTTGGATTAGGAGTACGTAGGTCTTGTTAGGAATTATGTTTGTTGTAGAATAAAGATTGGTTAACTATGTAATAACTATTGAATCTTCAAGTTTTATGAAAGAAACTATTTTTGATAAAGCATTATGGTTGGTTTTCTAGTTAAAATCGTTGTATAGCATCATAGGAAATCAAAAAGCATTATTGTACGTAAAGATGACGCTTTTTATAAAAACCGTCGTCTATTGTATGTAAAGAGGACGCTTTTTATAAAAACCGTCGTGTATTGTATGTAAAGATGACGCTTTTTATAAAACCGTCGTCTATTATACGTAAAGATGACGCTTTTATAAAAAAACCGCGTCTATTGTATAAAGATGAGCGTTTTTATAAAAACCGTCTATTGTATGCGTAAAGATGACGCTTTTATAAAAACCGCTCTATTGTATGTAAAGATGACGCTTTTATAAAAACCGTCGCCGATTGTATGTAAAGATGACGCTTTTTATAAAAAGGTCGTCTATTGTATGTAAAGATGAGCGTCTTTATAAACAATCCACGACGGTTTTCATAAAAAATCGTCATCTTCACATACAATACACGACGGTTTTATTAAAAACAGTCGTCTTTCCTCCTATAATTAACGATCTTTACCTCTAAACAACGACGATTTTCTTTAAAACCCGTCATCTTTACTCGATAAACAACGACGGTGAAAAGCCGTCGTAGTTTGAAACCCAAATAGACGGCAATCGATTTCACGACCGGGCGAAAACCTTTTACACGACGGTGGTTTCCCGTCGTCTATTTCGATTTTTGTAGTAGTGTGGTAGCATTTTTCTCGGCCACGATAGCAATGACGCCCAAACGCCTCAGAATGCTTACACTTAGAAAAAACCCCTTTACTGGTCAACCTCCGTTTGATACTGTTCTCAAAGTAATTGGTTGGCTCGGGTTGGCACTTGTTTCGGTGCACGTGATTTGGACTACATATCGAAAATGGAGAAACAACCGCTCAGGCTGTAAACCGTGTAACTTATAAGTCTTTTTGGTTTTTGTGTTTTTGTTTTCTGATTAGTTTTATTAAGTGTTTCTTACTAGTTTTATGATCACTAGCCTCTCCGTACGCACTTCTGTACTGCAAGAAGTTTTTATGTTTATTTTTATAATTTTTAAATTTGAATTAAAAATAATAATGGGTAGCAGTGTTCCATAAAAATATGATCCATTATATGATTTTTTTAAATTTTTTTTTAAATATGAAAAAATGTGAATTTACCATATTATCCTCATTTAATTAATAATTTCAATTCTTGATGTTTGCATTAATCAAAGGCATTTTCTAGCATTTTGAATGTAACCATTCTCCACCTTTTGCTTTATATATACTAGCCCATTGGCACATGCGGTTTTCTTTTTTATTTTTTATTTTATTTTTAGAATTAAGAAAAAATAACATGGGTAATTATGTTCCATAAAAATAGGACTTATTATCTAATTTTGTTTTTATTTTTATTTTTTTTAAATATGAAGAAAAAAAATGTGAATTTACCATATTATCCTCATTTAATTAATAATTTCAATTCTTAATGTTTGAATTAACCAATGACATTTTCTAGTATTTTGAATGTTTCACCATTCTCTGCCTTTTGATTTCAATTCATAAGTTATGTGAACTTTTGTTTATTGTGCTTTTCTTGTTTTACATTTCTTTACCCTCTATTTGGATGAATGAATTGAAAATTACATAGAATTCTAAAATGACATAATTTAGATTTCCATCATTTCAATAATTGTCAATTGATGATTTCACTTTTTGGAGTTATGTATGTCGAATTTTGTAAATGACACTACTGAAATTGTAAAATGACACATATTTTGGTGAAAATTAAACTCAAGAATTTGATGCTCCAATTTCCACGATTTTTTCCACACGTCATTTCATAAATTCCGCGCTTAAGTTGAGAAACAAAGGAAGTTAAATTGCAAGTTATTTTCCCTCATCCAAACGGAGGGTTATAGTTCTTCCGAAGTATTACTCAAACGACTTGTGCATTTTCCCTTTGACATCAGATGCTTTGGCCCAAATTTTTTGTTTTACATAACATAGCAGTGTTAAGTTATGGTTAAAATTAGGGGTGGACGCGGTCCAGATACAGTCCGATTTCCACCTCACACTCAAATTGGAATCGGTACTATTCAACCGATGTTGTCATCAAAGACTGCGTTTTGGTCTTCCTCATGATTACCAGTGTCATACTCAGCCTGCTCCAAGTAATCTGTTGCCTAAAAAACATTTAAGAACTCACCAACAACAATCAGATCAGTTTTAGCAGTAAGAATTGGAATTTGGGTTGTCAAAGCAAGGAAGGGCATGCAAAAGCATACTTACTTTAGTCACTGCACGGAGAACAAAGAGGAATGTGAAGTACAAATTTTGGACACGATCAGGATATTTCAAAACGCGATCATGCATCAGCTCCAGATTTTGACCCCACTGAAATTTGTATGCAGGAAGGTCAAATGCTGCGCATCTTAAGTAAAGACAGGGTAGTTCTTCTAGTTCACAAATTACGTGCATGAACCATCCAATTATCAATTCTAGATCATTCAATATGTGCTCACCGCTCTTGATGAATAAATTTTAATTCTCTGATCTTTGTGGATATAAAACATACATCAGAGAAGAAGAAAAAAAGTTGAGGGTCTGCTCATTTGCTCAGTAGTTAAGGGAAAACATGGAATGCACTTACCCCAAAGTGTAGGTTAGGTTCCAATGAAGTCCACCCAATTGGGATTGAAAAAATCGAGTACCAAACAAGACAGTAGCTAACATACACTTACTGAGTGCTACTTTAATTTGGATGAAATCTTTGGTCAAATCATCTTTAAAGAGTTAAAAAAACAAACTTTCCTGAGGCCCACATCAGGACTTGGTCATCAATTTCTCACTAATGATACTCTTGTATTGGACTGCAGTCCACTGCTAAGCACAAGGGTTAACAAAAACTTGCACCCAACGTACTAAAGCGCATCTAAACTCACACAAGAATAAAAAGGTTTTTTTTCAAATTTCAAGAAGTGTTATTATCCAACCCACTAATGGATGACCAATGCACAGGTTACAGATAATCAACACTAGTATGGCAGAAAGCTTTTAAACTTTCTACTTTCATTGGTAACTACTCGACTGCATCATTTAGAAAAGAAATTAAAGCGCACAGGGGAAAGAAAAATAGTCACATGATATGAGGCAGAAGGAGAACCAGATTAGTAGTCTTATCAAGAAGATAATCAGCAGCTATGTGGATCGAAATTGAGGAGTGAAGACCAGATATTAATTTGTATAACACTTTTTTCTCCTGGCAAATGTCCTGAGATGAAACTGCAGAATAACAAACAAAAACATTGAGTAAAACATATTGATATGCAACCTAGCCTCAGATTTAAGTGTCTCATTAACCCCTATTGTAGGAGTTGGACTGGCGATAGATAACCTCAATATGAAAGTAAGATATAAAACATTTTAAACATAAAATGTTACGAGCATCAAATTGTCCACAAAGATATAAGAAAAGGTTGAACTCACATTTCAGGCAATTTTCAGAATACACAGCATCCCATATCCTTCTCGGTGATGGACCAATATAGCCAGTGTAACGTTCAGGGTTCAATAGAAGGTTCACATATGTCATCTCACCTTGTGATGTAAGGGATCCAGCTACTGTGCCTAACGGATATATTTCTCACTCCAAGTTCGTGAGATAGAGACTGAATTAGTATGAACATTCCTCTGCTACACGTATAGTAGAGCAGTTTTGTCATTCTTTGATTTTCTCTCTTCTTCTCTCCTTTGTCATCCTCAGTTCACACACTCAAAAACACTAACATGGCCTAAGAGCCAGGTTCAATCATCTGAATCTGGGTGTTCAAACTGTGAAGGAAAACGATCGGGGTATTTTGAAGCTCGTTCAAGGCTCACGAGGCTGCTTGAGCTCGATTACTTTTAAATCTGAAAATAGCTTGTTTTTAAGTAAATTTGATACTATAAATGGCCGGATCTGGAAGCTCAGAGGTGAGAACTCCGATTTTCTCCTGTGAGAACTATGGCTTCTAGAGGATTAAGATGGTGATCATATTCAAATGATATGGGCTATGGAATCTGGTAGAGAATGGGATTACAATCTCTAATTCGAAGAAGAAGAAGAATGCATCTGAGGAAACCTCAGAAGAAGAAGAAGATGAGAAGATAGCTGCAATTCTCATAAAGGATGCAAAAGCTTTGGGTATCATACAAAATGCAGTCTCCGATCAAATTTTCCCACACATCGCCAACGCAGATTCTGCCAAAGTAGCTTGGGAACAATTATATGGAGAATACCATGGTGGAGATCTTGTTAGATCGGTAAAACTCCAAAATCTCATACGCGAATTTGAATATACTAGAATGCATGATAATGAGTCCTTGTCTGCTTAGCTTACTAGACTGAATGATCTGATTAATCAAATGAAAACATTTGGTGAAATTCTCTTGAATGAGAGGCTCGTTCAACAAGTTTTGATTAGTCTTAGCAAGATATATGATCCTATTTGTTTGGTGATTGAAAACACTAAAAGTCTAGAGACTGTAGAATTACAAGAAGTAATTGCTATTTTGAAGAGTCAAGAACAACTATTTGAATTGCACAATGTTGATACAAGAGTGAAGACGAATAGTCAGTCCCACGAATGGGATAATGGCATGTTTTGTAAATTTGAAACTAAAGATTGAAATTTGAAAATCACATAATGGCATCTGTTGTAATTTTAATGTTCTTTAATTATATTTTGGTAAAAGCATGTACTATATTTTGGCTTTTGGCTTTATCCTAATTAGCTAAAATTGAGTTCCTGTTTACCTAAATAGTAAACTATATTGTACATGAAAACTAAAGCTCCCTTTTTTTTTTCTCTTGTTTATTTGAATAAAAAATACACAGCAAAGTTTAGGATATATCGTGCAAGAGAGACAACCTAGTATCCTTTTTCTTTTTGAAATCGACAACCTAGTATTTTATCGAAAGTGACCGTGACAGGACCCGCCCCGAATTCCTCTGAACCTAGAATGAATCCTGTGGAAATTCGACATCACACCAATGTCGGGCCCACTTACTAAAGGCCGAGACTTTCTACCAAAATTTTGGCAGAGTCTCCTATAAATTGAACATTTCCCAAAAATTTTAACATGGATAAAGCACATTTAATATCACCAACTGGCAGCATGCATAAGATAATTTCATGCAATTCACATAATTTGTAACAACCCAAACCAAAAATTAATATTTAATTATTAATTTATTAGAGGAAAAGACTAAAATGCCCTTAAAATATTTTATTCAGGAAAAGGTTGACTTTTTGACCGAGAAAGAATTTGACCGTTTCACTTACACCGTTGCGTAGAGCGCGACGAAATGAGTCCGTAGACACGTATTAGGCTCGAATCGGAATTATAACGAAGAAATTACGGTCAAAATACGCTCAAGGGCAAAATGGTAATTTTGGGAAATCAGGATTTTTCTTAAAAACCCTCGTTTCTCTCTCTCCCGTCGCGATCTCCTCCCCCCTGTTCTGTCCGATCGGTCCTCTCCTCCCAGCCACCGCCACAGTGCCACCCCGACTCATCGGACCGACCCGGGACCACCGGCGTCACTCCGCCGACCTAGCCCGCCACCTTCCCGCCTGCCTCCTTGAACCGTCGGAAAAACCATGATTTCCACCGGTTTTTGACAGAACTTTGGCCAGCAATTTCTCCCTCCTCCGGCCACCAATTCCGGTCGTGTGAGGTATGAATTTCTAGCTATTTTTCATGATCTAGCTGATGGTTGAGTAGGATTTGAGGAATTTCTAGCGTGAGAGGGTTAATTTCGAACCTAGGGCTCGGCCAGTTTTGAGATCGCGTTTTCAGCCTCTTCCGGCCACTTTTTGGGGTAGGTCCCAGAACAAAAGTGACTCCAAATAGGGTGTTATACCCAGGATAGGAGTCTTGAGCCTAGTTGTTGAGTTTTTTGGGCGAGGCGTTATCGCTTAGGACACCTGGCTGGCGGCGTGTGGCGGCGCTGGGCGATTGGTCGAGACCCCATTCAGTCCCAGAGTGATCCTTGGGTCGCCACGAGCGCGAGGAATTCGTGAATTTTATTTCGATTACCGCTTGAACCCGAACGGATCTCGCCTAGTATGTGAGTTTTTGTTCAGCAGGTTTGAGCCGTTGGATCGTTGTTAGGTCCAAGTAGGTTAATCTAGGTATTTCCAGGATCGTATAGTATTTGACGGATCATAAACGGAGTCCCGAATACTAAATGTCACCTAGAATAGGTTCTACGGTGCTAAGTAAACCGCTACAAATTAACGAACCGATTGCAGGTCAAGAACATAATTATGATCTACGTGTGGCTTGATCCCTCAAGAAGGGAATGCGAGGCGACATCTGATTACGGCGCAGCCACGAGTTAGGGCCCTTAATTTGTGTTAGCGTCGTCATTTTGGTCATTTTGACCCACTGTCACCAGTGTCGTTTAAAGGTTTCACCGGATTCCAAAGTGGAAATTGGATCAGGTCGTTTCATAATTGGCCTCCGACCTTCAAATAATCCCTAACCAGACTACCAACAAAGTCCTTAAGGCCAAGAATACCTTAACCAAGGCAAATAATAAACTCAAACATAATTATGATTGCCAAATGCGATTTCCATCATCTAACTTCCCAAATATCCAATATACGATGTAACGACCTAGTCCAAAATAAATTGGCAAATATTAATTTATTCTGATAAAAGACCATTTTGCCCCTAGAATGTTTTATTAGGTTTAAAGTTGACTTTTTGACCAGGAAGGAATTTGGGAATTTCGACTGTACCGTTGCATATAGCACGGCGATGTGAGTCCGTAGACATGTAGTGGGCTCGAATCGGAGTTGTAACGAGAGATATACGATCAAAATACCCTCAATGGCATAACCGTAATTTTGGCAAAAAGGGTTTGATAAATCTTTTTTTTTTCTCTCTCTCTCTCTCCTCTCTCGCGACGGTTGTAAAGCCCGCCACGCTTTGGCCGACCGTGCTCTCTTCCGCCACCAAAGTTAACGGGCGGTACCAAAATGACCGTCCTCTTCCAACCCCAGCCGGACCTTGCCTCCACCACCGTGATTTCGCGGAAAACGGAAAGAAAAGCCCGGTTTCACTCGAAAGTTCGCACTTCGATCTCTCTCCTCCGGTGTATTGCACCCACGTGGCGTTGGTAGTTCCGACGTATGGGGAGATTATGTGATATAATGATGAGGTCCCACGTGTAGTAGGATTTTCCGGCATGCGGACAGGCCCCATACGTGGCGTTGGTAGTTCCGGCATATGGGGAGATATTGTGATATGATGATGAGCACACGTGTCGTAGGATTTTCAGGCATGTTGACAGACCCCAAACTTGGCGTTGGTAGTTCCGGCGTATGGGGAGATTTTATGATATGATGATGAGGTCCCACATGTCGTAGGATTTTCCGGCGTGCGGACAGGCCCCATACGTGGCGTTGGTAGTTCTAGCATATGAGGAGATATTGTGATATGATGATGAGGTCCCACGTGTCGTAGGATTTTCCGGCGTGTGGACAAGCCCTATACGTGGTGTCGGTAGTTTCGGCGTATGGGGAGATTATGTAACATGAGATGATAGGTCACACGTGGCGTAGGATATTTTGGCTTGTTGACAGGCCCCATACGTGGCGTTGGATATTCCGGTGTATGGGGAGATTATGTGATTATTAGAAAGATGTTGGAAAAAGATTGTGTTTGGTGAGTTGTGATTTAAATTAAAAAGGGAATTGAATAAATCCTAGAATGTATGAATTTGTAATGGTTTGTATGTTATTGGAACCAGGATTCTTGTTGAAAGAACTACGTGTGGCTTGATCCTTGGTTGAGGGTACGTAGGTAGCCTGGGGTCCCACCCGGGTGCAGCCGCTGTCTAAAATTTACTTATGTTGTGTTATTGAGGTTGGTTCGGACCTTGTCGTTGGTCCTGAACTTTGGGTGCAAATTCGTTTGGGTTAGGAGGTTAAACCTCGCATGCTTAAAATTTAGGAAGTTAATTTATGTTATTTTTCGTGGGCATTCATAAATGAGTTTGAGTTTAACTGGTCTGCATTGTTTAATTCTTTGTTTCGATTTAAGAGCATTGCTGGAGATTCTGTTTCCATTTATGTGAAGGTCGGAGGCCGATTATGCGAATTGCATGAAATTATCTTGTGCATGCTGCCGGTTGGTGATATTAAATTGTGTTTTATGTAGGTTGAAGTTTTGGGAAATGTTCCATTTACAGGGGAGACTTTGCTGAATTTCCGGCAGAAAGTCTCGGCCTTATTCCTTTTTGGGAAAAGAGGATATAGTTTCAAAAATGGGCCTGACATCGGGGTGATGTTGGGAATTCCACAGGATTCATCTCGGGTTCCGAGGAATTCGGGGCGGGGTCTTGTCATACGAGGTTTTAACCTCCTAACACAATCGCAAGTAATTTAAGGCCTCAGCCCAAATCGTACAACAATCCAAAACGAGTTTTATACTTGTTTTCATTTACACAATCCTCCCTCAGCCAAACGGGAGTATGAACAATTATTTAATCGCATCTTGTTTTCAACCGAGCTTCAGGACCAACAACAAGGTCAGAACCAGACTCAATAACACCACATAAGTAATGTTTAGCCTGTGGCTGCACCGAGGTACTATCCTAGGCTGCCTACGTACCCCTTGTGATGGATCAAGCCACACATAGTTCTTTCTCCACTACAGTATCACAATCCTTTATTCATCTCTATTATTTTACTAGGCCGGAAGATCCAACGCCATGTGTAGTAAAATAACGATACCCAAGTATACGGATCTTTTATCACACACCGGATAATCCAACGCCACGTGTGAGGAACTAATAACATAATCATAATGTCTAACACGCCGGAATATTCAAACGCCACGTGTGAGACCTGGCAATCACATATTCTTCCCATACACCGAAAAATCCAACGCCATGTATGGGGTCTGTCAACACGCCGAAAAATCATATATCACGTGTGACCTAACCATCACATAATCTCCCCAAACACCGGAAAATCCAATGCCACGTATGGGATCTGTCAACACGCCAGAAAATCCTACGCCATGTGTGACCTAACCATCACATAATCTCCCCATACGGAAAATCCAAAGCCATGTATGGGGTCTGCTCAACACGCCAGAAAATCCTACGCCACGTGTGACCTAATAATCATATATTCTTTTCCCACAACAAATAATAATATTTATTTCTGATTTCCCCCAATTTAAAACAATAAACTAATATCCTAATCCCACATAATCAACACAACTCAACTAACGATATGGTCATTTTAATCCTCCTCGGAAGGTAAAGCTACCTCGGGAGTCTCACGGTCAACCCGGTCAAACTACCCAACCTTGGTCAAACAAGCCTCCAGGGCCCACGACCTCTAAATTCCGATCCAAAGGTTGCTATAGGCTTTACAAGGTTTAGGATACACATCCTGCAAGTTTAGTCTGGATCGGACGGTTGGATTGCTCACGATCGCACAATCGGAAGGTTACTATAAACCTAGCCCTAGGGTTGGCATTTCCGGAGTATCCAGGACTTCGTTTTACAATCCGTCGAATCCTACATAATCCTAGGGATGTCTAGATTATCATATATTAAATTCAAGACGATCCAACGGTTAAAACCTATTGAACCCGAATAATGCACAATAGGCGAAATCTGTTCGATACTCAAACAGTATCCAAATTGACATCCGAGTACACCTACGAGCTCATGAGGATCAGGAGATTACCTCGGGACACAATGCCCCTTTTCTAACGCGCAAGCACGTGGGTGTCCAAAGCGCGACTCACAACTCCTTCTTTAGCTGTAACACCCTATTTGGAACCACTTTTGTTCTTGGACCTACACCAAAAAGTAACCCGAAGTGGCCGGAATCGCGATCCCAAAAGTGGCTGAAATCCAATTCGAAAATCACATAATATAGGCTCAAAATTGATGCAATCCTACTCAACCATCAGCTAGATTATGAAGGAAGGATAAATTTCCATACCTTGATCGACAAAATGGCGGTCGGAGGAGAGATATCAAAGCCAACGAAGTTTCAAGCAAAAACTGGCCTAAAAACCACATTTTCTGGTGGTGGAGCGATGGCGATATCGGGAAGGGCGGGTCATGACGCCGTGGCTGAGCCATCCTTTTGGCACCGATCCCGTCATGGCTGTGGCGGTGGCTGGAGTTTCGAAGAGAGAGAGAGAGAGAGAGAGAGAGAGAGAGAGAGAATTAGATTTTTAACAAACCCTTTTGCCAAAATTATGGTTATGCCACTAAGGGTATTTTGATCGCATCTTCTTCGTTACAACTCCGATTCGAGCCAACTACATGTCTATTGACTCATCTCACCATGCTCTACGCAACGGTATAGTTAAAATTCCGAAATTCCTTCCCTGTCAAAAAGTCAACTTTAAACCTAATAAAATATTCTAGGGAGTTTCACTAAAACACCCAAAATGGGAGCTGAAATTATAAAAAAACCCAACACTCCAAATACTTTATAAACACACCCAAAATCCATCATTACACACACTCAAAACCCATTTATAAACACACCCAAAAAATATACAATTGTTGACTTTGGGTGTGTTTCTATGTTTAAATAGTGTTTGGGTTTTTTTATAAATACATGTCTAGGATTGAGTTTATTTATAAATTTGTAAATATTCTAAGGGCGAAATGGTCTTTTATCTGAATAAATCAATAATTACCAATTTATTTAGGACCAGGTCGTTACGGACTGGATTATCGGAGTGATAGTCCTAGTAATGATTTGTTTCACTTCTTTTATTCGTTAATCTTAGATGGATGGTATGTGGGAGTGATTTTCGTCCCTTAGAATATTTGATCAATAGATTCCCTTTTCTCCTTCCTTGAACTCTTTCTCCCTGCAAAACCAATCGGAGTAAAAGGACCACACCTGGGGGGTGTTGACCAAAGACCCTCTTATGCCTAAGTTAGTTTGATTGATTTGTAGAGAAACAATAGCTAAAAATGGTACGAAGCTCTCGCAGGGAGAGAACCGAGTAGCTGGAGCCGTGTGTGGTGGCCGGAACCTTGTGTAAGAGAGAGAAGGAGATGGCAGCAAGGAGGGGAATTTCTGCAGTAGTTTGAGAGCTTAGAATGACTTACCTCATGCCTTGCATAGCCTCTTATTTATAGAGCCTCGTAGGGCTAGGGTTTGGAGGAAAATAATCCTTGTTGATAAAGGAATTATTTTTTCTGATTTTAGGAGATTTAAATCAATTAGGGATTTGATAAGGATCAAATCCCTAATTCAAGGCAAGAATTCCCAAATCAAATAATTCCCAAATTAAAGGAAATATTTGACCTAGGGTTTTGTTAAAATTCAGTTCCCACAGTATACATGTACTTTCCTTGCCATCGACAACTGGAAAATTCTTTACGAGAATTAGTTCTGTCATTGATTTTGTGTGGTGGAGACTTTGCTTTTCTAGTATACCAAGGAATTGTTTGATCGTGACAGAAAGAGTAAATAACAAGGAAAAAGCCTTGTGCTTTTCTAGTATACCAAGGCACTCTCAGTTCGATATTAATAAGCATATATACGCAGAGCATAGAATCTGAAATGGAAGACTTTTACGGGTACTCGAGTAATAATCATTCTTTGTATAAATGCTTTTTGTTGAGAAGACGACGATTCAGGTCCTGTGTGAGATTCTGATCATGGCTGATAAGAGAGAATAAATTAAAGAGAGAGCCGCCGTAAGCAATACACAGCTTGTATTGCAATAATTAATACGTGCTTTGCCCACTACTTTGAGAGAGAGAGAGAGAGAGAGAGAGAGAGAGAGATCAAAGCTAGCTAGCCATGGATCCTTCTCTGTATGAGGCGGCAACATCAGGTGATGTTGGTTTCTTGAGACAAATAATTAGAGATGGTGGTGTATCAATTGATCTTCTCCATCAGAAAACGCCTAAAGACAACAATATTCTTCATATTTCCGCTGAATTCAAGCAAATAGATTTCTTCGAAAATGTCAATCCAAATCAATTTGGTCAGCTGTTTTGGGCCACCAACAAGAAGGGTGACACTCCATTGCACGTTGCTGCCAAAGTAGGATGTGTTGAAGTAGTTGAGTTCCTCATTGAACATGCAAGGAAAATGCATCATCACATGGAAAAAGGTGACGAGGAGAGCGGACCAGCTGATAGTGAATCTCAAAACAAGTTACTCCGAGTGAAAAACTCGGATAATGACACAACGTTGCATCTTGCTGTTAGATACAATCACGATGAAGTTGTGATTCGGTTAATGGAAGCTGATCCTCAATTGTGTTGTTTCACTAATAACGCGAATGAGTCGCCCTTGTCCCTAGCTGTTAGAAACGGCACTCCAAGCATTGTTCATTGTATTCTGAAGGCGTACGAGTCTGGCACTTCTCCTTCTTTTCAGGGGACAAACGGATTGACAGCTTTGCATGCTGCAGTGACTCAAGAACAACTCAAAGACAAAGGTACGTGAACATGGCATCACCTGATGAAATGTGTTGATTTTATATTACGAGGATTTTATTTTGGTGGAAATTTTCACTACCTCTCCCCTCTTTAGTTTTTCCTATATCAACATGGTAGGCGTTGTCGAGATTCTGGTGTCCAAAAACAGTGACCTAATCAAAGAAGTTGATGCTATTGGATGGACTCCCTTGCACTACGCAGCATTCACAGGGAACATTGAAGATGGAATCTGATAGCTCTGCTTCTTATATCCTGGACTTATCAAAAATGTCAGCTCTCCATGTTGCAGCTTATGCAGGCCACACCGAAGTGATGAAAGAGTTAATTCGATATCAACCTGATACTTGCGATTTGCTTAATTCAAAAGGCCAAACGGCTCTTCATTCTGCAGTTTTAGGTGGACAAAGAGATGTGGTTGAGTACATATGAAAGACGCCTAAGCTTTCGGGACTTATTAATGAAGTTGATGAAGACGGAAACACTCCTTTGCATATTGCGGTTATCTACAAAAAATTTGATGTTATCACCATTTTGACGGCCGACGTTAGAGTGGACACTACTGCTGTCAATAGAAAATTGTCAAAAGCCATTGATATTTTTCTTGGACAAAATATTGAAGAACAGGTACGCAAAGTGCACACACAAATTCGAGACAAATAAAAACAACTCCTTTTAGGAAGCTTTCATCATCTCCCACGTTTTTTTTTCGATTAACGAGGGAGGTGAAGACACTTGGATATGTAAGTTGTTGGTGCGTCCTACCCTATAACTAAATGAAATTGATCTATTGTGTTTTATTACCCAGTGCAGTTAGGTTAGAAAGCTTATTAATTCGTTCTGACATCTTCTGTGTACTAAATACAGTACTCTCTCCCCCTATGTTTTAGGAAAGTATTGACACTCCGTTTTTGCAACACTTGGGGTCCTCCGTGGGTGGTCCATTTTTCCAACAAAAAATCAGAGATGAATTCAACAGACTGTAACCATCAGAGAAGGATACGCCCGGCACACCCGCCATTGAACACACCAAGAGGAAAAACCGGCAAGCTACTTCAAATCAGACCTTGAAAAGACATGATACCAAACTAGTGGTGACGACACTTATCGCAACCGTCACTTTTGCAGCCGCATTAACCCCTCCTAGAGGATTTAAAACCGACCGGTTTTGTTCGAAAATTCATCTTTCAGAGTTTTTATGATTTTTTTCTTGCGATTTATAACGAATCAACTCCAATACGTTTCTTGTCCATCAAAATACCCACACCTGCACGTCTCATTCGGTATTCCATCGGAGGGTTGCTGGTAGCATTTTTTTCGGGCAGGCTTGCAATGGTGCCAAAAAGCCAGATAAAGAGAGTTTCGTTTAAACATTTTCCCTTTATACGTACAACTCTACTCGATGCTTTTCTCGGTGTAGTATTTGAATTGGTGCTGGTACTTGCTTTCATAATCCCCGTGTTTATGACTCTACTTCAAAAATTGAGGGAGAAATACCGGGCCCAGACTCAAGTTATATTGAATTAGGATTATATATGATTTTGAAACATTTAAGTGACAGATTTCCTAGAATTGTATAACTCCTATGGATTTTACACGTTTTAATAAACTTGTATAGAATTTTATTATAGACTTATACTTTTGTATGAACTTTTGTTATAGATTCAGATATATTTGCATAGACTTTAGTCATTCTTTTTTCCCAACACTGTTCTCTGTATATGAGGATGCGTTGGGATCAAAGTTTGTCTTTGCCCAACTGTGCTTAATCATGAAAAAGGAAAAGCACTTCAATGCTGTCCTCTATTGTCAAAGCTTTGGCGGGGCATTAATATTTGGAAAAACATTCAGCTCATTGCGAGGAGAACTAACAATTTTTCAATTGGATTTTTGTCATCATATGGCAAGGGAATAGCACCATCTTCCCTCATATCCTTCTCTTCTAGAATAACTAATATAAATTTTTTAATATATATATATATATATATATATTTGCTTTTCAATGGAGATATAAACGAGTATCCCCCTAGAATGGTTGATTTAATATAGGCACTCCCATATCGAAAAGAAGCAACTCGATTAAGAAGTTTGAAAATTTACAGGCTTTGGTGCGTAAATCTTTCTTCCTGGTTCTCCTTTATTGGCTCCACATCCAAGTCTAGCTAGCACTTTTAGATCTCTTGTATCTTTTCCTTGTAGTCAGTCAACGTAGATAATTAAGTATTAAGTTTAATACAGAAGAGGACTCAAGTCCATACACAATATGAGTCCGTACACAGAAACGAGCCAACGACTTGAGCATTTAAAGAAGTCTACAAAAATAAGTCTACTAAATACTGTTTGTTTATTGTTTATTTGGTGTAAGTAATAAAAAGATAATTCAGTCTTCAAAAACCATGTAAAGCATTTAAAGATTTTTTAAACCAACGGAGGAGATGAGATTAGGATCTAGTTGCCAACTTGCCAACTTGCCAATTTGGAAAGAGAATCAAACCATACCAAAAGCTAGTTGCCAATTTGAAGACTTGTCCATCTTTGACTCCTTATTTGTACACACATAGCAAATGAAGCTCGTTCCATCTATTTTAAATTAGTTTTGAGTTTTTCTTAGACATTAAATCAGAAGTTACATCGTTCAACTTGAATATACACTCAATTTCTCACGATTCCATCAACGTTTTTAGCAGCGAATGGTGGCTGCGCGCTTGAGGCCATGTACTTGCTCTCGTGAGGGTCTTTATTTATTCAAATGAATGCATTGAAGTATCATCATCCCTAATTAGACATAGGGGCGGCCTAGGGTATTAAACAGTAAGTATATATAAAGATTGACTGCAGTGAACAAAGACAAAACATATAGCAACAACTAAATATATAATATGTACCTTAAGCCAAAACTAGGGGCCTGATCGAGAACCTTTATTGACTAATCCACGGCGCCAAAAGGGACTTTGCTTGTGACGGGTAATTAGCACAAGCCTGTTCAGAATTATTTATGCCTCGAATGCTAAGCACGGTTCACAACACAATCCTCTTCAAGGCATTGCTGCTTCTGTGCTACATTAAGCAAGTTTCAGAGAGTTCAAAGCCATGGATCGTTTGGTATATGAGGCGGCAACATCCGGCGATGTGGGTTTGTTCAGAAGGATTAAAGATGGTGATGAATTACCAGATGTTCTTTATAAGAAAACACCCAAAGACAACAATGTTCTTCACATTGCAGCTGAATTCAAGCAAATAAAATTCTTCAATGACATCCCACTTGAATATGGATCTTCACTGTTTTGGGCGACCAACAAGAAGGGTGACACTCCACTGCACGTTGCTGCCAAAGTAGGATGTGTTGAAGTAGTTGAGTTCCTCATTGAACATGCAAGGATAACGCTTCATCACATGGAAAGAGGTGACGAGGAGAGCGGACCAGCTGATGGTGAATCTCAAAACAAGTTACTCCGAGTGAAAAACTCGGATAACGACACAACATTGCATCTTGCTGTTCGATACAATCACGATGAAGTTGTGACTCGGTTAATGGAAGCCGATCCTCAATTGTGTTGTTTCACTAATAACGCAAATGAGTCGCCCTTGTTCCTAGCTGTTAGAAAAGGCACTCCAAGCATTGTTCATAGTATTCTAAAGGCATATGAGTCTGGCGTTTCTCCTTCTTTCCTGGGGACTAATGGAGTGACAGCTTTGCATGCTGCAGTGACTCAAGAACAACTGAAAGACAAAGGTACATGAACATGACATCACATGATGAAATGTGTTCATTTTATAATTTTATTTCGGTAGAAATTTTCGCTACTTCTCACCTCTTTAGCTTTTCCTATGTCAACATGGTAGGCGTTGTCGAGATTATGGTGTCCAAAAACCGTGACCTAATCAAAGAAGTTGATGCTATTGGATGGACTGCCTTGCACTACGCAGCATTCACAGGGAACGTTGAAGCTACTCAACTACTGATGGAATCTGATAGTTCTGCTTCTTATATCATGGACTTATCATCAAAAATGTCAGCTCTCCATGTTGCAGCCTATGCAGGCCACACCAAAGTGATGGAAGTGTTATTTCACTATCAACCTGATACTTGCGATTTGCTTAATTCAAAAGGTCAAACGGTTCTTCATTCTGCAATTTTAGGTGGACAAAGCAAGGTGGTTAAGTACATATTAAGGACGCCTAAACTTACGGGACTTATTAATGAAGCTGATGAAGACGGAAACACTCCTTTGCATATCGCTGTTATTAACAAGAAAGTAGAAATTATCTCCATTTTGACGGCCGACCATAGAGTGGACAAGGCTGCTGTCAATAAAAAGTTCTCAAAAGCCATTGATATTTTTCTTGGTCAAAATAGTGACGAACAGGTACGCAAAACAGGTGCACACACACAGTACAAATAATGTTATTGGAATTGAAATTGATCTATTATTTTTCTTTTTTCTGTTTTGAAAAGGATCTATTAATAATCTTTGACAAGTTTACTCTATCTCTCTCTGTGTATTGTTTAGGGAACTATTGACAGTCCGGTTTTGCACCAGTTGGGGTCCTGCGTAGGTGGTCCATTTTTCCAACAAAAAATCAGCCATGATTTCAACAAACCAGAAACTTCAGAGAAGGATACGCCCGGCACATCGGCCATTTTACACAAGAGGCGAAGCCCGCAATCTGCTTCCAATCAGGCCTTGAAAAGACGAGATACCAAACTAGTGGTGACGACGCTTATCGCAACCGTCACTTTTGCAGCAGCTTTAACCCCTCCGGGTGGATTTAAAAGCGACGGAAAGTCAGTTCTATCGGATGACACATTTTTCAAAGTATTTCAGCTTTTCAACCAGTTAAGCTTTATGCTCGCAATTATTGCAATCTATAACGAATCAAATCCAATACGTATCTCGTCAATCGAAATAGCCACACCTGAAAGTCTCATTCGGTATTCCATCGGAGGGTTGCTGGTAGCATTTTTCACGGCCACATTGGCAGTGACGCCCACACGCCGCAGAATGCTTTCAATTAGAACAAAACCCTTTACAGGTGAACCTCCTTTGGATATTGTTCTCAATGTAATTGGTGGGTTTGGGGTGACACTTGTTTCGATGCACGTGCTTTGGACTATGCATCGAAAATTGAGGGGGAAACAACCGGCAGGGCTGTCAATCGTGTAACTTATAAGTCTTTTTGGTTTTTGTGTTTTTGTTTTCTAATTAGTTTTATTAAGGGCTAGTTTGGCATTACTGTGTTGTGAAAATAATCTCTGTCAGATTTGTTGTGAGAGAAATCAGCTGTGAGAGAAAGCAGTTTGGCGTTTGGTAAAATTTTTGTTAAAAGTGTTGTTGGTATTGATATAATTGCCGCATAATCATTAAACACAGCGCCTCTTCGAAACCGATTCCAGCATAATCAGAAAATGAAATCACCTCATTAGCTGATTTCTCTTATAGCTTTCTCTCACAACAATTTTTAACAATAAGTGATTTTCTCACAGTTTACCAAACGGGTTGGGCTTCTCAATTTTTTTTTTAAAAATCACTTATCACCCCAAATAAACAATGTCAAACTGGCACTAAGTGTTTCTTATTAGTTTTCTGATCACTAGCCTCTCCGCACGCACTTCTATGCCTGAAAGAAGCTTTTATGTTTATTTTTATAATTTTTAAATTTGAAATAAAAAAGATATTCACATAGTTGTGTTCCTTAAAAATAGGATCCATTATATGATTTTTTTTAAAAATTTAATAAATTTTTTTAAATATGAAAAAATATGAATTTACCATATTATCCTCATTTAATTAATAATTTCAATTCATAATGTTTGCATTAATCAAAGGAATTTTCTAGCATTTTGAATGTTTCATCATTCTACACCTTTGATTTATATATATATATATATATATATAAAAGTTATGTGAACTTTTATTTATTGTGCTTTTATAGTTTTACATTTCTTTACCCTCCATTTGGATGAATGAATTGAAAATTACATAGAATTTTAAAAGGACAGAATTTAGATTTCCATCATTTCAATAATTGTTAATTGATGATTTCACTATTTGGAGTTATGTATGTCGAATTTTTTAAATGACACTATGGAAATTGTGAAATGACACATATTTTGGTGGAAATTAAACTCAAGAATTTGATGCCTGCGGAAAAGTTGGAGGTGTCACTCTACAAAGTGACGATTTGTGTGGCAGTTTTGGAGCCTCCTGACACCAAGGATTGATTGGTGTTTGCTGACCCATCATCGTTGGCCATGATATTGGCTTACAAGTGATGAGAGAAAAAAGAGGCAAAAAGAAAACTGTAAACGTTACTCTAGGTAACTTATGAGAAAAGGACACAAAAATATTGGGTCGAAGGAAAAAGGTGATTTGAGTTGGTTTGTGAGATTTGAATATTTGTTGAATGCCGTGACAAACTAGTTTGACAGACTGGTGCTGGGTTGTGAGATGAAATACAGGCTGGTTTGACAAACGGATTTGACGAAGGAGGACAATAAGACAAACTGATGGAATATAGATGGAATTTAGGCTGGTTTGCAATAAGAAATAGAGGTTTTGGGAAAAAGAAGGCAAGGGAACGATTGAGTGATTTTCTGGTGCTGGGTTTGTTGACGGATGCTGTTGCGCAAGCGATTGCTAGGGTTAGGTCAAGAGACAGTCATGATCGACTGCTCTGGTACCATATCAAATTGGGTAAAAAATAATATTTCATTCATATTGATATATAACAATAGGAAGGTTATATATATAGAGCCTAGGAAACTATTCTAGGAAAGTAATTATGTTCCTATAATCTTGCAGAATCAAATAATTGACTTAGACTAATTAGAAATGTACAGCTCATTGACAGTACGCATGCAATGGATTCTATGTTCAAGCGGGAAACCATACAAAACAAAGAAGTAGATAAAAGGGACATTTTAGAGTAATGAATTAATGAATTGATATATTGATTTTTGAGAGTAACATTAAGGAGATCATATTATTATAATTAATACCCAATGGCAAGAAGAGTGGCCAAATTCTTCCATTACTCATCTGCCTGTCATGGGCTCTGACCATTGTCCCATTCTTGTGGAGACAGAATCTCGAATAAGAAGAGGTTGTAAGCCTTTTAAGTTTGAGGCTTCTTGGACTTCTGATCCGGAGTGTAGAGAAGTGATTGACAGAAGCTGGCGTAGGAAATTTCATGGAACTAGAATGCATGTGTGGGGAAGGAAAATTAAGGGGTGTCGTGTGGATTTGCAAAAGTGGAGTGATGGGAAATTCTTAAATAATCGAAAAATTGCAAATTCCTTGTTGGTAGAGCTTGATCAACTTCAGCTGAATTGGGATGCAAACTATGGGGAAATTGGGCAAGTAAGGAACAAGCTCAATGATGTTTGGAGGCATGAGGAATTGTATTGGAAGCAGAGGGCGAAAACCAAGTGGCTCAAAGAAGGAGATGCAAATACAACCTTTTTCCACAATAGTACGGTTCATAAAAAGAGGAGAAATCAGATTGCCCGGATAAAAAACCAAAATGGAGACTGGGAGTGTAACAATGCTCAGGTTCGTAACACTAACTTGCAAAATTTGTTTACTTCTGAAGGTCAAAGAGAGTGGGGTGATATCTTATCATTTGTCTCTCCAATCATCACAAAGGATATTAATTCAAGCTTGAAGGCCCCAATAAATTATGAGGACATTAGACATGTTGTTTTTCAAATGGGGTCCTAAAATCCCCAGGGCCTGATGGTTTCTCCAGTATCTTTTACCAAAAGTATTGGAGCATTATTGGGGAGGATATGTGTGGGCTGGTTAAAAGATTTTTCTCAGAGAACAAAAATATTTCTGTTATGAATGTAACAGAGATTGCTCTTGTTCCAAAGGTTCTGAGCCCAAAGTTGGTTAGGGTAATCTCGAAGATTCTCGCTAATCACCTTCAGCCCTACTTAAATGCAATCATTTCTCCCCAACAATGTGCATTTATTCCTGGAAGGCAAGTTCAAGATAATATTTTTATTGCACTTAAGGCCTTTCACTCTCTGAAGATTAGAAGAGCTATTAGAATTTTTGAAATGGGGCTGAAGCTAGATATGAATAAAGCTTACGATAGAATCGAGTGGGATTTCCTCCAGGCAGTGTTGTTGAAAATGGGTTTTGAAGAGACTTGGGTGCAAAAGGTGATGAACTGTGTTTCTTTAGTGGAGTTCTATGTGATAATCAATGGAAAGACAGAGGGTGGTTTCAAGCCGTCAAGGGGAATTCGCCAAGGGGACCCTATATCTCCATATCTATTCATAATTGTCAATGATGTCTTATCTTCTATGCTTAACCACGCAGCAGCGAGAGGCTTCTGAAAATATCTATAGGATGGCTTAAAACACTAAAAGAGTGAAAGAGTAAAGTCTGCGTTTTGAGTAGTGAAGAGTAATACAATAATATATAAAACCACACCAAAGGGATTGATAAGATGTATCAATCCTCTACAGTACAGAACGTAAAAACAGATAAAAACACGAAGTTATTTTACGTGGTAAAACCCCACCTCTGTGGAAAATCCACGGGACCTGACAGTCCAAGGCAAATCCACTATAGAAAGATGATTACAAGAAGTACTCACACACTTATCCTAGACACATTCTAGATAATGTTTACCGACTTCTTTGTAACTCAGCTTCTGTCACGGGATGATCTTCAACATTCCTTATATTGAACGCAATCACGACCACGATTGCTTCAAGCTCGCCAGAGGAAAACCGTCACCACGGTCTTAGTGCCCTCAACCACATGAGTCATCGATCAATGCAAATGAATGCAATATGAATGGTTAAAGTGTTTGATAAATCACCAAGTAAACATGGAACACTTGATGATTTATCTCAAATATATGCACAACAACTTTCTTAGGAATTTTAGATGCTCAAACAAACTATATGAAAATTGTCCCAAACAAAGAAGCACAACATCTTCTTATACAAACCACAATCTCCTTTTTGCAACATCTTCTGATACTTGCGATTTGCTTAATTCAAAAGGTCAAACGGTTCTTCATTCTGCAATTTTAGGTGGACAAAGCAAGGTGGTTAAGTACATATTAAGGATGCCTAAACTTGCGGGACTTATTAATGAAGCTGATGAAGACGGAAACACTCCTTTGCATGTCGCTGTTATTAACAAGAAAGTAGAAATTATCTCCATTTTGACGGCCGACCATAGAGTGGACAAGGCTGCTGTCAATAAAAAGTTCTCAAAAGCCATTTATATTTTTCTTGGTCAAAATAGTGACGAACAGTGTACACAATACAGGTGCACACACACATAAAAATTTATATAAGAAATAAACAGTGGTTTTTTTTTTGGGTTACTTTGGTCAGAAGTATAGCTCAGTATTTTGATCCTTGCATATAAGAGCATGTCCACCGCTGCACCAAACCTGGGCAAAAGGCCCCCAGCAGCCCATTTCCAGCTCCAGACAATGAGCCGGGCAAATGGTGGGTCCCACCAGGCAAGCCCTGAGCTAATCTTGCTTGGGCACCAAAACTCACTCTGAAGTCGGATAAGCGTCAAGTGATTTTCAAATTTTTTTATTGGACCCACCAGCCCACATTGCCCAATGATTACAAGCCATGTGGCTATTCAGAGCCTCCGATCAAAAAATCTTGCACAATCCAATGGTTGTCCAATTTTTGGCTAAAAAAATTGAAAAAAATATCAAAAAATTTTAAAAAAAATATCAAAAAATTCTGGAAATTTTTTCTATACATACCTACCAATATTATTCACTTTCCACACCAATTTAATTTCAAAATTTTATCCAAAAATGTTATCTTGATTTTTAGGTGAGGATTTTACGATAAATATTAACACTTGGGAATTGAAAATCTTATCCGAAAAGCTTATCAAAATCAATGGTTTAAGAATAAAAAATAAAAAATAAATTTAAGTGAATAGTAATTGCCTTAGACTTGCCCTAGACTTAGCCCTCATGGGTGGAACCACAAATTGCAAGGCTAACACTATTCACGTGAATAGTGGCAGCCCTTGCTTGCCCTTACCCTAGACTTAGCCCTTGTGGGTGGAGATGCTCTAAAGGGACTAATTTGCACCAAAATAAAGTTTAAGAATCACTAACAAAACAAAGCATAAGGATGCTCTAATCACGTTTTAAGGAGTCATAAACTTGTATTTAGTTTGAAATGGTTTGAATGTGGATCAACTTCGGACAAATTAAAAAAATAATGTTATTGGAATTGAAATTGATCTATTATTTTTCTTTTTCCTGTTTTGAAAAGGATCTATTAATAATCTTTGACAAGTTTACTCTATCTCTCTCTGTGTATTGTTTAGGGAACTATTGACAGTCCGGTTTTGCACCAGTTGGGGTCCTGCGTAGGTGGTCCATTTTTCCAACAAAAAATCAGCCATGATTTCAACAAACCGGAAACTTCAGAGAAGGATACGCCCGGCACATCGGCCATTGAACACAAGAAGCGAAGCCCGCATTCTACTTCCAATCAAGCCTTGAAAAGACGAGATGCCAAACTAGTGGTGACGACGCTTATCGCAACCGTCACTTTGCAGCAGCTTTAACTCCTCCGGGTGGATTTAAAAGCGGCGAAAATCCAGTTCTATCGGAAGATACATTTTTCAAAGTATTTCAGTTTTTCAACGGTAACCTTTATACTCACAATTATTGCAATCTATAACGAATCAAATCCAATACGTATCTCATCAATCGAAATAGCCACACTGAAAATCTCATTCATTATTCCATCGGAGGATCTTTGGGCATTTTCTCGCCACGATAGCAATGACGCCAAACGCCTCAGAATGCTTACACTTAGAAAAAACCCCTTTCTTGGTCAACCTCCGTTTGATCTGTTCTCAAAGTAATTGGTTGGCTCGGGTTGGCACTTGTTTCGGTGCACGTGATTTGGACTACATATCGGAGAAACAACCGCTCAGGTGTAAAGTGTAACTTATAAGTCTTTTTGGTTTTTGTGTTTTTGTTTTCTGATTAGTTTTATTAAGTGTTTCTTACTAGTTTTCGATCACTAGCCTCTCGTCGCATACTGTACTGCAAGAAGTTTTTATGTTTATTTTTATAATTTTTAAATTTGAATTAAAAAAAATAATGGGTAGCAGTGTTCCATAAAAATATGATCCATTATATGATTTTTTTTTTAATTTTTTTTTAAATATGAAAAAATGTGAATTTACCATATTATCCTCATTTAATTAATAATTTCAATTCTTGATGTTTGCATTAATCAAAGGCATTTTCTAGCATTTTGAATGTAACCATTCTCCACCTTTTGCTTTATATATACTAGCCCATTGGCACATGCGGTTTTCTTTTTTATTTTTATTTTATTTTTAGAATTAAGAAAAAATAACATGGGTAATTATGTTCCATAAAAATAGGACTTATTATCTAATTTTGTTTTTATTTTTATTTTTTTTAAATATGAAGAAAAAAAATGTGAATTTACCATATTATCCTCATTTAATTAATAATTTCAATTCTTAATGTTTGAATTAACCAATGACATTTTCTAGTATTTTGAATGTTTCACCATTCTCTGCCTTTTGATTTCAATTCATAAGTTATGTGAACTTTTGTTTATTGTGCTTTTCTTGTTTTACATTTCTTTACCCTCTATTTGGATGAATGAATTGAAAATTACATAGAATTCTAAAATGACATAATTTAGATTTCCATCATTTCAATAATTGTCAATTGATGATTTCACTTTTTGGAGTTATGTATGTCGAATTTTGTAAATGACACTACTGAAATTGTAAAATGACACATATTTTGGTGAAAATTAAACTCAAGAATTTGATGCTCCAATTTCCACGATTTTTTCCACACGTCATTTCATAAATTCCGCGCTTAAGTTGAGAAACAAAGGAAGTTAAATTGCAAGTTATTTTCCCTCATCCAAACGGAGGGTTATAGTTCTTCCGAAGTATTACTCAAACGACTTGTGCATTTTCCCTTTGACATCAGATGCTTTGGCCCAAATTTTTTGTTTTACATAACATAGCAGTGTTAAGTTATGGTTAAAATTAGGGTGGACGCGGTCCAGACTGAGTCCGATTTCCACCTCACACTCAAATTGGAATCGGTACTATTCAACCGATGTTGTCATCAAAGACTGCGTTTTCAGGTCTTCCTCATGATTACCAGTGTCATACTCAGCTGCTCCAAGTAATCTGTTGCCTAAAAACATTTAAGAACTCACCAACAACAATCGATGCAGTTTAGCGGTAAGAATTGGAATTTGGGTTGTCAAAGCAAGGAAGGGCATGCAAAAGCATACTTACTTTAGTCACTGCACGGAGAACAAAGAGGAATGTGAAGTACAAATTTTGGACACGATCAGGATATTTCAAAACGCGATCATGCATCGGCTCCAGATTTTGACCCCACTGAAATTTGTATGCAGGAAGGTCAAATGCTGCGCATCTTAAGTAAAGACAGGGTAGTTCTTCTAGTTCACAAATTACGTGCATGAACCATCCAATTATCAATTCTAGATCATTCAATATGTGCTCACCGCTCTTGATGAATAAATTTTAATTCTCTGATCTTTGTGGATATAAAACATACATCAGAGAAGAAGAAAAAAAGTTGAGGGTCTGCTCATTTGCTCAGTAGTTAAGGGAAAACATGGAATGCACTTACCCCAAAGTGTAGGTTAGGTTCCAATGAAGTCCACCCAATTGGGATTGAAAAAATCGAGTACCAAACAAGACAGTAGCTAACATACACTTACTGAGTGCTACTTTAATTTGGATGAAATCTTTGGTCAAATCATCTTTAAAGAGTTAAAAAAACAAACTTTCCTGAGGCCCACATCAGGACTTGGTCATCAATTTCTCACTAATGATACTCTTGTATTGGACTGCAGTCCACTGCTAAGCACAAGGGTTAACAAAAACTTGCACCCAACGTACTAAAGCGCATCTAAACTCACACAAGAATAAAAAGGTTTTTTTTCAAATTTCAAGAAGTGTTATTATCCAACCCACTAATGGATGACCAATGCACAGGTTACAGATAATCAACACTAGTATGGCAGAAAGCTTTTAAACTTTCTACTTTCATTGGTAACTACTCATTGCATCATTTAGAAAAGAAATTAAAGCGCACAGGGGAAAGAAAAATAGTCACATGATATGAGGCGGAAGGAGAACCAGATTAGTAGTCTTATCAAGAAGATAATCAGCAGCTATGTGGATCGAAATTGAGGAGTGAAGACCAGATATTAATTTGTATAACACTTTTTCTCTGGCAAATGTCCTGAGATGAAACTGCAGAATAACAAACAAAAACATTGAGTAAAACATATTGATATGCAACCTAGCCTCAGATTTAAGTGTCTCATTAACCCCTATTGTAGGAGTTGGGTGGCGATAGATAACCTCAATATGAAAGTAAGATATAAAACATTTTAAACATAAAATGTTACGAGCAGTCAAATTGTCCACAAAGATATAAGAAAAGGTTGAACTCACATTTCAGGCAATTTTCAGAATACACAGCATCCCATATCCTTCTCGGTGATGGACCAATATAGCCAGTGTAACGTTCAGGGTTCAATAGAAGGTTCACATATGTCATCTCACCTTGTGATGTAAGGGATCCAGCTACTGTGCCTAACGGATATATTTCTCACTCCAAGTTCGTGAGATAGAGACTGAATTAGTATGAACATTCCTCTGCTACACGTATAGTAGAGCAGTTTTGTCATTCTTTGATTTTCTCTCTTCTTCTCTCCTTTGTCATCCTCAGTTCACACACTCAAAAACACTAACATGGCCTAAGAGCCAGGTTCAATCATCTGAATCTGGGTGTTCAAACTGTGAAGGAAAACGATCGGGGTATTTTGAAGCTCGTTCAAGGCTCACGAGGCTGCTTGAGCTCGATTACTTTTAAATCTGAAAATAGCTTGTTTTTAAGTAAATTTGATACTATAAATGGCCGGATCTGGAAGCTCAGAGGTGAGAACTCCGATTTTCTCCTGTGAGAACTATGGCTTCTAGAGGATTAAGATGGTGATCATATTCAAATGATATGGGCTATGGAATCTGGTAGAGAATGGGATTACAATCTCTAATTCGAAGAAGAAGAAGAATGCATCTGAGGAAACCTCAGAAGAAGAAGAAGATGAGAAGATAGCTGCAATTCTCATAAAGGATGCAAAAGCTTTGGGTATCATACAAAATGCAGTCTCCGATCAAATTTTCCCACACATCGCCAACGCAGATTCTGCCAAAGTAGCTTGGGAACAATTATATGGAGAATACCATGGTGGAGATCTTGTTAGATCGGTAAAACTCCAAAATCTCATACGCGAATTTGAATATACTAGAATGCATGATAATGAGTCCTTGTCTGCTTAGCTTACTAGACTGAATGATCTGATTAATCAAATGAAAACATTTGGTGAAATTCTCTTGAATGAGAGGCTCGTTCAACAAGTTTTGATTAGTCTTAGCAAGATATATGATCCTATTTGTTTGGTGATTGAAAACACTAAAAGTCTAGAGACTGTAGAATTACAAGAAGTAATTGCTATTTTGAAGAGTCAAGAACAACTATTTGAATTGCACAATGTTGATACAAGAGTGAAGACGAATAGTCAGTCCCACGAATGGGATAATGGCATGTTTTGTAAATTTGAAACTAAAGATTGAAATTTGAAAATCACATAATGGCATCTGTTGTAATTTTAATGTTCTTTAATTATATTTTGGTAAAAGCATGTACTATATTTTGGCTTTTGGCTTTATCCTAATTAGCTAAAATTGAGTTCCTGTTTACCTAAATAGTAAACTATATTGTACATGAAAACTAAAGCTCCCTTTTTTTTTCTCTTGTTTATTTGAATAAAAAATACACAGCAAAGTTTAGGATATATCGTGCAAGAGAGACAACCTAGTATCCTTTTTCTTTTTGAAATCGACAACCTAGTATTTTATCGAAAGTGACTGTGAGGACCGAATTCCTCTGAACCTAGAATGAATCCTGTGGAAATTCCGACATCACACCAATGTCGGGCCCACTACTAAAGGCCGAGACTTTCTACCAAAATTTTGGCAGAGTCTCCTATAAATTGAACATTTCCCAAAAATTTTAACATGGATAAAGCACATTTAATATCACCAACTGGTAGCATGCATAAGATAATTTCATGCAATTCACATAATTTGTAACAACCCAAACCAAAAATTAATATTTAATTATTAATTTATTAGAGGAAAAGACTAAAATGCCCTTAAAATATTTTATTCAGGAAAAGGTTGACTTTTTGACCGAGAAAGAATTTGACCGTTTCACTTACACCGTTGCGTAGAGCGCGACGAAATGAGTCCGTAGACACGTATTAGGCTCGAATCGGAATTATAACGAAGAAATTACGGTCAAAATACGCTCAAGGGCAAAATGGTAATTTTGGGAAATCAGGATTTTTCTTAAAACCCTCGTTTCTCTCTCTCCGTCGCGATCTCCTCCCCCTGTTCTGTCCGATCGGTCCTCTCCTCCCAACCACCGCCACAGGCCACCCGACCCATCGGACTGACCAGACCACCGGCGTCACTCCGCCGACCTAGCCGATCACCTTCCGCCGCTGCCGCCTCGAACCGTCGGAAAAACCATGATTTCCGACCGATTTTTGACAGAACTTTGGCCAGCGATTTCTCCCTCCTCCGGCCACCAATCCGGTCGTGTGAGGTATGAATTTCTAGCTATTTTTCATGATCTAGCTGATGGTTGAGTAGGATTTGAGGAATTTCTAGCGTGAGAAGGTTAATTTCGAACCTAGGGTTCGACCGGTTTTGAGATCGCGTTTTCAGCCTCTTCCGGCCACTTTTTGGGGTAGGTCCCAGAACAAAAGTGACTCCAAATAGGGTGTTATACCTAGGATAGGAGTCTTGAGCCTAGTTGTTGAGTTTCTTGGGCGGCGTTATCGCTTAGGGCCAGCGTGTGACGGCGCGATGGGCAGATTGGTCGAGACCCATTCAGTCCCGAGTGATCCTTGGGTCGTCACGAGCGCGTAGGAATTCGTGGATTTTATTTGATTACCGTTTGAACCCGAACGGATCTCGCCTAGTATGTGAGTTTCGGGTTCCAGGTTTGAGCCGTTGGATCATTGTTAGGTCCAAGTAGGTTAATCTAGGTATTTCGAGGATCGTATAGTATTTGTGGATCGTAAAACGAAGTCCCGGATACTCAGAAATGTCACCCTAGAATAGGTTCTACGGTTAAGTAAACCGATTACAAATTAACGAACGATTGCGGTCAAGAACAGAGGAGAGAACTACGTGTGGCTTGATCCCTCGATGAATGCGTAGGCAGCCTCTGATTAGACGCAGCCACGAGTTAGGGCCCGAATTTGTGTTAGCGTTTTACGGTCATTTTGGTCATTTTGACCCACAGTCACCAAGTGTTAGTTCTAAGCAGTTTCGACCGGTTCCAAAGTGGAAATTGGATCAGTCGTTTCAATTGGTATCGAGCATTAGGTTAACTTCACATGAACTGCATTACATATGCATCCGTATTTTCTGAAATTGCTGGACAATGATTAGGTTGTTTTTTTTCCAATTGTTATTTCAATTGTTATTTTATTTTATTGCATTGGTGTGATTGGGAAAACAGATATCCAGAAGGATTTGAAAAATTTGTTGAGGTTTTCATATAAATTTTTTGTTATATATGTTATTGTATATACACACCTATGTCGAGAATTGAAGTTAGCAAAGTGAGTATTTAATTATCTGTTCTTTATCACCTATTTATATTTGTTTAGGTAACTCATTGTGTTGTCAGAGTATAAAGTAGTTGATGCATATATTCAGGAGTTGAAAAGGAGGAAATTTAATTTTTTTTGGTTTTCATCAGATTTTGGTACATATAAATATATGTATATATTTATGTATATATGATTATATTTTAAGCTCAGTTGAAAACCAATTTATTGAAAGTTGTGAAAATAGCAGATTATGGCTTTCAAACCCACCGTGAGGGTACCCCCCGTTGCCTTGAGCAGTTATTTTGCCCCACGAGTTCGGGACTGATCGATTATTTTGCCCCACGAGTTCGGGGCGCTGGCCGTGTGGTGCCAGTTGTGCTCGGATTGAGAGGTTGTCTCGAGACTGCTAGTTTGCGGATCAGTGACTACGGTCCCCGAGTCTGCGATTCGGCTCGGGTTGACTTTGTGTCACCGAGACCTGCAGAGGAATTGACGGATAACGGGAATTGTGGAATATCGAGGTGTGGATCGGATATGAAGTGCGCCTAGGTGGAAGGATTTTATCTGATTACCATTATTTTCTTAAGCATTACATCTATATATGTATATATATACACGCATGGTTACTTATGAATTTTAAATGAGTTCGATGCAAGTTTATTCAAAGTTTGTTTATTTCATTTTATTTTCATCCAGGGTTCTTTAATTTATCTTATTTTATGTTACTTAAATTGTTGACTGTAATTTTTATTGTTGGTTATGATATTAAACAGTTCAAGTATTTCTAGCATATTTTGCCCCACGAATATTACGATTATCGGTTGTGGGAGCGAATTGTGGATCGAGTTGACAGATGTCTCTGAGTCAGCCAGGATTACAGAACATGATGAGTTATATATATTCAGTATTTTTTTTCAGCAGAATTATTAATTGATAAGTCATGCATGAATAAGAATGCATAAGTTAGCATGTTGAATTGCCAGAGTATCTTTGTTGATCAAGAAGTTGGGATGAATTTTATTAGCAGATTGATTTATTTGAATTGTTGTGGCCTGAGGCCAAAATATTATGATGCTTGATTATTTGGATATGATTTAATGCATCTTTGGCAGATGAGTTATATAAATATATATCCTTGTTTTACAGCCGAATATTTTTGGGAATGCTCAGTTCTGGGAGACTGCAATTTTGGTAGAAATCGTGACTTGCATTTCAGTTAATTACAATTAAGAAGGGCAAATTAGTCTTTTGTGCCCAACATTAGCCAGTGTCAGATACTCAAAGGGAAAAAGGGTTTTAGTGATTATCAGTTAAGAGATTTTTAAGTCTATCGAAATTCAGTAAATTAGCAAATCTTTTCAGAGTTTTATATTTCCTTAAGCCAGCTCAGGTATTCAGATATAAATGTATGGTCCTCAGATTTTATTGATTACCCTATAGATACAGTTATTGAGAGGCAAGTAGTGAGTACAGATACTAGAGGGACAGCTTGAGAACCAATGTAGTAGGCTTAGTACCCTTACCCTCCGTTAGAGGGAAAGTAAATTTCGAGGACGAAATTTTATAAGGGGGGAAGATTGTAACAACCCAAACCAAAAATTAATATTTAATTATTAATTTATTAGAGGAAAAGACTAAAATGCCCTTAAAATATTTTATTCAGGAAAAGGTTGACTTTTTGACCGAGAAAGAATTTGACTGTTTCACTTACACCGTTGCGTAGAGCGCGACGAAACGAGTCCGTAGACATGTATTATGCTCGAATCGGAATTATAACGAAGAAATTACGGTCAAAATACGCTCAAAGGCAAAATGGTAATTTTGGGAAATCAGGATTTTTCTTAAAAACCCTCCTCTCTCTCCCGTCGCGATCTCCTCCCCTGTTCTGTCCGATCGGTCCTCTCCTCCCAGCCACCGCCACAGGCCACCCCGACTCATCGGACCGGACCCGGGACCACCGGCGTCACTCCGCCGACCTAGCCCGGCCACCTTCCCGCTGCCGCCTCGAACCGTCGGAAAAACCATGATTTCCGACCGGTTTTGATGAACTTTGGCCAGCAATTTCTCCCTCCTCCGGCCACCAATCCGGTCGTGTGAGGTATGAATTTCTAAGCTATTTTTCATGATCTAGCTGATGGTTGAGTAGGATTTGAGGAATTTCTAGCGTGAGAGGGTTAATTTCGAACCTAGGGCTCGGCCAGTTTTGAGATCGCGTTTTCAGCCTCTTCCGGCCACTTTTTGGGGTAGGTCCCAGAACAAAAGTGACTCCAAATAGGGTGTTATACCCAGGATAGGAGTCTTGAGCCTAGTTGTTGAGTTTTTTGGGCGGCGTTATCGCTTAGGACACCCACGCTTTGGCGCGTGTGGCGGCAGCGTGGGCGATTGGTCGAGACCCCATTCGTCCCAGTGATCCTTGGGTCGTCACGAGCGCGTAGGAATTCGTGAATTTTATTTCGATTACCGTTTGAACCCGAACGGATCTCGCCTAGTATGTGAGTTTGAGTTCAGCAGGTTTGAGCCGTTGGATCGTTGTTAGGTCCAAGTAGGTTAATCTAGGTATTTCAGGATCGTATAGTATTTGACGGATCATAAAACGGAGTCCCGAATACTCCGAAATGTCAGCCCTAGAATAGGTTCTACGGTTAAGTAAACCGATTACAAATTAACGAACCGATTGCAGGTCAAGAACAGAGGAGAGAACTACGTGTGGCTTGATCCTCGATGAAATGCGTGGCGACATCTGATTACGGCGCGACCACGAGTTAAGGCCCGAATTTGTGTTAGCGTTTTCGTCATTTTGGTCATTTTTGACCCACTGTCACCAGTGTCGATTTTAAAAGGTTTCGACCGGATTCCAAAGTGGAAATTGGATCAGGTCGTTTCATAATTGGCCTCCGACCTTCAAATAATCCCTAACCAGACTACCAACAAAGTCCTTAAGGCCAAGAATACCTTAACCAAGGCAAATAATAAACTCAAACATAATTATGATTGCCAAATGCGATTTCCATCATCTAACTTCCCAAATATCCAATATACGATGTAATGACCTAGTCCAAAATAAATTGGCAAATATTAATTTATTCTGATAAAAGACCATTTTGCCCCTAGAATGTTTTATTAGGTTTAAAGTTGACTTTTTGACCAGGAAGGAATTTGGGAATTTCGACTGTACCGTTGCATATAGCACGGCGATGTGAGTCCGTAGACATGTAGTGGGCTCGAATCGGAGTTGTAACGAGAGATATACGATCAAAATACCCTCAATGGCATAACCGTAATTTTGGCAAAAAGGGTTTGATAAATCTTTTTTTCTCTCTCTCTCTCTCCTCTCTCGCGGCGGTGTAACAGCCGGCCACGTTTGGCCGACCGTGCTCTCTTCCGGCCACCAAAGTTAACGGGCGGTACCAAAATGGCAGACGCCGTCCTCTTCCAACCCCGGACCTTGCCTCCACCGTGATTTCGCCGGAAAAATGGAAAGAAAAGCCCGGTTTCACTCGAAAGTTCGCCACGATCTCTCTCCTCCGGTGTATTGCGGACCCCATACGTGGCGTTGGTAGTTCCGACGTATGGGGAGATTATGTGATATAATGATGAGGTCCCACGTGTAGTAGGATTTTCCGGCATGCGGACAGGCCCCATACGTGGCGTTGGTAGTTCCGGCATATGGGGAGATATTGTGATATGATGATGAGCACACGTGTCGTAGGATTTTCAGGCATGTTGATAGACCCCAAACTTGGCGTTGGTAGTTCCGGCGTATGGGGAGATTTTATGATATGATGATGAGGTCCCACATGTCGTAGGATTTTCCGGCGTGCGGACAGGCCCCATACGTGGCGTTGGTAGTTCTAGCATATGAGGAGATATTGTGATATGATGATGAGGTCCCACGTGTCGTAGGATTTTCCGGCGTGTGGACAAGCCCTATACGTGGTGTCGGTAGTTTCGGCGTATGGGGAGATTATGTAACATGAGATGATAGGTCACACGTGGCGTAGGATATTTTGGCTTGTTGACAGGCCCCATACGTGGCGTTGGATATTCCGGTGTATGGGGAGATTATGTGATTATTAGAAAGATGTTGGAAAAAGATTGTGTTTGGTGAGTTGTGATTTAAATTAAAAAGGGAATTGAATAAATCCTAGAATGTATGAATTTGTAATGGTTTGTATGTTATTGGAACCAGGATTCTTGTTGAAAGAACTACGTGTGGCTTGATCCTTGGTTGAGGGTACGTAGGTAGCCTGGGGTCCCACCCGGGTGCAGCCGCTGTCTAAAATTTACTTATGTTGTGTTATTGAGGTTGGTTCGGACCTTGTCGTTGGTCCTGAACTTTGGGTGCAAATTCGTTTGGGTTAGGAGGTTAAACCTCGCATGCTTAAAATTTAGGAAGTTAATTTATGTTATTTTTCGTGGGCATTCGTAAATGAGTTTGAGTTTAACTGGTCTGCATTGTTTAATTCTTTGTTTCGATTTAAGAGCATTGCTGGAGATTCTGTTTCCATTTATGTGAAGGTCGGAGGCCGATTATGCGAATTGCATGAAATTATCTTGTGCATGCTGCCGGTTGGTGATATTAAATTGTGTTTTATGTAGGTTGAAGTTTTGGGAAATGTTCCATTTACAGGGGAGACTTTGCTGAATTTCCGGCAGAAAGTCTCGGCCTTATTCCTTTTTGGGAAAAGAGGATATAGTTTCAAAAATGGGCCTGACATCGGGGTGATGTTGGGAATTCCACAGGATTCATCTCGGGTTCCGAGGAATTCGTGGTCTTGTCATACGAGGTTTTAACCTCCTAACACAATCGCAAGTAATTTAAGGCCTCAGCCCAAATCGTACAACAATCCAAAACGAGTTTTATACTTGTTTTGGCCAGAACACATTTACACAATCCTCCCTCAGCAAACGGGAGTATGAACAATTATTTAATCGCATCTTGTTTTCAACCGAGCTTCGGGACCAACAACAAGGTCAGAACCAGACTCAATAACACCACATAAGTAATGTTTAGCTGTGGCTGCACCGAGTACTATCCTAGGCTGCCTACGTACCCCTTGTGATGGATCAAGCCACACATAGTTCTTTCTCCACTACAGTATCACAATCCTTTATTCATCTCTCTGTTATTTTACTAGACGCCGGAAGATCCAACGCCATGTGTAGTAAAATAACGATACCCAAGTATACGGATCTTTTATCACACACCGGATAATCCAACGCCACGTGTGAGGAACTAATAACATAATCATAATGTCTAACACGCCGGAATATTCAAACGCCACGTGTGAGACCTGGCAATCACATATTCTTCCCATACACCGAAAAATCCAACGCCATGTATGGGGTCTGTCAACACGCCGAAAAATCATATATCACGTGTGACCTAACCATCACATAATCTCCCCAAACACCGAAAAATCCAATGCCACGTATGGGATCTGTCAACACGCCAGAAAATCCTACGCCATGTGTGACCTAACCATCACATAATCTCCCCATACGCCGGAAAATCCAAAGCCATGTATGGGGTCTGTCAACACGCCAGAAAATCCTACGCCACGTGTGACCTAATAATCATATATTCTTTTCCCACAACAAATAATAATATTTATTTCTGATTTCCCCCAGTTTAAAACAATAAACTAATATCCTAATCCCACATAATCAACACAACTCAACTAACGATATGGTCATTTTAATCCTCCTCGGAAGGTAAAGCTACCTCGGGAGTCTCACGATCAACCCAGGGTCAAACTACCCAACCTTGGTCAAACAGGCCTCCAGGGCCCACGACCTCTAAATTCCGATCCAAAGGTTGCTATAGGCTTTACAAGGTTTAGGATACACATCCTGCAAGTTTAGTCTGGATCGGACGGTTGGATTGCTCACGATCGCACAATCGGAAGGTTACTATAAACCTAGCCCTAGGGTTGGCATTTCCGGAGTATCCAGGACTTCGTTTTACAATCCGTCGAATCCTACATAATCCTAGGGATGTCTAGATTATCATATATTAAATTCAAGACGATCCAACGGTTAAAACCTATTGAACCCGAATAATGCACAATAGGCGAAATCATTCGATACTCAAACAGTATCCAAATTGACATCCGAGTACACCTACGAGCTCATGAGGATCAGGAGATTACCTCGGGACACAATGCCCCTTTTCTGCCCACGCGAGCAGACGTGGGTGTCCAAAGCGCGACTCACAACTCCTTCTTTAGCTGTAACACCCTATTTGGAACCACTTTTGTTCTTGGACCTACACCAAAAAGTAACCCGAAGTGGCCGGAATCGCGATCCCAAAAGTGGCTGAAATCCAATTCGAAAATCACATAATATAGGCTCAAAATTGATGCAATCCTACTCAACCATCAGCTAGATTATGAAGGAAGGATAAATTTCCATACCTTGATCGACAAAATGGCGGTCGGAGGAGAGATATCAAAGCCAACGAAGTTTCAAGCAAAAACTGGCCTAAAACCACATTTTACGGTGGGTGGGCGATGGCGATATCGGGAAGGGCGGGTCATGCGCCGTGGCTAAGCCGATCCTTTTGGCACCGATCCGTCCATGGTGTGGCGGTGGCTGGAGTTTCGAGAGAGAAAGAGAGAGAGAGAGAGAGAGAGAATTAGATTTTTAACAAACCCTTTTGCCAAAATTATGGTTATGCCACTAAGGGTATTTTGATCGCATCTTCTTCGTTACAACTCCGATTCGAGCCAACTACATGTCTATTGACTCATCTCACCATGCTCTACGCAACGGTATAGTTAAAATTCCGAAATTCCTTCCCTGTCAAAAAGTCAACTTTAAACCTAATAAAATATTCTAGGGAGTTTCACTAAAACACCCAAAATGGGAGCTGAAATTATAAAAAAACCCAACACTCCAAATACTTTATAAACACACCCAAAATCCATCATTACACACACTCAAAACCCATTTATAAACACACCCAAAAAATATACAATTGTTGACTTTGGGTGTGTTTCTATGTTTAAATAGTGTTTGGGTTTTTTTATAAATACATGTCTAGGATTGGGTTTATTTATAAATTTGTAAATATTCTAAGGGCGAAATGGTCTTTTATCTGAATAAATCAATAATTACCAATTTATTTAGGACCAGGTCGTTACGGACTGGATTATCGGAGTGATAGTCCTAGTAATGATTTGTTTCACTTCTTTTATTCGTTAATCTTAGATGGATGGTATGTGGGAGTGATTTTCGTCCCTTAGAATATTTGATCAATAGATTCCCTTTTCTCCTTCCTTGAACTCTTTCTCCCTGCAAAACCAATCGGAGTAAAAGGACCACACCTGGGGGGTGTTGACCAAAGACCCTCTTATGCCTAAGTTAGTTTGATTGATTTGTAGAGAAACAATAGCTAAAAATGGTACGAAGCTCTCGCAGGGAGAGAACCGAGTAGCTGGAGCCGTGTGTGGTGGCCGGAACCTTGTGTAAGAGAGAGAAGGAGATGGCAGCAAGGAGGGGAATTTCTGCAGTAGTTTGAGAGCTTAGAATGACTTACCTCATGCCTTGCATAGCCTCTTATTTATAGAGCCTCGTAGGGCTAGGGTTTGGAGGAAAATAATCCTTGTTGATAAAGGAATTATTTTTTCTGATTTTAGGAGATTTAAATCAATTAGGGATTTGATAAGGATCAAATCCCTAATTCAAGGCAAGAATTCCCAAATCAAATAATTCCCAAATTAAAGGAAATATTTGACCTAGGGTTTTGTTAAAATTCAGTTCCCACAGTATACATGTACTTTCCTTGCCATCGACAACTGGAAAATTCTTTACGAGAATTAGTTCTGTCATTGATTTTGTGTGGTGGAGACTTTGCTTTTCTAGTATACCAAGGAATTGTTTGATCGTGACAGAAAGAGTAAATAACAAGGAAAAAGCCTTGTGCTTTTCTAGTATACCAAGGCACTCTCAGTTCGATATTAATAAGCATATATACGCAGAGCATAGAATCTGAAATGGAAGACTTTTACGGGTACTCGAGTAATAATCATTCTTTGTATAAATGCTTTTTGTTGAGAAGACGACGATTCAGGTCCTGTGTGAGATTCTGATCATGGCTGATAAGAGAGAATAAATTAAAGAGAGAGCCGCCGTAAGCAATACACAGCTTGTATTGCAATAATTAATACGTGCTTTGCCCACTACTTTGAGAGAGAGAGAGAGAGAGAGAGAGAGAGAGATCAAAGCTAGCTAGCCATGGATCCTTCTCTGTATGAGGCGGCAACATCAGGTGATGTTGGTTTCTTGAGACAAATAATTAGAGATGGTGGTGTATCAATTGATCTTCTCCATCAGAAAACGCCTAAAGACAACAATATTCTTCATATTTCCGCTGAATTCAAGCAAATAGATTTCTTCGAAAATGTCAATCCAAATCAATTTGGTCAGCTGTTTTGGGCCACCAACAAGAAGGGTGACACTCCATTGCACGTTGCTGCCAAAGTAGGATGTGTTGAAGTAGTTGAGTTCCTCATTGAACATGCAAGGAAAATGCATCATCACATGGAAAAAGGTGACGAGGAGAGCGGACCAGCTGATAGTGAATCTCAAAACAAGTTACTCCGAGTGAAAAACTCGGATAATGACACAACGTTGCATCTTGCTGTTAGATACAATCACGATGAAGTTGTGATTCGGTTAATGGAAGCTGATCCTCAATTGTGTTGTTTCACTAATAACGCGAATGAGTCGCCCTTGTCCCTAGCTGTTAGAAACGGCACTCCAAGCATTGTTCATTGTATTCTGAAGGCGTACGAGTCTGGCACTTCTCCTTCTTTTCAGGGGACAAACGGATTGACAGCTTTGCATGCTGCAGTGACTCAAGAACAACTCAAAGACAAAGGTACGTGAACATGGCATCACCTGATGAAATGTGTTGATTTTATATTACGAGGATTTTATTTTGGTGGAAATTTTCACTACCTCTCCCCTCTTTAGTTTTTCCTATATCAACATGGTAGGCGTTGTCGAGATTCTGGTGTCCAAAAACAGTGACCTAATCAAAGAAGTTGATGCTATTGGATGGACTCCCTTGCACTACGCAGCATTCACAGGGAACATTGAAGATGGAATCTGATAGCTCTGCTTCTTATATCCTGGACTTATCAAAAATGTCAGCTCTCCATGTTGCAGCTTATGCAGGCCACACCGAAGTGATGAAAGAGTTAATTCGATATCAACCTGATACTTGCGATTTGCTTAATTCAAAAGGCCAAACGGCTCTTCATTCTGCAGTTTTAGGTGGACAAAGAGATGTGGTTGAGTACATATGAAAGACGCCTAAGCTTTCGGGACTTATTAATGAAGTTGATGAAGACGGAAACACTCCTTTGCATATTGCGGTTATCTACAAAAAATTTGATGTTATCACCATTTTGACGGCCGACGTTAGAGTGGACACTACTGCTGTCAATAGAAAATTGTCAAAAGCCATTGATATTTTTCTTGGACAAAATATTGAAGAACAGGTACGCAAAGTGCACACACAAATTCGAGACAAATAAAAACAACTCCTTTTAGGAAGCTTTCATCATCTCCCACGTTTTTTTTTCGATTAACGAGGGAGGTGAAGACACTTGGATATGTAAGTTGTTGGTGCGTCCTACCCTATAACTAAATGAAATTGATCTATTGTGTTTTATTACCCAGTGCAGTTAGGTTAGAAAGCTTATTAATTCGTTCTGACATCTTCTGTGTACTAAATACAGTACTCTCTCCCCCTATGTTTTAGGAAAGTATTGACACTCCGTTTTTGCAACACTTGGGGTCCTCCGTGGGTGGTCCATTTTTCCAACAAAAAATCAGAGATGAATTCAACAGACTGTAACCATCAGAGAAGGATACGCCCGGCACACCCGCCATTGAACACACCAAGAGGAAAAACCGGCAAGCTACTTCAAATCAGACCTTGAAAAGACATGATACCAAACTAGTGGTGACGACACTTATCGCAACCGTCACTTTTGCAGCCGCATTAACCCCTCCTAGAGGATTTAAAACCGACCGGTTTTGTTCGAAAATTCATCTTTCAGAGTTTTTATGATTTTTTTCTTGCGATTTATAACGAATCAACTCCAATACGTTTCTTGTCCATCAAAATACCCACACCTGCACGTCTCATTCGGTATTCCATCGGAGGGTTGCTGGTAGCATTTTTTTCGGGCAGGCTTGCAATGGTGCCAAAAAGCCAGATAAAGAGAGTTTCGTTTAAACATTTTCCCTTTATACGTACAACTCTACTCGATGCTTTTCTCGGTGTAGTATTTGAATTGGTGCTGGTACTTGCTTTCATAATCCCCGTGTTTATGACTCTACTTCAAAAATTGAGGGAGAAATACCGGGCCCAGACTCAACCGCGGGGTTATATTGAATTAGGATTATATATGATTTTGAAACATTTAAGTGACAGATTTCCTAGAATTGTATAACTCCTATGGATTTTACACGGATTTTTAATAAACTTGTATAGAATTTTATTATAGACTTCCATACTTTTGTATGAACTTTTGTTATAGATTCAGATATATTTGCATAGACTTTAGTCATTCTTTTTTCCCAACACTGTTCTCTGTATATGAGGATGCGTTGGGATCAAAGTTTGTCTTTGCCCAACTGTGCTTAATCATGAAAAAGGAAAAGCACTTCAATGCTGACCTCTATTGTCAAAGCTTTGGCGGGGCATTAAAATTTGGAAAAACATTCAGCTCATTGCGAGGAGAACTAACAATTTTTCAATTGGATTATTGTCATCTTATGGCAAGGGAATAGCACCATCTTCCCTCATATCCTTCTCTTCTAGAATAACTAATATAAATTTTTTAATATATATATATATATATATTGACAGGAATTTAAAGGCGGACCCATCTTGGTGCCGACATCATACTGATGCGGGCCCACTTACTAAAACCCAAGACATTCTACCAAAATTTTAGTCTCCTGTAAAATGCTCAAACCAACAATAAACAACCTGCAATTTTTACATCAATATACAACTGCCAGCATGCTTTTACAAACTACAATCCAATACAAAATGGCCTCGGCCTCAAGTAGTACTAACATGGGCAATAACAGGCGTCTACAGAATTTGTTTACAACAAGCAGGGGAGTAGAAAGAATTTATAGACCCTATTAACAGCGACAAGTTCGGGCTCGTGACTTGCTCGAATGCCTTGGAGCAACTCATGCAAAGCAGAAAGATGTGAGTGGGAGAAATAAAGTTTCACTTTAAAAACAACATAGTAACCCCACCATGTAAAAATAATGCTCTAGCATGCAGTTTCACAATTCAGAAACCAAAACTCAAGCACAAAAATCCCAAAGTCCAAAACATCTCCACATCTCGGGCTCACAACTCATTTCCCAAAATATATGCAACTCTCAACAACCCGTAAATACCCATATATAAATATATATATATATATAGCTAGGACTCTAGTATAGTATATATATACTCCTCTCCATACTAATGTACCGGGGAGACAATCCAGCGATTGTTGGGACGCAGGATTTTCGAACACTAACCGCGTCCGAGGATGAGTAGTCCAACGGGGCGGAACTCCATAGCTCACACGGCGCCAGCGACACGTGTAGCTCACAAATCTCAAATCAAGTCCTACGCGCAGACAGTATCATCACCCCACCGCCAACGGCGTGTGTGATGATACTCAAGCAATATACATACTCTCCCCATCGCGCGCCATGCGTATGGAAAGTGTCTCACACACCGCCAACGCCATGTGTGAGACCCGTAATCTCATGGCCTTCCCACCCCCACCAGCAGCGTGTGTGGGAAGCCTAGTAACTAGGGAATGGTACTCACCTACCATACTCATATCTCACAACCATCCATCAAACTCCTAACTTTCCACAATCTCACCACAACAACCTCTCATACTCTATACATAGACAATATAGATAGCCATCCCAAAATCCATATCCACAAAATCATCATACTCAAATATATATGTCTATACTCAAAATATATAGCCAAGACATATAAACATATTGGATCATCAACCAAAGGCTTATTAAATCAAAGTCACTATCATTTAAAGTATATGCACAAAACTTTCATAATTAAAAACCATGCATATGCTTAAAACAAAGTCCACTCACAAGTAATCCCAAGCTGCCGGCCCGTGACTGCAGTGATCAAAAGTACCTATTCAAGATACAATTCCTTGATTAACATCACGTACTTCCAAAGCGGAAATTCACGAAAGGAAATACTTAAATCCCCAAGTTCGGTGCGCTCACGTCCAAAGGAACATCCTAAGGTCGGTTACATATTGAATTCGCTTCCCAATCGCACGGTGATCGCGATTTCCCAAAACTTCAAATTACTGAATCGGAACATCCGGGCTCCAATTCACGATCCGCGAATTCCTACAGGTTTCTAAGAGTACCTAGATCAACATACTTCAATTTGGAAACGATCCAAGCGGTCGGAACTTATCGAACGGATAACGCACAATATGCGAAATCCGTTCGATAGTCAAACGATATCCAAATTGAGATCCGAAAATCCTACGCACTCGTGACAACCTAAGGATCTCAACAGGACGAAAACAACTTCACCCACCTTGCCAGCGCCGCACGCGCGCTGGTGTGTAGAGAAGTTTCCGCGACGGAAAATCTCCACACCAACGCTCACCCTTCCAATCCTAGATACTACTCGAAGAATGGAGCAACTTTTTCAACTACGGCAACATCCAATTCGGACGGCAAGTGGCGAATTTCAAATTGAAATCCGGCCAAACCTGATTTCAAATTCGATTCCAAACTTCAAATTCGATCTAATCCTAACCCAAAATCAGCTAGAACACGTAAAAAGGAGAAGAAACCTCACCGGTTCACCGGGATTGGGCGGCGAGCGGCGCAACGCCGTGAAAATTCGACTTGAAATTTCGCGTTTTCCGATCGGGATAACCGGTGGGTTGTGATCGGGGCTTCAAGGTGAGTCGAGCGGGGCCGGTGGCTCTTCCCGTTCGGGCTGTGAGATTCAAGAGAGAGAAAGAGAGAATCGGGGAGAGAAGCGGGAGAGAGAGAGTGTGCGGGAGGAGAGAGAGAGTGTGAGGTGAAAATAGTAAAAATCTGATTTTACTAAACCCTTGGAAAATTTACAGTTACGCCACGAACAAGTTTTGATCGCCAAAGCTTAAATTTCCGATTCAGGCCTTTGTCTACGGTTTCGTCTCAGTACCACCTACACCACTCACGGTCCCAAAATCTTCCCGGAGAAGAATTTGACCAAAATCACCCTTAACCCAGGAATAATTAATATTTTCCCTTAATTAAATTAAATAGGAAAATAAACGGGGTCGGGGTGTTACATATATATTTGCTTTTCAATGGAGATATAAACGAGTATCCCCCTAGAATGGTTGATTTAATATAGGCACTCCCATATCGAAAAGAAGCAACTCGATTAAGAAGTTTGAAAATTTACAGGCTTTGGTGCGTAAATCTTTCTTCCTGGTTCTCCTTTATTGGCTCCACATCCAAGTCTAGCCTTGTAGTCAGTTAACGTAGATAATTAAGTATTAAGTTTAATACGGAAGAGGACTCAAGTCCATACACAATATGAGTCCGTACACAGAAACGAGCCAACGACTTGAGCATTTAAAGAAGTCTACAAAAATAAGTCTACTAGATACTATTTGTTTATTGTTTATTTGGTGTAAGTAATAAAAAAATAATTCAGTCTTCAAAAACCATGTAAAGCATTTAAAGATTTTTTAAACCAACGGAGGAGATAAGATTAGGATCTAGTTGCCAACTTGCCAAGTTGCCAATTTGGAAAGAGAATCAAACCATACCAAAAGCTAGTTGCCAATTTGAAGACTTGTCCATCTTTGACTCCTTATTTGTACACACATAGCAAATGAAGCTCGTTCCATCTATTTTAAATTAGTTTTGATTTTTTTTTTAAGGTTTTTTAGGTTTTAGACATAAAAAAAATTTCACTTTTGGAAAGCCAAAGCTTTCTTAAACATTAAAACAGAAGTTACATCGTTCAACTTGAATATACACTCAATTTCTCACTATTCCGTCAACGTTTTTAGCAGCACATGGTGGCTGCGCGCTTGAGGCCATGTACTTGCTCTCGTGAGGGTCTTTATTTATTCAAATGAATGCATTGAAGTATCATCATCCCTAATTAGACATAGGGGCGGCCTAGGGTATTAAACAGTAAGTATATATAAAGATTGACTGCAGGGAACAAAGACAAAACATATAGCAACAACTAAATATATAATATGTACCTTAAGCCAAAACTAGGGGCCTGATCGAGAACCTTTATTGACTAATCCACGGCGCCAAAAGGGACTTTGCTTGTGACAGGTAATTAGCACAAGCCTGTTCAGAATTATTTATGCCTCGAATGCTAAGCACGGTTCACAACACAATCCTCTTCAAGGAATTGCTGCTTCTGTGCTACATTAAGCAAGTTTCAGAGAGTTCAAAGCCATGGATCGTTTGGTATATGAGGCGGCAACATCCGGCGATGTGGGTTTGTTCAGAAGGATTAAAGATGGTGATGAATTACCAGATGTTCTTTATAAGAAAACACCCAAAGACAACAATGTTCTTCACATTGCAGCAGAATTCAAGCAAATAAAATTCTTCAATGACATCCCACTTGAATATGGATCTTCACTGTTTTGGGCGACCAACAAGAAGGGTGACACTCCACTGCACGTTGCTGCCAAAGTAGGATGTGTTGAAGTAGTTGAGTTCCTCATTGAACGGGCAAGGATAACGCTTCATCACATGGAAAGAGGTGACGAGGAGAGCGGACCAGCTGATGGTGAATCTCAAAACAAGTTACTCCGAGTGAAAAACTCGGATAACGACACAACGTTGCATCTTGCTGTTCGATACAATCACGATGAAGTTGTGACTCGGTTAATGGAAGCCGATCCTCAATTGTGTTGTTTCACTAATAACGCAAATGAGTCGCCCTTGTTCCTAGCTGTTAGAAAAGGCACTCCAAGCATTGTTCATAGTATTCTAAAGGCATACGAGTCTGGCGTTTCTCCTTCTTTCCTGGGGACTAATGGAGTGACAGCTTTGCATGCTGCAGTGACTCAAGAACAACTGAAAGGCAAAGGTACATGAACATGACATCACATGATGAAATGTGTTGATTTTATAATTTTATTTCGGTAGAAATTTTTGCTACTTCTCACCTCTTTAGCTTTTCCTATGTCAACATGGTAGGCGTTGTCGAGATTATGGTGTCCAAAAACCGTGACCTAATCAAAGAAGTTGATGCTATTGGATGGACTGCCTTGCACTACGCAGCATTCACAGGGAACGTTGAAGCTACTCAACTACTGATGGAATCTGATAGTTCTGCTTCTTATATCATGGACTTATCATCAAAAATGTCAGCTCTCCATGTTGCAGCCTATGCAGGCCACACCAAAGTGATGGAAGAGTTATTTCACTATCAACCTGATACTTGCGATTTGCTTAATTCAAAAGGTCAAACGGTTCTTCATTCTGCAATTTTAGGTGGACAAAGCAAGGTGGTTAAGTACATATTAAGGACGCCTAAACTTACGGGACTTATTAATGAAGCTGATGAAGACGGAAACACTCCTTTGCATATCGCTGTTATTAACAAGAAAGTAGAAATTATCTCCATTTTGACTGCCGACCATAGAGTGGACAAGGCTGCTGTCAATAAAAAGTTCTCAAAAGCCATTGATATTTTTCTTGGTCAAAATAGTGACGAACAGGTACGCAAAACAGGTGCACACACACAGTACAAATAATGTTATTGGAATTGAAATTGATCTATTATTTTTCTTTTTTCTGTTTTGAAAAGGATCTATTAATAATCTTTGACAAGTTTACTCTATCTCTCTCTGTGTATTGTTTAGGGAACTATTGACAGTCCGGTTTTGCACCAGTTGGGGTCCTGCGTAGGTGGTCCATTTTTCCAACAAAAAATCAGCGATGATTTCAACAAACCGGTAACTTCAGAGAAGGATAAGCCCAGCACATCGGCCATTGAACACAAGAGGCGAAGCCGGCAATCTACTTCCAATCAGGCCTTGAAAAGACGAGATACCAAACTAGTGGTGACGACGCTTATCGCAACCGTCACTTTTGCAGCAGCTTTAACTCCTCCGGGTGGATTTAAAAGCGACGGAAATCCAGTTCTATCGGAAGATTCATTTTTCAAAGTATTTCAGTTTTTCAACCAGGTAACCTTTATACTCGCAATTATTGCAATCTATAACGAATCAAATCCAATACGTATCTCGTCAATCGAAATAGCTACACCTGAAAATCTCATTCAGTATTCCATCGGAGGGATGCTGGTAGCATTTTTCTCGGCCACGATAGCAGTGACGCCCAAACGCCTCAGAATGCTTTCACTTAGAAAAAACCCCTTTACTGGTCAACCTCCGTTTGATACTGTTCTCAAAGTAATTGGTTGGTTGGGGTTGGCACTTGTTTCGGTGCACGTGATTTGGACTACATATCGAAAATGGAGAAACAACCGCCCCGGGCTGTAAACCGTGTAACTTATAAGTCTTTTTGGTTTTTGTGTTTTTGTTTTCTGATCATTAGTCTCTCCGCACGCACTTCTGTGCCTGTAAGAAGTTTTTATGTTTATTTTTATAATTTTTAAATTTGAATTAAAAAAGATAATGGGTAACTGTGTTCTATAAAAATAGAATCCATTATATGATTTTTTTTTTAATTTTAATTTTAATTTAAACCTCCATTTTAATTTTAATGTGAATTAAAAAAGATAATAGGTAGCTATGTTCCATAAACATATTTTGGTGGAAATTAAACTCAAGAATTTGATGCTCCAATTTCCACGATTTTTTCCGCACGTCATTTCATAAATTCCGCGCTTAAGTTGAGAAACAAAGGAAGTTAAATTTCGAGTTATTTTCCCTCATCCAAACGGAGGGTTATATTTCTTCCGAAGTATTACTCAAACGACATGTGCATTTTCCCTTTGACATCAGATGCTTTGGCCCAAATTTTTTGTTTTACATAACATAGCAGTGTTAAGTTATGGTTAAAATTAAGGGTGGACGCAGTCCGGTACAGTCCGATTTCCACCTCACACTCAAATTGGAATCGGTGCTATTCAACCGATGTTGTCATCAAAGACTGCGTTTTCAGGTCTTCCTCATGATTACCAGTATCATACTCAGCCTGCTCCAAGTAATCTGTTGCCTAAAAAAACATTTAAGAACTCACCAACGACAATCAGTACAGTTTTAGCAGTAAGAATTGGAATTTGGGTTGTCAAAGCAAGGAAGGGCATGCAAAAGAATACTTACTTTAGTCACTGCACGGAGAACAAAGAGGAATGTGAAGTACAAATTTTGGACACGATTAGGATATTTCAAAACGCGATCATGCATCAGCTCCAGATTTTGACCCCACTGAAATTTGTATGCAGGAAGGTCAAATGCTGCGCATCTTAAGTAAAGACAGGGTAGTTCTTCTAGTTCACAAACTACGTGCATGACCCATCCAATTATCAATTCTAGATCATTCAATATATGCTCACCGCTCTTGATGAATAAATTTTAATTCTCTGATCTTTGTGGATATAAAACATACATGAGAGAAGAAGAAAAAAAGTTGAGGGTCTGCTCATTTGCTCAGTAGTTAAGGGAAAACATGGAATGCACTTACCCTAAAGTGTAGGTTAGGTTCCAATGAAGTCCACCCAATTGGGATTGAAAAAATCGAGTACCAAACAAGACAGTAGCTAACATACACTTACTGAGTGCTACTTTATTTCATCACTTTAATTTGGATGAAATCTTTGGTCAAATCATCTTTAAAGAGTTTAAAAAAACACTTTCCTGAGGCCCACATCAGGACTTGGTCATCAATTTCCCACTAATGATACTCTTGTATTGGACTGCAGTCCCCTGCTAAGCACAAGGGTTAACAAAAACTTGCACCAAACGTACTAAAGCGCATCTAAACTCACACAAGAATAAAAAGGTTTTTTTTCAAATTTCAAGAAGTGTTATTATCCAACCCACTAATGGATGACCAATGCACAGGTTACAGATAATCAACACTAGTATGGCAGACAGCTTTTAAACTTTCTACTTTCATTGGTAACTACTCGACTGCATCATTTAGAAAAGAAATTAAAGTGCACAGGGGAAAGAAAAATAGTCACATGATATGAGGCAGAAGGAGAACCAGATTAGTAGTCTTATCAAGAAGATAATCAGCAGCTATGTGGATCGAAATTGGGAGTGAAGACCAGATATTCATTTGTATAATACTTTTTTCTCCTGGCAAATGTCCTGAGATGAAACTGCAGAATAACAAACAAAAAACATTGAGTAAAACATATTGATATGCAACCTAGCCTCAGATTTAAGTGTCTAATTAACCCCTATTGTAGGAGTTGGACTGGCGATAGATAACCTCAATATGAAAGTAAGATATAAAACATTTTAAACATAAAATGTTACGAGCAGTCAAATTGTCCACAAAGATATAAGAAAAGGTTGAACTCACATTTCGGGCAATTTTCAAAATACACAGCATCCCATATCCTTCTCGGTGATGGACCAGCATAGCCAGTGTAACGTTCAGGGTTCAATAGAAGGTTCACATATGTCATCTCACCTTCAGATTGAAAGTCGAGTCAATCGTTACAAATTATTATTAAAAAGAACAAACCTTTTAGTACAAGAATACAGCAGGTGTAAGACATGAAAAGAACAAATAATAAACATAAACTGAGGTAGTGTTTACATTCAGGAACCATTGACTATATCATCAGTCATGAACCTGACATTCAACCAAATTGCGGGGTACAAGCAATGAAAAAACAAGTTTGTCAATTTAAATGTACCACTTCACAACTAAACCATATCTAAATGCTTTCTAATTGAAATGCCAAAAGACTCCAGTTTCCGACAGACAATAGCTTAAGAACTCAAATACAGCGAATACTATGCAACACACAGTCCATGACATATATTGTAAATTACCATTATCCGTCTCATCATCATTTGTCCAAGGATTATCTGTCTCAACCCAGCCTCTGAAAGCTCTACTGTCTAGCGTCCGGTCAACAGTCCCCTACCGCTTTCCCTCTTGACACACAAAACTGTCAGGTGCAAGGCCCTGGAGCAAGGGCCTCTTAAAAGGTTCTGGAAATTCATTTTCTGGGCATTCACATATGCTGCAGTCACGCAAGAGGCACATACCATCTTCAGTCCAAAAGGGACAGTCACACCACAGCTTGGCCTATCATTTGAATCAAGTAAATTAGCCCCCAAAAGGTAAAAACAAAAGTACAACATCCTCCCTAAGTCACCATAGCCATCTAAGAATGTGTTCAAAGTAAAGAATTCATGTGACTGCTCACAAGATAAGGCTAATCCCTTGAATGCTTGCTTGGATTGAAAATTTAAAATTACCAACAGCCAAAAAGAAATATTCAGTAGCATAAAATAAATAAGAGGGCACAACAGAAGAGACCTTGAAATATCTGAAAAATGGAATTTTAACAATCTCTTGTAGCAGAGGGTGCAACACTTCTGCATTAACACTGTCCACTGTTTCATAATCACAACAGCAATCCTCCACAATGTCTGTGTACCCTTTTGAATCCTACACTCATAAAAATAAACAAATAAACCAAAAAAAAAAAGAGAAGATTATTATTATAAACTTCTAAACAAGCATCAAATGAGGAACAAACTTTGACTGGAAACAATCTAATCTGATGAACAAACAAACACAAAATTCAACCACATGCATTTTAACAGGAGAGAGAATTGGGGTTGATCAGTACCTGAGGACAGAGGCAGGAATTGGGGTTCTTGAAAAAGAGAGAAAGGTTGAGTTTAGAGGCAGTTCTTGTGGAGGTGAGTGCTGTGGCTAGCAACACCACCACCACAGCACCCAAAAAAGCTGCCCCTCTCTTGCCTTTTTTCTCATTCCTGTCCTTCACCATCTCCAATGCCACCAAAACCTCCTAAAATTGGTAAACATTTACTCTGGGTTTATTTGTCCTAGTCCTTTTGGTTTTTTAAACTTCATTTCAATTTAATAGCAAACCCCACAGAGCAGAGGAGAGGCAGAGACTTGGTTGCGCTCCCACGCTCAATGAAGTGAATTGGGTGATTGACACCTGGGCGGGTGGGATTGGAAGGTGTTTTGGACTCTGCTTTTGTGCGAGTGTTAGGTGTGCTGTATGTGAGCTTGGTTTTCTTAATTTGTCAAAGTCAGTTTGGGTGGTATATAATTCCCTTTCATATATATATATATATATAAGAGAATATTAAATATTTGCTTAAATATTTATGAAGGAAAATAACCGAATCAAATGGGTCACTAAATAGATATAGTTTGGTCTAATTCACTAGATTATTAGGTTGAGGCCTAAACGAACGAAAACAAAATGGGATGTTCAAATTGATTTAGTTACTGTTTGAGGTCTAAACCGAACCAAAATTAAGAACACTCCCACCCACCCCTAACTTCTATGAGGCAGATTCAATGTTTAAATTAAAAACATGTTTATTTGTAGGTCTGGTCAAAAGTCACTTTTATTCCCTATAGTTTGGCATTTCAATAACTTTCAACCTTATAATTTCAATTATGTCAGTTTTGACATTGTAATTTCGTATTTGTTGCAATTCAAGGACAATTTAGTATTCTTGTTTATTTCTTTGACTGTGCAAGGGGCAATTTCATCAACCCAAAATCCTTGAGCGTAGACGCTCATATGAACCTCTCTTCATTTCATATTAAGGTTCGAAATTCAACCACTAATCCCAATTTTTGAAGAACTCTAAACCCAAATGGCCAATTTCACGCCCTACTATGAAATGGTGAGAGTTTCATACGAGCTTTTACGCTTAAAGGTTTTGGATTGACAAAATTGCCCATTACACCGTCAAAGAAATTGACAGGAATACTGACTTATCCTTGAATTGCTACAAATACAAAACTATAAGGGTAAAATTGACGTAATTGAAACTACAAGGTTAGTTGAAGTGCCAAATTATAGAGACCAAAAGTGACTTTTTTTTTTCTTTTTTTTTTTAATGTATTCATTGATTGGTGGGTTTTCTTATACATTTAGTTGGCTTCATACATACTTCCTTCTTATTGTCGTTTGAGCTATATTATACACATAAGGTAAATAAATTGGGGATTATATTTGGTGGAGTTACGTCCCTATTATTTATCTTCTCCAACTCACAAAAAAAATTAAAGGTCAAGGGTGAAGAACTTATTAACTCAGATATATTGACAATCACAAGGGGCTTGTAGATCAGTGATTAGAGCATTTACCTATGCATTTGATTTTTTTTCTTTTTCTTTTTTGAGTTTATGGTGATTTCTGTTGAGAGTTTGGTTGTGCTTTATGCTCTAGTTTTTGGTTGCCCAAGATCTCTTTAAATCCCTCTCACCTTGTGTTGCCGCTTTGTTTGCGACTTTATCTTGGTGTTGTTTGAGTTCTTTTCGCAGATATGTGGGTTTTGTGTTTTTTTTTTTTTTGTGTGTAGATTTATGCGTGGTTGTGGCTTTCCCCTACTCTTGGGCTTCGACAGTGGTGTTCTTGTTTTTCGTGATGGCTATAGCAACGACTCTACTTTCTGTCATCTCAGTTGGTTTTGTAGTTAGTTGGGTTGTAATAATTACACCAACTCTTTGTGAGTTGGGTGTTCTGTTTGTAGTTGAGTCTCTACTTGTATTTTTACGTGTGGGAGTTTAAAATTTGTAGTTGTATTGGCAGTTTTAGGCTTGCAATTCATGTCTCATTTGTTCATGTATGCTGCTTTCATGCTAAAATTTGTTTGGCTTTATGCCACTGTTAGTGGAGATATACATTGTGGTGTATTTCTATGTATATGGAATAACCTTGTGTGGTTACTATGCTTCCACATTTGTATTAACCATTTTAGGTAGTTTATGCCTTTGTGGCTGATGGTCATACTGCCTAAGTTATAAATACAATTATCACTTACTCTAAAAAAACCAATATTTCATATGCCTTGCGAATCAAGAGAGAAAATAATGGATGGGCGTGTTGAATGTTTATTCAATGGCAAAATTTTTTTTTTTTTTCAATAGCTTAGATAGTCATTGAACAAGACATTGCCCTCAAGGCTGCATTTGGTTCCTGAGAAATGAGCTTTGGGGATGGAAAATCAACTGTTTTCTCATGTTTAGTAAGTCCATGCATGGGAAATAATTGCCTAGCACATGAGAAAATAAGGGAGAAAATGTAACACTCCTCGCCCCTTGGGTTTCATTTTCCCTTCCAATGGAAAACTTTGGGGAAAATGAGACAGCATTATATGCACATTTTTCATGATCATTTTGTCCCCATTAACAATTTAGAATTACAATATAGCATTAAATGCATTTTTTTAATTTGATTTTATATGGGTATAATTGGAAAATTAAACAAACTTTGTTTTACATTCCTATGCAAACTAAACATGGGAAAGGAAATAAAGTGGTATTTCCTAGTTACTTTCCCAAAATTACCAAACATATGAAAAAAAATCTTTCAATTCCCATGAAAAATTATTTCCCATCAAATCTTTTCCACAAACCAAACAGCCCTGATGGCCAATGGTTAGGCAACCAGCTCACATGCTCTTTTCCACAATGCCACATTATACTTGTGTTCCTCAACAATTTGTATGCATAATTTCATTCATATATAGAAAATTACTTAAAATGGCTGGCCCAAACCCAGAAGGCCGGCCCAATTCAAAAACCCAAAAAGACAAACAAGAAACACAAAACACAGAGGCAAAAACCCTAGCAGACAAAGATGGAGAGGAACCACACCATTTCCTCCCAATCTCTAAAATGATATATACCAAGTTATATTAGTGCTTGTTTCACATGCAGAGCAGCATTTTTCAGAGAGTATATACTTTTTTCTTTGCCTGCAGCAGTACTTGTTTAATATCATTCAATGGCAAATTGGTTTTCTTTTATTTCAAATATTTCTTTTAAATGATCTTCAAATACTAATTTTTATTTATTTATTTATATATTTTGGTTTGAAACTCTCTGCCCATTCTAATTATGGTTAGTTGAGTTCTGCAACTGAAATAACTATATACCAAGTGGCATATGCAGAGAGCATCTGCAGGTAATGTACCTGATAATTATTCCTCTGGCTTGATGATGGGTTTAAACTAATTAATTAATTAAGCATCTTTATAGTTGATGGGCGTCTCAATTATTGGATTCGAAGATGATGATCCCCAGTTAATTACTAATTAATAGGATCTAAGTGAATGGTTAGGAGTTTGTAAGCATGATAAACAAAGGTAGTTAAAACATGCATGTGACAAAATTATGAGAGCGAGCAAAAAGAAATTAAAGCAACAAAATATTTATGAGCAAGGCAGCTTGGGCATTGTCATTCTGCATATTATATAGACTAAAGTATATAACAACATGAGGAATGGGGCCAATTTGGCTGATACATTGTATATATCCAAAGAAGGAGAGGGAGAAAAATAGAGTATGTTTGCATCATCAGTTTCCTTCTTTTGCATAAATACTGCTGTACATGCATGCACCTTGTTGTATACAATTTGAAAAATATAAGACAGTCTAATTACAACTACCATATTTGAAAAGCTTGTGCTTTGTTTTTTTGGTTGGGCCTGGACGATATGATGAAAGGAACAATGTAGAGGTTGGTGTAGTAGGTTATATATGTACATAAACGTTTTATAAAATCACACACCTACCGGACTATGCAAGTGGTTAAGTTAGAGACAATATTGATGTTGATAGTAGTGGATTGTAGGTCCGCCTTTCTGAGAGCTTTTTTTTTTTTTCCTGAGAGCTTTTAAGAAAATAGTTATAATTAGTTCATTGGTGTAATTAAGTTAAATCAATATGAATTGTGTAATCTAGTATGATTCATATCTTGCTATCGAAGTGAGAAGTAAAAACTTCATGAAACATTGTAATCTAACATGCTATGTTATGTTATGTTGTTGATTATCAATTTGAGCCATGTACATTTAAAAGACAACTTGATTGATCAAATTTAGAATGCAAAAGAAAATTTTCCGAGATCTCAACACTTCAATTTTCTCTCCTATCTCCCTTTCATAATTTGTTGGGCCTCATCATTAGTGGCGAATCTAGTAAGGTGCCAATGAAGGTACTAGTCCCTACTCAATTTCCTATGAAAGTGCCAAGATATCATCATATTTTCTTTTGAATGGAGGCAAACTATTTGATAAAATGACTCAAAGAAGACTAAGGTAGGGTAAAGGAGTGGCTGAGACTTGGACTGCATTAGGCAAAGACTTTACCGATTCTATAAATTCTTGTCCCCTGAAGAAAAATTCATGAATCTGACTTTACCGACTCTATAAATTCTTGTCCTCTGATGAAAAATTCATGAATCCGACAATGCTCCTCATTATTCTTTAGGGGACCAAAAACACTCGTATACATGTCAAACTCAAGCAGATCCTATGGACACTCATTGTGCCATGTCTAACTCACTAAACATCATGCAAAGAAAATAAAAACTAGAAAACAACTGACCGAGTGAGAGAGAAGGCATGCCATGTGTTGGCACATGCATTTGCCACATGGCCCTACTAATTTGCACTTAAGAAAATTAATTAAGCCCAGTACGTCAAATCCCAGAGGATCCTGGACCTACACCAAGTGATGCCATTTTGTTGGTCAAAATTCTAGGATCAAGGAAAACGACATTTCAAATTTTTCACAAAAAGAGAAATTTCTTCGTGGCGTGGCTAAGAAATAAAGCTTGTTCCAAGTTGGAAGTATTCTATATTCTAAAACAATTTTTATTGCTGGGGTCTTGAAATTTATATTATCTTTATAAATGATTTGATTGGTTATTCCAATTAACGGTAATTTGATAGCTGGATTTATAAGGAGTATTGTGACGTGCCACCAACTTATAGAAAAATTTAAAGAAATTAAGCAGTCAAAACAACCAACTACATATACCTTATTACATGTTTCTTCAAGCATTGAAATTTCTCGTTTAATCCAACGACCTGAACTTTTATGTGTAGAAATGTTCGCTTAATCCTTTCAGCATTTACATGGTTACACCTCAATATACATTGAAACAGAGGCGGATCTGTTAAAGACATGGTAAATAAGGACCATTTGGATTCAAATAAAAATACTAGAAAATCAAATTCCCCCCAAATCAAAATTTGAAAAATCGATTTTAGTGCAAAATACGATTTAGGCTAAAAATGATAGCTCATTAAGTCATATATACTTCATAATAAAATCTCATAAAATCAATTTTCTTATTTGATGTGTAAGGAATAAAAGCCGCCAAAAATTATCTTAAGAAAATTATTATTCCAAAAAACCATCTTTCATACTTAGTCAATATTTTTACATAGAATAATTTTTAATGTATGATATGAATTCATGAAGGGACCTAAAGTTAATCTATGTGAAAAGCCTTAAATGTTTAATCGAAATAGAGTTGTATCTTATCCAATAAATTTGTCAAGGGCAGATCGAACCACCATAATAAGGGCAGCAGCTCAAATTCAATCTCTCTGATCTCGAGAGAAAGGACATGAACATTATTTCTCTGCCTACATTATTATTGGCATCACTTATTGGATGAATTATTATATAAAAAAGAAAACAAAATTCAATCCGTCATAATTTTATATGTTTCGGAAAATTAAATGTGGGAATTGAAATTAGGAGTCAAATGCGACTGAGTTATTATTGAGTGGTGTGAGCGACAATGTAGGGCCAGTGTTGAGCACGTGGCAGACAGCATTTCCTCTTCATTTCCACGTGGGTCCCAGCCCTAGGAGTGAAGAAGTCATATTGGCCCATCACATGGGGCCATGCATGGCCTCCTATTTACCATTTGTATATATATTTTTGGTACGTACTTTGCCCTATATAAAGATATTAAATAATCAGCAGTGATCAATTAATTAATCTTAGATTAGCAGAGATTAGAAGGTTCCAGTTACGTTCTTGTTATTTCACTCACAAAGGCAAAAGTCGGCTGCAGCCCACACGTTAAATTTAATCTTCATTCTGAAATTCTCACATGAACTCAACTCTTTTATTTTTAAACCGTTATATATATGAATGTAATGAATAAGTATATGGATGGATGGCATGAATGCATATTAATATGTTCAAGACATAGTTAATTGCTTTTCATAGAATGTTAGCAATTGTGTTCGTATCGTATGAAATGTAGGAGTAGAAATTCTATTAGCGGCGAGAGCAAGGAGAAAATGAGTAAGGATTAGGTTAAGTTAACGTTTTGGTTTCTTCCATTGTAGTAGAAAAGGAAAAGAAAAAGAAATGCATGAATTTCAAATTACTGATGGTACTTTGTAACAAGAGATCCCAAATATTAATCACACATTAAAAATAAATAAAAATAGCTTCCCTAACAACATTTAGAAATATTCAAAAGCTACTAACAATTATATAGAACAAATAAGGATGTTTTTTACTATACAATTATATCGGGAGATAGAGGTTTTCTCACACACTGTCAAAGTGTCGTAAGGGTTCAAACGTAAAACCAGTTATATGCAAATCAATGTCATTTTCTACTCGTAAGGACGCTGTATAAATGTATTACTAATCAAAAGTATGATATAATCCTTCTATACACTAGACATTCACTAAGATATTTGCAATCTTTCAAATACAAATAATTTTGTAACAGACAGATATCATTAGAAACTTCAAGAGAAAACTCCTTACACTTTCACTTTCTGGCCCGATTATATTCCTCTCTTGATATATGCATGCATGCATCCTTCCTTGATGGACCCATGTAAGACGCCCATGCCCTCCTCTACCTTAAGCTTGTTGACTAAGCATGCTTTAGCTAAGCTAGTTCTTATCCATTTCACCACCCCAAATCTAAAGTTGTAGAATCCCGAGGCCAAAAGGAACTTGTGGTGGTAACTTTGAACATAATTCTAAATTCAGAATCCAGCTTTCAAAAGTACTGCCATTTGGTGTTGTAATAAAACCATTGGTGGAAACCGACCTACCCTTGACAAACACGAATTAATAACCAGAAAAAAATTCATTGATCGCCATGAAAATGGAAAGAAGGAAGGAATCGTAGGACCAAAGTCATGACTAATTTAACGTGCTTACGTACCTATTATTCACACACAGCCGACTTGATTAGATTTATAAATTAGATCCCTATAAGGCTATATATAGCACCAGCCGTTTGTCTCAGACTCTCTACTTTTTAATTCTTTTTTTTTTTAATCTTCATTTCACTCCCTTCGGTATAACTATTTGTCAGCGGGTGCCTTCAATTCTTCAACCCACCATCCTACTCATTCACACCCTCCATTGCATGGGCTTTTGCTCCTCTACGATTACATTATGTGTAGGAATTGATTGATAGTTTTCCCACCTAGAATTCGTTTGTTGTTTGTGAATAACTATACGTTGTTAATGTATTGTTAGATTCACATGCATCGAGAGTGATAAGATCGTTTTCGTAGCACATAAAAGTTCAATACTATTGATAATGAGCTTTCTTCGTAGCACATAGAATTGATAAGGCGCTTTCTTTGTTGTTGGGATTTCTATTCATAACGAACTAGATTTCCTTCTTTTTCTTCTTGAATAAATTCCAATTCCCTTCCCTATTAAACTTTTTTCCTTTTTAAGTTGATGTTGATATGGAATGTAAATCCAAGTCCCTTTGGTTGGTTCTGATTTGTTAGATACGCAAAATAAATCAAATATGGTATAAGCAGGGGGAGCAAAATCTCATATACAACATGCCTGGTTCTTTGTATTCTTTTTTTCTCTTTCATTAACATGCAAATGCTGATCAGTTAGTCAATCAGTAAAGTTCTTAATTTTCTTTTGTTTGCCATATCAATTTCTCTCTCTTCCAGTTTACCACTGCACAGACTACATGCAAATGTTCAGTTGGGTCAACCAAACCCCTTAATTAATCCCCCCACAGGCCCTACATACTCTCTCTCTCTCTCTCTCTCTCTCTCTCTCTCTCTCTCTCCTCATTCCTTATAAGCACCCAAGCTCTTCAAATACCAACTTGCATTTCCCATATAATTATCAAACTCTTCACCTCATCAAAGCGCATGCACCACCAACATTTCTCCATCCAGCAGCCATGGACGAAGAAACCACCCCCTTCCCGATTTCCGACTACGCAGATCTCGACCTAAGCTTCACCAGTTTCACCTCCTCCTCCACCACCGTCACCGACCGCACCTTCACCACTTGCTGCTCCAGCGCCCGCTCCAGCTTAGCCCGCAGCAGCCTCACCCTCAGCTTCAACGAGTCCCGCCTCTCCACCACCTCCTCCACCGCCACGCCAACCGCCACAACTACCCCCCTCAACCACCGCAAGTGGGACCCCAACTGGTCCGCCATCAAAGCCGCCACCGCGCTCTCCTCCGACCGCACTCTCCACCTCAGCCACCTCAAGCTCCTCCGCCACCTCGGCACCGGCAACCTCGGCCGTGTCTTCCTCTGCCGCCTCCGCGACGACCACCGCGACAACCCTGACGCCGCCACCTTCGCCCTCAAGGTTGTCGACAAGGACTCCCTCACACCCAAGAAGCTCAGCCACGTCAGCACCGAGGCCGAGATCCTCTCCATGCTCGACCATCCTTTCCTTCCCACGCTCTACGCCCGCATCGACGTCTCCCACTACACCTGCCTCCTCATCGATTACTGCCCCAACGGAGACCTCCACAACCTCCTCATCCGCCAGCCCCTCAACCGCCTCCCCCTCCCTGCAGTTCGCTTCTTCGCCGCCGAGGTCCTCGTCGCCCTCGAGTACCTCCACGCATTGGGAGTCGTCTATCGGGACCTGAAACCCGAAAACATACTCTTGCGCGGGGACGGGCATGTTATGTTATCAGACTTTGATCTCTGCTTTAGAGCCGATGTAAGCCCGGCAGTCCAACACCGTCGTGTTGAAAAGACGGGGCCCACGAGAAGAAAAAATACTCACTCGTGTTTTGGTTCGAGGAGGGAGCATGAAGAGGAAATGGTGGCGGAGTTCGTGGCGGAGCCCACGACTGCTTATTCCAAATCTTGCGTTGGGACCCACGAGTACCTGGCACCCGAGTTGATCTCCGGTAACGGCCACGGCAACGGCGTCGATTGGTGGGCTTTCGGGGTGTTTATCTACGAGCTCCTCCACGGGACGACGCCGTTTAAAGGCGGGAGTAAAGAGAGCACGCTGCGCAATATAGCGGCGAGCAGCGGGGTGAGGTTCCACGTGGTGGAGGGAGAAGAGGAGGGAATGAAGGAGGCGAGAGATTTGATTGAGAGGCTGTTGGTGAGGGACCCATGGAGGAGGCTAGGATGCGCCAAGGGGGCCACTGAGATTAAACAGCACCCCTTTTTTGGTGGGATTAATTGGGCATTGATCCGGACTTACAGGCCGCCGGAGGTTAATGGGCTTAGAAGAAGGCCCATCAAGCCCCATGGAAGCCCAGTGGCTGCGGCTTTGCACAAGAGGAAAAAGTGCTGGTGGGAAGGACTTTGTCATTTTGTGAAAACTAGATGTAACAAGCATAATAACCACAGTAATAGCAATTACTACAAATATTATGTGAGTAGTAAAATGGTGAGGAAAAGTAGTCAAATTTAAATAAAACCCATTTTTGTTTGTTGTGGAGATGAAAAATACTTGTATAAATAGGTTATAAGGAGTCTCGGTGGAGATGTAATTTTGTAAGGCACTTGTGAACTGTTGATATATATAAATCGAAGTCGTACAATGAAGATTCATTTTCAATTTTGGATGTTTGAAGTTTTTAATTTTGTCTTTCATATGAGTGTCATTAGGATATATATATTAATTTGTTGCTTCCTCAAAATTATTATTTTTTATCAATAGAGATGAGTGATTCAAACTAAAGGAACTGTTCCAACATTACTTACCCAAAGATCATTTAATAAATTGTGTTGCTTCAATAACTAATAGCCTGCTCTCATTTTTTTGCTAACATTCTTGTTTTTCCTTCATCATTTAAATCCCTTTTGCTTTTCCAAGTTCCAACCACTCAACTATATTTGAATGGGGAAAGGAAAAAACAAGCTGCAACTTGCAAGAGTCTTTAAGTTGTTGTTGGTTGTCAGGAATTTGGTTTTGGGGACCAGGTAGACCTCTAGACTGCTCCAACTGAGAATCTGTAAATTTGATAAATTTCCTCACAGGACCACATCAGGTTCATAGGATCCTCTACTTGTGCTTAATTACATTATTTATCCAATTGGTACTGATCTAAAAGTTTGACATAACATGTAAAATTATTGCATCCTGCTAGCAGGTTAGTGTAAATGGTTCAAACCAATTAGTCAAAATCCAGTTACTTTTGCTCAAAACTGGCTGCTGACAGGAAGTTTTCCAAGAAACAATGATGCAAGACATGGATGGAAGAGAAGCTATAGAGATCATGCTTGATAAATTTTGGGATTGGGTCAGAGTGGTGAGCTTTCTTTACAGAGAAAATATTATGCTTCTAAAACCACTCTTAATACAATTGAGGCAGAGCAGATGGTCAGTAAAATGCTAATCATTGACAGAAATCTTTTATTTTCTTGAGCAATCCAAGTGAGAGGGCAGATTTCTCAATCAGTATGTAGTAGTATGGCAGAACACACAAAGTTTCTGGCAGATGAAGTGAGCTTCTGGGTTATAATTCCATACAACCTGCAAGGTTCACAGTCGTGCAAGCCAATGTCAGCTCTCATAATAATCAGAATAACAAGAAATATCCAAAATAGGACATAAATACAAGTTTCACTTTGATGGAAAACTTTGGATTTATTTTCATTTCCCAGTGCATTTCATAACTTCTAATCAAAATAAAGCGGACGAAAAAAGGACTTGTCTTCTAACCTTTTGAAGGACCTTCATCTAAAGGAGTCTCAGATGTTGGTGATGATGAGCAATTGCTCACAGACTCCCTTGCATCAATCATCATTGCAATCACCTCCCTCATTGTTGGCCTATTAACTGGGGATGTACTGGTGCAGAACAAAGCAATCTTGAGAAATAGAGTCATCTCTTCAGTTGTCCTTTTCACACTCAGATCAAGCCTCTTGTCAAATATTTCAGATGTTGCCATGGAGTTATTTACTGCCCTTCTCACCCATGTGACTAGGTCTCCGCCCTGCTCCAGTGGTTGAACAGGTGACTTTCCAGTTACTAGTTCCAGCAGAACCACCCCAAAACTATAGATGTCACATTTCTCAGTCACTTTCATTGTGTAAGCATACTCTGAAATGAATTCCAAGGAAAATATACGGTTAGAACTTAAAAGTAGCAAGAAGATTTCTTTTCCTTTCTTCTTCTTGATTCAGTATTAAAGGTTCTCACAGGATCTGTTAAACATCTGATATAATCATAAAAAAGGGAGGGTGAAACCGGGATAAATTAGACTGAAAACTTAGGATAGTAGCAGGACTGGAAGATACCAGATGCAAGTACTGGTAAAAAGACCAAATCAAGCTATTAAATGAGCTATTAATGCCTAGTACAATAATGCAACAATGACTCGGAAATGAACAACCAGTCTTTCTTCACTTGAAACATTTCTTAAATCTGCAGGAAGAAATGGTAATTAGGTTTGAGATGATAATCTCGTCTCCCATGATTTTTTGGACAAATTTGAGTTATGCTCAGAATCAAAACTTAATCCTTGATAGATATCGCGTATATTGGAATGACTCGAATAGGACAACATTAGCAGTTTGCAGTTTCTTCAATCAGATTCTTAACATAAAAGAGTGTGTTAAGTCAATTCTTACATAGGCTTGTTTCTGATATAAAATAGGATATGCACATTATAGGAGGGGTGTGTTAAATAACAAACTAATTATTGCTTCAAGGTATTCAGTATGAGTAAGACAAAGAAAAGGAGTAGCTCTTTTTCTTACCTGGGGCAATGTAGCCATATGAGCCTGCAACAGCAGACATGGATTTTGAGTATGGGAGTTCAATCAATTTAGCCAAGCCAAAGTCTCCTACATGTGCTTCAAGAACTTCATCCAATAAAATGTTATTTGACTTTATGTCACGGTGGATGATTTGGGGCTTACAATCATAATGGAGATAGCACAAACCCTCTGCTGCTCCAAGAGCAATCTTATACCGAGCATTCCAGTCAAGAAAACATCTTTGTTCATTTCCATGGAGATGTTCTCCTAGACTGCCATTTTCCATGAACTCATACAAGAGAAGATTTGAGTCTTGGTGGTAGCAGAAACCATAGAGCTTGACAATATTACAATGCCTGATCTTTCCAAGGGTCAATATCTCAGCACGGAAGCTGCTATCGACACTTACTCCATCTCCTTGTGCCTTGAGCTTTTTCACTGCAATCACCTCACCGTCAGCCATAACAGCTTTGTATACAGTGCCACATGCTCCCTTTCCTATAATTGTACTGTCTGAAAAACTGCTAGTAGCTTCAACAAGGTCCTGGTATTTGAAACCTTCCTTAGGAAAGTAATAGTTGTCTAACACTTCTGGCTTTGTGGGATCTTCAAGTGAAACAAAAGGAGGTCCACGGCGCTTCATTGCCCAACAGAAACCCACTATAGAAAACAAGGAAATTAATCCAATTATAACAGAAATAATGCTCACTAGTTTCTCTTTAGATGAACCCTCCTTAAACCAGCTTCGTTTCGGAGTAGTAGATGGAACTGCAGATGGGTGACAATTGTTTGAACCTGATCTGCACAAGCCATAGTTTCCAGCAAAGTTTGTAGAATCCATCCTTCCAAATGCGGTGGTGTTTGGCACGGTTCCCACTAGGTTATTGTTAGAAAGGTTGCACACCAGAAGGCTAAGCAACTCACCAATTGAGGCAGGAATTTCACCAACAAGCTGGTTGTCATTCAAGTATAGAGATTCCAGCATCTGCAAGTTCCCCAAATTTTCAGGAATTGCACCTGAAAGATCATTGTGGCTAATGTTGAGGGCAATCTGTAGAGCAGTGAGTTGACCCAGCTCAAAAGGGATGCTACCTGAGAAATGATTTCCCCCCATTTGCAAGTCAGTCAGTCTAGCCAGGCCCCCTAAAGTACCTGGTATTACTCCCATCAAATTGTTATCAGAAAGCTTCAAAAGTTCCAACTTCACTAGCTTTCCGAGTTCTTCTGGGAGATTGCCAGTGAAGTAGTTCCTACTAAGATCAAGTCTTTGTAGTTTCGTACAATTCCCCAGCTCCTGAGGAATGCTCCCGGAAAGCATGTTAGAGGAAATGTTGAAGGTCACGAGCTGCGATAGATTCCCAATTTCAGGGGGAAGATACCCAAAAAAGTAGTTATCAGACAAGAGTAGCCTTTCTAAATTTATAAGCCTGCAAACCTCTGGAGGTATTGGTCCTGAGAATCGGTTTTCAAAGAGTTCAAGAGCAGAAAGATTATATAACTCCATGGGGAGGGTTCCTGTAAGCATGTTGTCTCCTAGCATTAGCTGCATTAGAGACTTGCATGTCTTAATCCCATAAGGAATATTTCCAGACAACCTATTTGACCCTAGGCTTAGAAATACTAATGTCTGATACTTGCAAAGATGTGGAGGTATGCGACCAACAAGGTTATTTTCAGACATGTCAAGAATAGTGAGGTTGCTGTTAACTCCTAGGCTAGGAGGAATTCCACCCTCAAGATGATTATCAAATAGTTGCAAATCAACCATGCAAGTAAGATTCTGAAATTCTAGTGGGATTGTGCCTGTCAAATGATTTATGGACAAGTCCAACATCTGCAGCAGCTTCAACTTCCCAAACTCCCTAGGAATATTTCCTTGTAGACGGTTCTCAAAAAGGTGAATCAATTGGAGATTAGGAATGTAGCCTAACTCCTGGGGTATGAATCCGCTTAACTGATTTTCGGAAAGGTCTATCTCAAGAGCACTGGTGCAATTCCCTAGTTCACTTGGAATACTTCCATTCAGCTGGTTGGTATAGATATACAATCGTTTTAGCTGCGATAACCTCCCAAGTTCTTTTGGGAGCATTCCGCTGAAAGAATTTATATGCAAGGCAAGCAATTGCAGCCTACTTATATTACCAATCTCAGGAGGAATCAAACCACTTAAATGGTTTTGCCATAGGATCAAATCAGTCAGATTTTGAAGTTTGTGAAGCTCCCTAGGAAGGGATCCTTCTAACTGATTCTGTGACAACCCAAGAACCTCTAAGCTCTGACACTCACCAATAACAGTTGGTATTGGCCCTGAAAGGGAGTTTCGACCAGCCCTTATGACCTTGAGCCTTTTCAACTTACTAATTGACATGGGAATGGTGCCAGTGAGATTATTACTGTAAATGAAAAGCTCTTCAAGTGAAGTTAAATTCCCTATCTCCTCAGGCATTTCACCATACACATAATTCTCACAGAGGTAAAGCTTTCTAAGGGTGGTCATTTTGCAGAAAGGGGTTAACAATTCTCCATGAAACCTATTTGTGCATAGGTCTAGAATCTCTAGATTATGACATTTAGCAAGATCCTTAGAAAAGGGACCAGAGAAGAAGTTCTTGGACACATTGAATTCAGTTAAGTAAGGTAGATTGCAAATGCTTGGAGACAAAGTGCCAGACAAATTAAGACCAGTGAGATTTATAGAAGTTACCTTGTGATTGGTACACCCCACACCAGTCCAATTGCAAGGAGTAAAATATGATGAATTCCAGCTTTCAAGATTGTTACTAGGATCAGAAAGAGATATTTTGAACTCCAAAAGAAAAAGAGCCTCTTCCTCTAATGAGTTTATGGAGGCAACACTCAGACAGAATATCAGTGCCAAATGGAACAGCATTTGGAGGAGAGAACTAACCTGCCAAGCCATTTCTACATACACAAATTAAGAAAGCATATAGGAGAAAATGAAGCAAGGCCTGATGAAATATGAACAAAACTACATGGTTGCATAACAAGTTTTGTGGCCTGAATTTATTTTGAAGGAAATTTGTTCTTCAAACCCAACACACCCTTCAATTGGGGACCAAATTGGGAAAATTTTAGAAGGGCACATCTCTCTGGAGCATGAATGTGATGAAGAAATAAGAAAGCTGATGTATCAATTCTGATCCTGAGAAAAATTCAGAACCACAGAGACTGACAGGAAAAGCATGAAAACTGAAACAGGAACCCGAAGGGTGCTACATGCACTTAATAAAGGCAGAGAGGTCTTAAATATTTTTTTCATTTTTTTTGGTTCAATAGAGAGGTCTTAAATCTCAATGCGTGGCATTAACTAAAGGGATAAAAAAGAAAAGCCCACAAAATAATGAATAGAGTCAGAGTCAGACTGTCAGAGATAAAGAAGAGAGAGAGAGAGAGCTTCACCTACCTTTACAGAGAAAAAACGAGAGGCAAGCCACAAAAACAGAGAAAGGATTGATTGATGAAGGCAAGAAAGTGGAGGAAGACCGTGAGAGTCACAATCTGAAGCAGTGAAAAGAAAGAAAATAAGAAGTCAACTCTAACCACTTTACAGCAAAATTAAGTGCTTCTTCAACTTCTTTTGGCTCTGTTTTTGCCCTGTTTCTTCTTCCTCCGCCTCTTCATCTTTCTGGTGTACTTGGTTTCTTACTTTTTCTTCATGGCATCCACCAATACATTCATGCTTCTCATTTTCCATCATTGTGAATTTCAAACGATGTGGATTGAGAGAGACTTGTCATGTGAATTTCTAAGACTGCAATCTCTGCCATTGTTGCTGGCTGGGCCTGCCAATTCTGGGGACTGTGGAAGAGTTGCTTTGGCTTTTTATTGTTGTTGGGACTGTTTGTGTGTCTTGGTTGCAATGATTTGTTTCAAGACTTGAAATGTTTGAGTGGCTTATTAGTGCGTTGATTGGAATCTCTTACATTCAACTGAGGGCCCGAAAGGAAAAGGAAAAGCAAAAAATAAAAAATAAAAATCTTCAAATGTGTTTGGATTCATGAACACTATTATCTTTTAAAATACACCAATGAGAGAGTTAGATAAACAACTACAAGTCACCTGCATGTAATTGTACTATAAAATATAAGCCAGGCCAGGATGTTGCATTCTGCATGTAACCTTTTGGGTTTCCAGCTTTTTGGGAATTTTTAAAACTCAATTTTTTTGAATAATGTAGTTGACATTGTTCTTTTTATTTATTTAATTAAGCGATATTCTACTTTAATCTAATCTAAACTACGAGTAGGGGATTCGAACTCGGGTGCAATGAAGAGCACATTAGCCAACTTAGGTAATTTCATGTCTGCACTTGCCATTCTTCTTAAAACTCACTATACAATACAAGTAGAAATCCTGCATGCCACAGAACATGTTGAAAATTCACTTGATATAGAACGGAGTTTGATGTATTCACACTAATTTTTTTTATTCTTTCTTAATAGTTTTTAAAGGAGGTTTTGAGAATTTCTTAAAAAATTTAAAGAAAAACACAAATATTTATTGTCAATATATGCCACTTTCATATTGTCTAAATTTTCTGAGATATTTAGTCATATATCCATTCTTAGCACTAATGATATAGATAAATCATACACCATTTAATTTCTATAAACAAACCCGAAAAAAAAAACCTAAACATGAGAGTTGGCCCTACTGAATTTAATTTTGATTATTAAATTACTTTGATATCCTATTGTGTGTTTTGAGTTTTTTTATAAGGTTTTGGGGTTGGGCTTGTTTTAAGAAATTAATGGTAGTTTTGTAATTTATAAGAAGTTAAAACCTCTTTGTTATGTTGTAAATGAATTTTGGGTGTGTTTTTAAAATCTATTTTATGTAGAATTTTTTAAAATAATTTAGATTTTTATATTAGATATAATAGTGAATCTCCCATAAATTTTTTGGCCTTAGAGACTCAAACTTAGTGTGAGAAAGTTCGAAGTTTGACAAAAATCAGGAAAATAGTAGGCTTCTATAATGTCATTGTTTTTTACTTTTTGGAATGCCATCGCAATTGAAATGATTTCACCCATGACTTAGAATGTCACTAGCCTAAGTGACTATGTAGTCATGTCATTTTTCAACAATACTCTATATACACATCATATAATGGGATGCGTTTAACAAGTCATCTATTTCACACCTCACTTCTTCATGCTCCAAAAAAAGTTATTATGCATAATAATGATACGTTCATTAACGTCATGACTCGTACAAAAACCAAAACACCACCACCACCACCACCATCTTACAAGAGAAGTCAGAGGTCCAGAGATAATTGGTTTAGAGTACTTATCCATATATCCACTTTTGAATTCTCTCTCCCCAAATTTTGTTGATATATATGAATAAATAAATAACAAAACAAGAGACGTCTCTACAGTGGGCGTTGTTATAGAATACTACGGTAGTAAGACCACATGGTATGTCTTTATACATATGTTATAAGTAAAAATTTATTGATACTATTCCTTAAAAGGGGGGAAAATAAACTATATCATCTACCCATATTATAACATGTGTACACTATAATTTGTCATAGAGTGGAGTCTTATCTTATCTCCAATCCTTGTCTAAAGAAGAGACAAAAGAGCAGCTTAGTCCATTACGTGATAAGGCCTTGTTTTTCCGTTTTGTTTGTTTTTTCATTTAATAAAAAGTGGTAAGGAGTTTTCAATGTCGATCAATCAAAGGAGACCTAGAAAAGAAAGTCCTTGTAATTGGGGTTTATTATAAGACTATTATGAAATAATTAGTGGTTCATATATCACTTGCATTCACCGATTCACGACATGGAATAGACGCGAAACCTCTTTAAAATTTGAATGAATGGTTTTCATATGATCATATGACCATTGGGGCAGATTGTTGCAATGCCATTCAAGAAGCTGACGATGATTGTGCCTCAACCGTGACGATAATTATTATATATTTTGTTTAGTTTTTTTATTATTATTTATAGAATGAATATTTTATTTCGTCAGATTTTATTATTAGAAGAAGAATAGACGACATACCTGCCACAAATAAAAATAAAAGACTGGATGAACAATTTGGATATTTTATTTCCGTTCCAGTCAACACTTAGCGAGTATCCCGTCCTCAGTGACCTCCACCCAGAAAGAGCCAAACAAACAATGCTTATTTATCCTATCAGATAACCTAATCTAACCACTAATTAAGCTCACGACAAATAAGAACGTCGAACTTGTATTTATACGAGTTTGATTCCCATTTGACAATTAAATATAACTTAGAAAATAAAAAAACCATTAGGTATGGTATGTAACAACTGTAAAATTCACTAAAAAAACCAAAATGAAAAATTGTATATATATATATATATATATATATATGCCTTGCACATTGCATACAGCCTGCCTGAGCATCATAAAGCCTTTTGTTTTCTGAGTCTGAGTTTTAACAAGCAAGCAGCTAGCTAGCTTAATTGTGTGTATAATGGCGGACGAGGTTGTTCTTTTGGACTTCTGGCCAAGCATGTTTGGGATGAGGGTGAGAGTTGCGCTGGCTGAGAAGGGTGTCAAGTATGAGTACAGAGAGGAGGATTTGCCCAACAACAAGAGCCCACTACTTCTGCAGATGAACCCGGTTCACAAGAAAATCCCGGTTCTCATCCACAACGGCAAACCGGTCTGTGAGTCAGCCAACATTGTGCAATACATTGATGAGGCTTGGAAGGACAAAGCTCCTTTGCTTCCCTCTGATCCTTACCAGAGAGCTCAGGCCAGGTTTTGGGTTGATTACATTGATAAGAATGTAAGTTCTTTTGCCTTAATTTTGTCTAATTAATTAATTTAGTATATATATTTTGTGAACTTTCAATCTAATATGACATGAGACGAGATCTTGTTAGTTCAATGTTCAATAACAAGATTTCAGCTGATCAATAATTCAAAATTTTCAGTTTTCGTGCATAACCTAACATGCTAGTGCACACAAAAGAAGATTAAAATTGTTTGATGCAATATTATTGTGTTGCAGTTACACGAGGCTGGGAAGAATATATGGGCCACAAAAGGAGAAGAACAAGAGGCAGCCAAGAAGAAATTGATTGAAATCCTTAAGCTGTTGGAAGGGCAGCTTGGAGACGATACTTATTTTGGGGGTGAGATATTTGGGTTCTTGGACGTTGCCCTAGTCACATTCTACTGCTGGTTTTTTTCCTATGAGACATGTGGGAAATTTAGCATAGAGGCAGAGTGCCCTAAACTGATTGAATGGGCCAAGAGGTGCATGCAGAAGGAGAGTGTGGCCAAATCTCTTGCTGACCCAAAAAAGGTGTATGAGTTTACTCTTCTGCTGAAGAAGATGTTTGGTAAGGAATAGAGCAAGAAAAATTGAGATATGTTCTCAGTTGTGTTGTACTTCTGTTTGTTCTCTTTCTTTCAGCTTGTGTTCTCAGTATGTATGAGATTCTGGTGAACACTTTTCGTGTGTCTACAGAACTCAAAAGGATGTGTATCAAGACAAACACTTTGATGCGTCTGTCAATGCCTGATTATGAATAAAAAGGGTGTCTTCTAAACTAAATATTTTTCGCTGCTTGTATGTATTATTTTTGTGTTCCATGGCCATGTGAAAAAGTAGAGAGTTTTTGGGATTGGAGTGCCTGATCATTTTAGGGGAAGAGCTTTAGCCATCAACTAGAATTAATCCAATTTGTTATGCCCTAATTCAAGAGCCCGACCGACTCTCCGATTACCCCAACCATTTCAGTGGCCCAACTCCAAAACCCCCCACCTTTTCTCCACCGCTTTCTTTCTCTATGTGATCCTTTCGTCTTCTTCTTCTTCTTTCTTTTCTTTCTTCCTCCTCTTTCTCTCTTTGATTCTTTCTCTCCCCTATGTTTCTCTCTTCCTCACGAGTCACGAGCACACACACACACACGTGCAGATGTGAGGTCAGATTTGATAGATCTTGAAGATCTTCATGCATCATCTCTGAATATTATATATATATATAATGCACATGAGCAACAAATTATATCTTTTGTTTAGTTTTTTTATAGAATGAATATTTTATGTAGTCAAATTTTATTATTATTATTAGAAGACACCTGCCAAAAACTAAAAATAGAAGACTGGATGAACAACACCTCAGTTTCCGTTCCAGTCAACACTTGGCGAGTATCCCGTCCTCGCACTACTAAAAAATTGGGTAAAACCACAATCCAAAGGCCACCCAAAAAAAACAGGAAAAAAAAAAAGGGGTAATGTAGTTTTAAAAAATAAAAATATATATATATATATATATATATTGGAAACATATATGCAGTATTTGTATCATATGCAGAGAAGACACAATAATTTCGTGTCCAATTTAAACAGAAGAAGAAAATTATTGTGCTTAATTAATTTAGGCACAACTTTTGTGCCTAATGATTATATGTATATACTTTTTGTATAAAAAAATCTCATTACCTATATAAAGCACAGATACAAGTTTGTGTGCCTTTGTATTGCACACATTCCAAAATATGGTGCTTATAGAGCACGAATATTGCAATTGTGTCTCTTTAGTTTGCCTATAGAGCACGAATACAAAAAAATTGTGTCCCTTTAAGTCACATCATGTCCCATAAACTAAGAAGTTGTGTTGGAATTTTAAAAAGGGTTCAAAAATTTAACTGTTTTGATTTATTTAATTATTTTAGCTGTTTTAATAATTAATTTTTAGGTTTTATTTCTATATTGAATGCCTTAATATTCTAATTTAATGTGGTGAAAGTTACATGTTATTGGATGCCTATAAAAACCACTCCTCCTTCACATTTGAAAACCCACAATACACCATCAGAATATCACATACCACAATCTAATTCTCTCATTCTCTGCTTTGATATATATTCTCCACTTTCTATTAGTATTTGTGGGCAATGGTTATGTGAATTGGAAACAAATCCGTCTATGAACGTGCGCTCATAGCGGATCTTGAGTTTGTGTATTAGGGTCGTATCTTGGAGTCTTATCGACTGTCAGTACCTGCATGTAAGGAGGCTACAAAGGCTTTAGAACATCGTCTTTGATGTGTTTCACTGTACCAAGTTCACCTTCTTACTTATAATTTATTTTGCTTTTACTTACCTATTAATTTATTTTTCTTCAGTTTTATTATACCTTAATAGCTTTCCAGATTGTTGCAATGCCATTCAAGAGGCTGACGATGATTGTGCCCCAACCGTGACGATGATAATATATTTTGTTTAGTCTTTATTTATTTATTTATAGAATGAATACTTTATTTCGTCAGATTTTATTATTATTAGAAGAATAGACAAGATACCTGCCACAAAATAAAAATAAAAGACTGGATGAACAATTTGAATATTTTATTTCCGTTCCAGTCAACACTTAGCGAGTATCCCGTCCTCGGTGACCTCCACCCAGAAAGAGCCAAACAAACAATGCTCACTTATCCTATCAGATAACCTAACATAACCACTAATTAAGCTCATGTGCAACCAAGTGAAAATAATCGCAACCAACTACAAATAAGTATCGAACTTACGACAAATAAGAACGTCGAATTTGTATTTATACGAGTTTGATTCTCATTTGACAATTAAATATAACTTATATATATATATATATATATACATATGTATGCCTTGCACATTGCATACAGCCTGCCTGAGCACCATATAGCCTTTTGTTTTCTGAGTCTGAGTTTTAACAAGCAAGCAGCTAGCTAGCTTAATTGTGTGTATAATGGCGGACGAGGTTGTTCTTTTGGACTTCTGGCCAAGCATGTTTGGGATGAGGGTGAGAGTTGCGCTGGCTGAGAAGGGTGTCAAGTATGAGTACAGAGAGGAGGATTTGCTCAACAACAAGAGCCCACTACTTCTGCAGATGAACCCGGTTCACAAGAAAATCCCGGTTCTCATCCACAACGGCAAACCGGTCTGTGAGTCAGCCAACATTGTGCAATACATTGATGAGGCTTGGAAGGACAAAGCTCCTTTGCTTCCCTCTGATCCTTACCAGAGAGCTCAGGCCAGGTTTTGGGTTGATTACATTGATAAGAATGTAAGTTCTTTGGCCTTAATTTTGTCCAATTAATTAATTTAGTATACATATTTTGTGAACTTTCAATCTAATATGACATGAGACGAGATCTTGTTAGTTCAATGTTCAATAACAAGATTTCAGCTGATCAATAGTTCAAATTCACAATTTCTTGCGTAACCTAACGTGCTAGTGCACACAAAAGAAAATTAAAATTGTTTGATGCAATATTTTTGTGTTGCAGTTATACGAGGTTGGGAAGAATATATGCGCCACAGAAGGAGAAGAACAAGAGGCAGCCAAGAAGAAATTGATTGAAATCCTTAAGCTGTTGGAAGGGCAGCTTGGAGACAATGCTTATTTTGGGGGTGAGATATTTGGGTTCTTGGACGTTGCCCTAGTCACATTCTACTGCCGGTTTTTTTCCTATGAGACATGTGGGAACTTTAGCATAGAGGCAGAGTGCCCTAAACTGATTGAATGGGCCAAGAGGTGCATGCAGAAGGAGAGTGTGGCCAAATCTCTTGCTGACCCAAAAAAGGTGTATGAGTTTACTCTTCTGCTGAAGAAGAGATTTGGTAAGGAACAGAGCAAGAAAAATTGAGATATGTTCTCAGTCGTGTTGTACTGTTTGTTCTCTTTCTTTCAGCTTGTGTTCGTAGTAAGTATGATATTCTGGCGAACACTTCTGGTGTGTCTACGTAACTCAAAAGGATGTGTATCAAAACAAACACTTTGACGTGTCTGTCAATGTCTGATTATGAATAAAAAGGGTGTCTTCTAAACTAAATTTTTTTCCATGGCCATGTGAAAAAGTAGAGAGCTTTTAGGATTGGAATGCCTGGTCATTTTAGGCGAAGAGTTCAGCCATCAAATTAGGGAAGACTAGGAGATATATTGTGCGAAAGTGTGAAGTATGAGACTAATATTATCAAGCAAAGGGAAAATATGACAACTAGAACTAAACCGGTGACACTATGAATCAAGCCGGACCAAGATAAAAAGAACTGAAAAAATCATGTTGACTAAATGAAGTCAAATTTGGGTCTCAAAAACCCTACTCAACTGAACCGATTTGACTAGTTTCGATATCAGTTTTACCTTGGAAGAGCCGGTCCAAAACCGGAGTGGCTGTTTTTATGTTTTTTTTTCCTTTCTATGAATCCAATTTGTTTTGCCCTAATTCAAGAGCCCGACCGACTCTCCGATTACCCCAACCATTTCAGTGGCCCAACTCCAGAACCACCCACCTTTTTTTTTCCTTTCCATCTTTTCTTTTTCTTCCACCTTTTCTCCACCACTTTCTTTCTCTATGTGATCCTTTCGTCTTCTTCTTCTTCTTTCTTTTCTTTCTTCCTCTCTCTCTTTGATTCTTTCTCTCCCCTATGTTTCTCTCTTCCTCACGAGTCACGAGCACACACACACACACGTGCAGATGTGAGGTCAGATTTGATAGATCTTGAAGATCTTCATGCATCATATCTGAAGATTATATATACATGATGCACATGAGTCACAAATTATATCATTTGTTTAGTTTTTTTATAGAATGAATATTTTATGTAGTCAAATTTTATTATTATTATTAGAAGACACCTGACTGTAGCTAGTGTGATTTTTTAAGGAAAAAAAAATAAAACCTATATATTTAAATTATTTTCAATATTGAAGATACATATATATTTATTTTCAATATTTAAGTAAATATCTTTGTCATTTTACTTTTATTTATTTTTATATTATTCCATTTACTTAAGTTTACAATGTAAATAAAGAAGTACCCTCCATTTGGATTAAAATAAAAATACTAGAAAATCAAATTCAAAGTCAAAATATGAAAAATCGGTTTTAGTGCAAAATACGATTTAAGCTAACAATGATGGCTCATTAAGTCAATATATATTTCATACTAAAATCCCATAAAATCAAGTTTTCTTATTTGATGTGTGAGGATAAAAGCCGCCAAAAATTATCTTGAGAAAATGATTATTGAAAACCCATTTTTCATACTTAGTCAATATTTTTACATAAAACAACTTTTCATGTATGATATGAATACATGAAGGAACCTAAGGTCAATTTAGGTAAAAAGCCTTAGATGTTCAATCCACTATGGTGTTAAACCCTATTTAGTTTATGTTAAAACTTATTGAAAATTAGTCTATGGAGCTATGAACTAGCTTGGTATATATGATTTAATGTTTACTTTTATTTCTAGAAAGACTATAGAAATTTGAAGTACCAAAAAATAATCATTAAATTTTAAGCTAATAACTTTAGCCAGTCCACCCATTGAAAAATTCCTAGTTCCGTTCCAGTCAACACTTGGCGAGTATCCGTCGTCGCACTACTAAAAAATTGGGTAAAACCACAATCCAAAGGCCACCAAAAAAAAAAAAAAAAAAAAAAGGGGTAATGTCGTTTAAATTATATATATATATATATATATTGGACACATATATGCAGTATTTGTATCATATGTAGAGAAGACACAATAGTTTCATGTCCAATGTAAATAGAAGAAGAAAATTATTGTGCTTAATTAATTTAGGCACAACTTTCGTAGCCTATAGTGAGCATAAATAGACAACTTTTGTGCCTAATGGTTACGTGTATAAAAAAAATCTCATTACCTATATAAAGCACGAATACTAAGTTTGTGTGCCTTTGTATTGCACACATTCCAAGGTATGGTGCCTATAGAGCATGAATAATGCAATTGTGTCTCTTTAAGTCACATCATGTCTCATAAACTAAGAAGTTGTGTTGGAATTTTAAAAAGGGTTTAAAAATTTAACCGTTTTGATTTATTTAATTATTTTAGCTGTTTTATGATGGGGGTTATAAATATTTAATTTTTAGATTTTATTTTTATATTGAATGCTTTAATTTTCGAATTTAATATGGTGAAGATTACATGTTATTATATGCCTATAAAAGATCACTCATCCTTCACATTTGAACAACCATAATACACTATCAGAATATCACATACCACAATCATCACCACAATCTAATTCTCTCTCTCTCTCTCTCTCTCTCTCTCTCTCTCTATATATATATATATTCTCCACTTTCTATTAGTATATTTGTGGGCAATGGTTATGTGAATTGGAAATATATCCGTTTGTGAACGTGTTCATAGAGGATCTTGAGTTTGTGTATTAGGGTCGTATCTTAGAGTATTGTAAACCGTCAATACCTGCACGTAGGGAGGCTACAAAGGCTTTAGAATAGTGTCTTTGACGTGCTTCACTGTACCAAGCTCACCGTCTTACTTATAATTTATTTTGCTTTTACTTAACTATCAATTTGTTTTTCTTCAGTTTCATTGTACCTTAATAGCTTTCCAATTTGTTTATATGTTATTTATAATATAAAGATTTTTATATTTCGCTTTACAGAAAGAGAAAAAGTATCATTTTTATAACAAGTTGAATATATAGGCCACATTTATATTTTTCGTGCCTAAACATTTTGTTTTGCACGCATATTATAGTCTATATAAAATGGTCAAATGTACACCATTTCCATTTTCAAACAAAATTCATGATTTTCGTGCTTTTAGCATATATTTTTTTAAGTAGTTTTTGTGGAAATGCCAAATAATTTTTATTTATTAATATGCTAAATAACTTTAGGAACACGCTTACAACGATTTTGTGTTTAATATTAGGGACATTTTAGAAAAAGCAAAAGGAGAGAGAAAAATTTTAAAAGAAGCAAAAATGGACAAAAATGCCCTTATTTATTTTTAGATTTCCTAAGGAATCCAATACATTTGCATGTCTTTGATTTGATAGTTGAGTGGTTTTTTTGTCTTTTATGAAAAAGCTTTGGCTTTTTCCAAAAGTGAAATTTTTTTATGTCTAAAACCTAAAAAACCTTTAATATTATACTAGCTCCCACGCATGTGCCAATTGGTTTTATTATTTTTATTTTTCATATTTTTAGAATTAAGAAAAAATAATATGGGTAGTTATGTTCCATAAAAGTAAGACCTATTATCTGATTTTTTTTTTAAAATATATAAAATGTTAATTTACCATATTATCCTTATTTAATTAATAATTTCAATTTTAATGTTTGAATTAACCAAGGCATTTTCTAGTATTTTGAATGTTTCACAATTCTCTGCCCTTTTGCTTTATATATAAAGATTTTTTTTAAAAGTATAACAAAGTGCTCAGTTCTATTAACCCCTCAATAATAATTTTCATGACTAATTGTTTAAAACAGTTAGATAATAAGGCATGAAAAACTTTAAACCGTGCCTAAAGCTCTCTCTCTCTCTCTCTCTCTCTGTCTGTGCATCTGGGATTGAGTCCAAATGATGGTTTGAATTTATTTTTTTTTTTTTTTGGATTTTTGTTTGATTTGGTTTATTGTTTTTAAATTGTCTCTTGCATATTGATTTTGGCTTGCGTTTCCTTACTCTCTGTCTCCTAGCTCTCTCATCCACAAGGTAAGAATTAATTGTAGCTTCTGTGGGTACGTGTCTGCCTGTATAAGTTTTGACATATTTTAGGTTGGGACTTCCTTTTGGTTGCTGAAAAAAAGTGTCAGGACATCCCTGTTTTATTTTTGCGCAGTTTCTTGGTTGGATTTTTGAACCTTCAATATCTAAACCCTTGCAACATACCAAATAACAGGACAGAACCAAAATAATAAACTGAACTAGTTTCAGGTTACAACCATCCTTCAGACGTCAGATCCTCTTGTGTTTAGGCTTCTGTCAAGGTTTCGATGTTGGATGTATATTTTCTCTGGTACTCCGTGAAATTCTAGTTAGTTATCCGTATTGTTATACAACTGATATTCTTGACTATTTTTTGTTTTTGGCTTTGCTTTAACCAGGTTTTTGTTTTTGGAGGATTTCAACTTGGATGCTCTACATGTTCCAAGTTGGATGCGTATTTTCAAAACTCTAGTCAGTTATCCTTATTGTTATACAACTTATCTTTACTATTTTTTGTATCGTTTCACATTATGTTTAGATATTGCGTTGACTTGTAAATTTGAATTTTGACAAAGATCAATTTTTGTGCTTTACAAAGGTGGATACTCACTACAAATTTGTGACCTATAACCAATGGAAACTGCTATATAGGAAACCGACAATTTGTAAGTGGCTGCAGGGTAGTTATTGGCATGGAGCACAAATATCTGTGGTTTTTCTGCATTGAGGAGCACTAATAAAACTTGTGTCCAAACCCAATCATTGTACTAGTGTCGGTAACCCGCACCCAGAAAGAGCCCAACAAACAGTGCTTATTTATCCTATCAGACCAAGTGATAATAATGGCAACCAATCATAAATAAGCATCGAACTCACGATGAATAAGAGCGTTTGATTTCCATTTGACAATTAAATATAACTTAGAAAATAAAAAACCATTTAGGTATGGTATGTAACAACTGTTAAATTCACAAAACCAAAATGAAAACTCAGAGACACAATAAAAAACCATTGCGTACAGCCTGCCTGAGCACTATATATATAGCCTTTTGTTTTCTGAGTCTCTGAGTTTTAGCAAGCAGCTAGCTAGCTTGTGTGTATAATGGCGGACGAGGTTGTTCTTTTGGACTTCTGGCCAAGCATGTTTGGGATGAGGGTGAGAGTTGCGCTGGCTGAGAAGGGTGTCAAGTATGAGTACAAAGAGGAGGATTTGCTCAACAAGAGCCCACTACTTCTGCAGATGAACCCAGTTCACAAGAAAATCCCTGTTCTCATCCACAGCGGAAAACCGGTCAGCTAGTCAACCAACATTGTGCAGTACATTGATGAGGCTTGGAAGGACAAAGCTCCTTTGCTTCCCTATGATCCTTACCAGAGAGCTCAGGCCAGGTTTTGGGTTGATTACATTGATAAGAATGTAAGTTCTTTTGCCTTAATTTTGTCTAATTAATTAATTTAGTATATATATTTTGTGAACTTTCAATCTAATATGACATGAGACCAGCTTGTGTTCTTAGCATGTATGAAATTCTGGTGAACACTTTTGGGCCATGTTTGGTTCATGGAATGAATTTGAGGGAAAATTATTTCCCATATGATTCTCCAAGGAATGAGAATAGAAGATTCATTTCCCACGTTTGGTAATGTTGGGAAAGTAACCGGGAAATATCACTTTATTTTCTTTCCCATGTTTATTTTGAGTAGGAATGAAAAACAAAGTTTGTATAAATTTTCAATTATACCCATATTAAATCAAATAAAAAAAGAATGTATTTAATGATATATTGTAATTTAAATTGTTAATGGGAATAAAATGGTCATAAAAATATGCATTTAATGTTAGCATTTTCCCAAACTTTCCCATGATGAGGAAAACAAAACTAAGTTGGGAGGATGTCTTCACTTTCCTCATACTTTCCATAAGCCAGGTAATAACGATTTCTCATACTTAGACTTACTAAACATGGAAAATCAATTGATTTTCCATTTTCAAGTCTTCTTTCCTATGAACCAAACGGGGCCTTGATGTGTCTACGTAACGCAAGGGGATCTGTATCAAGACAAACACTTTGATGTGTCTATCAATGTCTGATCGATCATTTTAGGGAAAGAGCTTCAGCCATCAAATTAGAGAAGGCTAGGAGATGATATTGTGCGAAAGTTCAGTATGAGACTAATATCAAGCAAAGGTAAAATATGACCAATATAAGTCACTAAAATCAAGTGGTGGGCCCTTCGAGTGAGTGGTTTGTAATTTAAGCTCAAAAACAACAGATCCAAGAGTATAAGAGGAATGAATGGACCAAATTACCCTAACAACATCTGTAACGTACCACATGGCTACATTTGACAGGAGTCTAGGAGATTTTTCAATGGTACCTGTCACGATATTACGTGGTTGGTATGACGGGATGTTATATGTAACGGTTTATTGGTAGAAGATATACTTGAATAGAGTAAGCCTCGCATCATGGAATATTCCACATGTAGCTAGCTGCAAGTTGCAACCTCGAAAGCACTGACATCTCCCAGAAGCTTCGGTTGCAAAAAACGACACGTTCAAGCAAACGACATACACCACATCACAACCCCTCCCAAAATCAGCCACGACAATTTTTAAGCACATGCAAACATATCAAACACCTTCATATATATATATATATATATATATATATATCCTCTTCTCGGCTCAGTGTAGTAGTGTCAAGCTAGAGCTAGAGATAGAGCTAGAAGAAGCTTGTTTCTGTGTCAACAATGGCGGACGAGGTTATTCTTTTGGACTTCTGGGCAAGCATGTTTGGGATGAGGGCCAGAGTGGCGCTGGCTGAGAAGGGTGTCAAGTATGAGTACAGAGAGGAGGACTTGAGGAACAAGAGCCCACTGCTTCTGCAGATGAACCCGGTTCACAAGAAGATCCCGGTTCTCATCCACAACGGCAAACCGGTCTGCGAGTCTCTCATCATTGTGCAGTATGTTGATGAGGTTTGGAGGGACAAAGCTCCTCTGCTTCCCTCTGATCCTTACCTGAGAGCTCGCTCCAGGTTCTGGGCTGATTTCATTGATAAGAAGGTAGCTTGGAAACATTTTAACTAATCCCAATTGAATTCTCTAGCAATTTCTGATGGAATGATTCTTAAAATTGCAGCTATATGATGCTGGGAGGAAAATATGGGCCACAAAAGGGGAGGAACAAGAGGCAGGCAAGAAGGAGTTCATTGAAGTCCTTAAGCAGTTAGAAGGAGAGCTTGGAAACAAGCCTTATTTTGAGGGTGAGAGTTTTGGGTTCCTGGACATTGCTCTCATCACATTCTACAGCTGGTTCTATGCATTTGAGACTTGTGGAAACTTCAGCACAGAGGCAGAGTGTCCCAAGCTGATTGCATGGGCCAAGAGGTGCATGCAGAAGGAGAGTGTGTCCAAAACTCTTCCTGACAAAAACAAGATCTATGAGTTTGTTCTTGGTATGAAGAAGATGTTTGGTGTGGAATAGAATAAGAAAATAGGCTTTAATTCTAGTTTTCTTTCCTTTCAGGGGCTTTTTTTTATTTTTATTTTTATTTTTTCCGGTTAGACACTTTGGTGTGTCTTCTGAATGTTATGTCAAAAAGGGTATGTTTGTATAATAAAAATAATAAAGTAGACACTTTGATGTGTCTTTGCTCTACTTTAGTTCTCTCTTCCTTCCATTTTAAGATGCATATATTTTTTTTCTTCTCAATCTAAAAAATAGGAGCTGCTTCCCACGGAAGTGTAGACACTTTGGTGTGGTAAAAAGGGCCTTTAACTTGTAGATGAGTATGCATTGGCATTTTGATAGTGTGTGTATGAAGTGAAGATATCTCACTTGTCTTCTAATTTAAATTAACGTTTAAATAAATAAATAAATAAATATATATATATAGGAACTACTTTAAACACTTTGGTGTATACATATAGGAACTACTTTAAACACTTGAAAGCCCAGAAGAAAAACTCCCACATGACAAAAACAAGGTGATCCGCGGCATAAGCACTTTCTCAGGCAAATCCTGCAGCTCCAATCTTGAAGATATTTATCTTTCAACATAATACTTTTATGACAGGTGGGTGCTCAAGACTTCGGCTTTACCATTGATAAAACTTATTTAATTAGAAGCTTTAAATTGTGATTAGCACTTAGTTCTGAAGCATCAACTTACTTTAAATGATTCTATTGTTGACCACTCCTATAATACACGTAGTCAGTAATGTGGTCTACATCACCTTGAGTTATATTCAAAGTGCATGGTTCTCTGATCTCTTCATATAAAATATTTTGGGAGAGAGCCCACAATCACAAATGACGAAAGCAATGACAATTTCTGGCACTTGCTAATCACTTTGATTAATTGCTAATTAACATCAACCACTGCATCACAGATAATCTTCAAACAAATGTCAATATATAAAACGTTACACTTCAATTACAGCCTCAGCAGTAGAATTAAGTGCTGCATTCTTTTCTTGTTCATCAGTCAGTCTTGGAGTTTACCAAGAAGCTAAGCTCAGCTGCAAGAAGAAGAAGTTTGTGTGCCAACAATGGCGGACGAGGAGGTTGTTGTTTTGGGTTTCTGGCCAAGCACGTATGGGACGAGGGAAACGATAGCTCTGGACGAGAAGGGTGTCAAGTATGAGTATAGAGAGGAGGACTTGAGTAACAAGAGCTAGCTGCTTCTGCAGATGAACCCGGTTCACAAGAAGATCCCGGTTCTCATCCACAACGGTAAACCGGTCTGTGAGTCCCTCATCATTGTGCAGTATGTTGATGAGATTTGGAGGGATAAAGCTCCTCTGCTTCCCTCTGATCCTTACCAGAGAGCTCGTGCCAGATTCTGGGCTGATTTCATTGATAAAAAGGTAGTAATTAACATATGCAACATGTTGCTGTCTGAGAGAATACAGAACAACGCTAATTTTCTGTGTATATTATTCTTCTTTTATTTTGGTAGAATTTTTTATTAAAAAGAAAAAGAAAACAATGAAGCAGCCAAGAAGGAATTTTCTCTTGATGCTTCTTTTCTTTTATTATTATTATTTTTTTTTGTATTTTTGGAAAATTGTAGTTATTTGATGCTGGGAAGAAATTATGGAGCACAAAAGGAGAAGAACATGAAGCAGCCAAGAAGGAATTCATCGAAATCCTTACGCAGTTGGAAGGAGAGCTTGGAGAAAAGCCTTATTTTGGGGGTGAGAGGTTTGGGTTCCTAGACATTGCTCTCATCACATTCTACAGCTGGTTTTATGCATTTGAGACCTTTGGAAACTTCAGCACAGAGGCAGAGTGCCCCAAGCTGATTGAATGGGCCAAAAGATGCACGCCCCGGGAGAGCGTATCGAAATCTCTGGCCGACCCTAAGAAGGTGTATGAGTTTCTTCTTGGTCGGATAGCGGGATAGAATAGGCTGCTAGCCAGCATATTATCACCATAGGAGGTCCTGCAATCAAATGTTAGGCTGTGTTTCTTCTGTTTTTTCTTTTTCCTTTCAGCTTTGTTTTTCCGGTGAGAGATCCTTTGGTTGTGTGTCTAAATTATTTTTTTTCAGCTGCTTGTTGATATTTGAATGGCTCAAAATCATTTGATATAAAAAGTTCACAACAATTTGATAATTTGACTAAAAAACCATGTACAACAAAGCTCCCCCATATACTGTAGCGGGCTTGGTCAAGTGCCGCCTTATTGCAAATATAAAGAACACAAAACACAGGTTGAAACTTGAGAGACAGAAAAAGCACAAGCTCAAGTGCCCATGCATCTACTGATCAATCCCCCTCGCTTTCATGCGCTGCAGAAAAAAGTCATAGATCGCTTTCTGGTCAGCAAGAGACTTGGACACACTCTCCTTCTGCATGCACCTCTTTGCCCATCCATAAAACTTTGGCTGCTCTGCCTCTATACTGAAGTTGCCAAATTTCTCATACACATAAAACCAGCTATAGAACGGAATAAGAGCCACATCAACGAACCCGAGGGTCTCACCCCCAAAGTAAGGCTTGTCTCCAAGCTTCTCTTCCAACAATCCAATGCACTCAAGGAACTCTTTCTTAGCTGCTTCCTGTTCTTCTCCTTTGGCTGACCGTAGCACCTTCCCAATCTCATACACCTGCATTTAACATCACCAAAATTGCAGAAAATTTTATGGTTAAACAGGAGGTCAAAGACCCTTTATCCATATTTCGAGATTTTCACAGTAATTCTTTAGAACTCCATGTAAAGGTTCTATACTAATATTTTTCATGTTGATATAGGATTTATGGTAAAAAATTAGTAAGTTAGTAAAATATACCTTCTTGTCAACGAAGTCAGCCCAGAACCTGGCTTGGGCTCTAAGGTAAGGATCAGAGGGCAACAGAGGAGTTTTATCCTTCCAAACCTCATCAATGTACTCAAGGGCAACTAGGGACTCGGACACCGGTTTGCCATTGTGAATGAGAACCGGGATCTTCTTGTGAACCGGGTTCGACTGGAGCAACAGTGCACTCTTGTTACTCAAGTCCTCCTCTTTGTACTCGTACTGAATGCCCTTCTCAGCCAGTGCAACTCTCAGCCTCATCCCAAATGGGCTTGGCCAGAAGTCCAACAACAACACCTCATCCGCCATTGAAGACTCAAATTTGAACTTAGCTTAATTAAGATATGGAGCTGTGGATGGCGGTGATGTGTGTCAGTGTGAGTATTTATTATATGGGAAAACATTCAAAGCAGCAGCAATCAGATTACGTCATTACATGCGTTCGATATCTAATCTTTATTGTTTTCCTTTCCATTGAATACTGTTCCTAATAATATAATTGAGAAAGTAGGACTAACGTATGGATTTTATTAAAGGACCTCATCGGTTTTAGGTAGACGAACTTGAACACGCAACACAAATACTCAGGACCAAAAAATAAACTGAAAATATACATTTTTTAATGACTTTTTAGGCATATAAAATATTTGAAGGAGAAAAGCGATAGCCTTTTTTTTTTTTTTTTGGGTCAAGGGAGGTGATATATATGGCTTTTTGAGCCACAGAACATAAAACATTTAAGGAAATTTCACTAAAACACCCAAAATAAAGGTTGAAATTATAAAAAAACTCAAGCACTATTTAAACATATAAACACACCCAAAACTCATCATTACACACACTCAAAATCCATTTGTAAACACACCCAAAAAGTTGACTTTGAAGTTGATTTTAGGTGTGTTTCTATATTTAAATAGTGCTTAAATTTTTTTATAAATACATGTATAGAATTGAGTTTATTTATAAATTTGTAAATATGTAAATATCATAATGCAGTTGACTAGAAAGCATTTAATGCAGTTGACAAGAAAGCATTTAATGCAGTTGACAAGAAAACATTTTCGTAATAGAAGTTGACAACTTGATAATTTGACTACAAAGGCAAACCACGAAAAACATATGACCAGAGAGTTTGACGGAAACAAGTCCATTTGTTTTTGTATTGTCTTTTATTGTATGTGTTTCGATAAACTGAATAGTCATGGGGGAGCTGGAAGCCCTATAAGCTTAGCAGAAACAGTGTTTTTTTTTTTTTTTTGGTGAGTGATAATTCTCTGCAGGAAGGAAGTAGGATTAAAAATAACATTTTAACTAATCCCATTGAATTCTCTAGCAATTTTTTTATGCAAATTTTCTTAAAATTGGGGAGGAATTTATCGAAGTCCTGAAGCAGTTGGAAGGAGAGCTTGGAAACAAATTAACCTTACTTTGAGGGTGAGAGTTTTGGGTTCCTGGACATTTCCCTTATCACATTCTACAGCTTGGTTCTATGCATTTGAGACCTGTGGAAACTTCAGCGTAGAGGCAGAGTGTCCCAAGCTGATTGCATGGGCCAAGAGGTGCACGCAGAAGGACAGTGTGTGCAAAACACTTCCTGACCATAAAAAGGTGTATGAGTTCGTTATTGGCATGAAGAAGATGCTTGGTATGGAGTAGAAAAAGAAAACAGGGTTTTAGCATATTAATTATCACACCATGTTAATTAGAAAATCTTGCAATGAAGTCTTAGGCTGTTCTAGTTTTCTTTCCTTTCAGCTTCATTTTTTTTTTTTTTTTTCTGATGAGACACTTTGCTGTGTCTTCTGAATGTTATGTCAAAAGGGTATGTTTGTATTGTAACAGTAATAAAATGGACACTTAGACGTGTCTTTGCTCTACTTTAGTTATTTTTCCTTTCATTTTAAGATATATCTTGTTTTTTTTTTTTCTCAATCTAAAAAAAATAGGAGCTGCTTGTCAACCGGATCCGAAAAAGGGCCTTGACTTGCAGATGAATGTGAAAAATCCTCGTGACACCTTCCTAATGCGTGTGAAAAACTCTTTCATCTAGTAATTTAGACTATGACCTATTAAAGTAAATAAATAGGAGCTACTTTAAACACTCGAACCCCAAAAAGAAAAACTCCCATTGGATAGAAGCAAGGTGATAAGCAGCATAATCACTCTCTGGCAAATCGTGCAGCTCCAATCTTGAAGATATTTATCTTTCAATACAAAACTTTTATGACAAGTGGATCCTCAAGACTTCGGCTTTACCATTGATAAAACTTATTTATTTAGAAGCTTTAAATTATGACTAGCACTTAGTGCTGTAGCATCAACTTTTTAAAGATCACCTAAAATGCTAGCCCACAATCACATATGACGAAAGCAGTGACAACTTCTGGCACCATTGATCAAGTTTACAAATGTCAACACTACATGCCAAAGCACACGCAGACACCTCATAGTTAAAAGCCAAAACGATGTCGCATCATCCTTTTGTATTATATAAACGTTACACTTAAATTGCAGTCTTAGCAGTAGAAGTCAGTGCTGCATGCTTTTCTTGCTTGATGAGTCTTTGAGTTTAGCAACAAGCTAAGCTGCTACAAGAAGAAGAAGTTTGTGTGTGTCGGAAATGGCGGACGATGAGGTTGTTGTTTTGGGATTCTGGCCAAGCATGTATGGGACGAGGGCAACGATAGCTCTGGACGAGAAGGGTGTCAAGTATGAGTACAGAGAGGAGGACTTGAGGAACAAGAGCTCACTGCTTCTGGAGATGAACCCGGTTCACAAGAAGATCCCGGTTCTCATCCACAACGGTAAACCGGTCTGTGAGTCACTCATCATTGTGCAATACATTGATGAGGTTTGGGAGGGTAAAGCTCCTTTGCTTCCCTCTGATCCTTACCAGAGAGCTCGGGCCAGGGTCTGGGCTGATTTCATTGATAAGAAGGTAATTAGTGAACTTGTTTTCTGTATAGTTTTCTATTTTCCCTTCTCCTTTTAAGTTGGTATCATATGTATATATTGTTTGCAATTTAATTTCATTTTGGATGTGATTTGGGTTTGCATGTGTTTTGGAATGTCATTCTCTTTTTGTGATCATACTGAAAAAAAAAAAAAAAAGATGGACATATTTGAAATTGGTATGTTTTCACATATCCAAAAAAGAAATTCAGAGCACATACATATATTTTTTTAAGGGGAAGCAGATCAATTTTGAGGTTAAGCCATTTTTGAAACAGGTTAATGTGCAACATATTGTTGTCTGAGACAACGAAGAACAACACCAATTTATTTTTGTATATTCCTCTTGTTTTCTTTTGGTGGAATTTTTTATAAAAAGTGAAAACACTGAACAATCTACAATTTTTCTTTTGGAAAATTGTAGGTACCTGATGCTAGGAAGAAACTATGGAGCACAAAAGGAGAAGAACTTGAGGAAGCCAAGAAGGAATTCATCGACATCCTTAAGCAGTTGGAAGGAGAGCTTGGAGACAAGCCTTACTTTGGGGGTGAGAGCTTTGGGTTCTTGGACATTGCTCTCATCACATCCTACAACTGGTTTTATGCATTTGAGACCCTTGGAAACTTCAGCACAGAGGCAGAGTGCCCCAAGCTGATTGAATGGGCCAAGAGGTGCATGCAGCGGAAGAGCGTTTCGAAATCTCTTGCCGACCCTAAAAAGGTGTATGAGTTTCTTCTTGGCTGGATCGCTGGATAGAATAGGCTGCTAGCCAGTCCTGCAATCAAATGTTATGTTGTTGTTCTCTTCTGGTTCATTTTCCTTTCAACTTTGTTTTTCCAGTGAGAGATCCTTTGGTTTTTTGTGTGTGTCTAAATTATGTTTTTTGGTTGATTGTTGATACTTGAATGGCTTAAACTTCTTTGCTATAACAAGTTCACAACAATTTGATAATTTGACTGCAAAACCAAACAAAAGGAGAGCATATGACAAGATCAGGCACAACAAAGTTGCCCTCTTTTATTGCAAATATAAAGAACCCAAAACTTGACACACAGAAAAACCACAAGCTCAAGTGTCCATGCATCTACTGATCAATCTCCCTCGCTTTCATGCGCTGCAGAAACAAGTCATAGATCGCTTTCTGGTCAGCAAGAGACTTAAACACACTCTCCTTCTGCATGCACCTCTTTGCCCATGCATAAAACTTTGGCTGCTCTGCCTCTATACTGAAGTTGTCAAGTTTCTCATACACATAAAACCAGCTATAGAACGGAATAAGCGCCACATCGACGAACCCGAGGGTCTCACCCCCAAAGTAAGGCTTGTCTCCAAGCTTCTCTTCCAACAATCCAATGCACTCAAGGAACTCTTTCTTAGCTGCTTCCTGCTCTTCTCCTTTGGTTGTCCATAGCACCCTCCCAATCTCATACACCTGCATTTAACATCACCAAAATTGCAAAAAAATTTAAGGTTAAACAGGAGGTCAAAGACCCTTTATCCATATTTCGAGATTTCCACAGTAATTCTTTAGAACTCCATCTAAAGGTTCTATACTAATATTTTTCATGTTGATATAGGATTTATGGTAAAAAATTAGTAAGTTAGTAAAATTATACCTTCTTGTCAACGAAGTCAGCCCAGAACCTGTCTTGGGCTCCAAGGTAAGGATCAGAGGGCAACTAAAGAGTTTTATCCTTCCAAACCTCATCAATGTACTCAAGGGCAACTAGGGACTCATGTTAGTGTTTTGGTATTCATTCTGGGTTTTGCGAATTGGTCTGTTAGAGAAGAATGAAGGACTAGAGAATATTGTAAGAATGCTCTGCTTACTCACACAGTACGTGAGCAAACGTTTTGTATATTTCTATCTTTAAGAATGAGCTCATACGGCATGTACTACATACTCGTTAGCTCTTAGCTGGATTCACACAAGCCACAATGAATCTCAGCCATCCATCTATCTCAATTCTAGAATCACTACACATGACTATTTTGACCTCACACTTGGCAGATATGCTCAAGTGAATACACAAATAAAAACTCATCTTATTTCACTAATGCTAATCAGCTATAGACTTAAGATGAGTTTTTAATTGTGTACAAGTCTTAAAGACTCCATAATATACACGTTTTTAAAAAAAGCAAACGTACAATACTCATATTGTACACGTACGTACGTATTTTTTATGTTTAATACACGTTTTTGTTATAAATTTTTCAAAAACACACACCAAATTCAAGTATTATACACATAATTTTCACATATAATTGAATAAAAATAACAACTATTAAAAAAGAGTGGTGATTTCCTCACTCCTATTTCTTCTATTTTATCCACTTACACTCCTTTTTTATAATTAAAAAAGGAGTGTAAGTGGATAAAATAGGAGTAGGGAAATCATTACTCTTAAAAAATTAAATAAATTATATTACAATGTTATATAGTGGCCGAACTTTTCAGTTGTAATTTGCCAAAAGTTTGCCGACTAAAATACGTATGTATTTTATTTGTATTTTTTCCCATTCCGTATTTTACGAACTATGAAAGAATGTGAGAGACTAATATTATTTTATTTCTTACTCGTTGTAAGAAAAATGCAAGTTCAATGATTTTGCAATCTCTTTTTTTTACCAAATCAACAATTTCAAACTAAGATTTATGGGCATAGTAGAAAGAGCGGTGATAGTATTCTTCATGTGAAGTGTTGTTTGGAAAGTGAAGCAATTACCAAGAGCACTTCAACTCAGCATGCAATTATCTACAAAAAATAAGGTGTGAAGTAACATAATTTATAATAAAAAAAGCACTTGAGAGAACGAGGTAGATCAAATGCAAACATTCCCACACACAAAAAAAAAAAAAAAAAAGAACTCTCAAATTGATTTACTCTGAAATTTCACTCTCTTAAATCTATGTTTTGGATATATTGAAACTAGGGAATTAATATCTATAAAGTATAAACTAATTCAAATAAGAGGGTCCCTTCTTTAATTCTTTTTTAATAAATAGTAAAGCCAAGCGGATATACGACGTATAGCCGTACGTTTTTTAAAATTAAAAACAGTATAGCCGGTCGGCTATAGCATTTCCGATGAATAAATGATAAAGGAAAAAGATTTTCAAAGATGGACCGTAGAGTCTCGGAGAAGGACATTTCGAGAAACAAGAGCACTCAAAACACTTTGGAGTGGGGGATATTTAACTATGATAACAATTATGTATCCCAAACCAAAGTATAAGCACATAGCAAGAACATCCTCTCAGACAAAGCCATATGGACACAACTGACAAAAGGGATCAGGGAAATTAATAATTGCTTGTATATATGGCTTCCACCTATACAAAATCACACTATTTCCCTGCATTGTGCAAGGCCACATGGTAAACTCACTTTGCCTGCTTGCTTAGTCACAAAGCAGAACACCTTTGTTCAAAAAAAATAACTTCAGTATTAAAGCTCTACCTCTACCATTATTTTCAAATATGATAAAACCTAAGTATATCCTTGGTTAGCCTAGCCTAATATTATACCTTGCCGTATATGGTTTGCATGATAGGGCTCTACTGCATGATCAGACAGGCTGCAAATTTCATTAAGCCAAAGCAATCGTAGGGCAACTCTTCTTTGGCAGGTCAATTAAAGTGATTGTACATTTGTAGCTGCATTAGTCACCAGTGCCTGCCAAGAAAGAGGAGCCCTATGACTGCTTTGCTTACTTGACAAGTATACTTCTTCTACAATGTATAGCTTCTTCAAGTATACTTTTTCAATGATGGCCCGGCACAGGTTATATAAGGGCTCAAAGACTCCAAAACCAGTAAGCACAAATGGCATATCCTAAGGATTATGCTGTGAACATCCATCAAGGGCTGCTTTTCAAGGATTTTGTTGGGGCCAGGGCTCATTCTGCTGCTAGATTCTTCTCCTCCTTATCCGAGCCTTGAAAGCGCTCTTTCCTAGCATATGAGATTCTTCCACTCTCTGTGTCCATGAAAATGTGCAATGAAGTTGAAGCAGGAAAAAAGTAGATGAAAGGAGTTGCCTCCCCATGTTATTATAAGGGCTAAGAAAGAAGGACTAACAGCATATCCTAATCTTATTCGTCTTCTTTTCTTTTTTGCCTACTTGTGTATATTAGTAATTTCTGTCTTGAATACAAAAGAGTCTCACTTTTATAGTGAGCCATCATTATAGGATCTCCAAATTAGTTTGACTATAGTTAATCTGCTGCACCTTCAGTCCTTCTGTGGGTATCTCTCTCTAACCATGCCATGATTGTGCGCAATCCCTCATTCGTTAATTTGGTAATCATTTTACAAATCTCTCTTTTGCGAACGATGTACAAAAAAAATCATCACAACTGAAGAAAAATAAGGCCTGCCTGAAGGACTTCATGAAGTTAGAGCAGCCCATGTGATCAAAAGTTCTGAAAGTGCTTGCAGTTGTGTTGTGTCATCCTCACCTTCTTTACTAGTTTCCTTCCTAATTACGCTCTTAACAAAATAAACAAAAACTAACTAGTTATTTTTAGAGCTAATTTAGTTTTATTAGTATGGCGTATATTCAATCACAGGAAGGCTAATCTAGTCAAGCTGAGTACAGAAAGTTTTGCTTGAACCATACCAGATCTGATCAATTCAACACCAAATGTGATGATAGGTAAATAAACATGACATCAATTATATGGATTTTAAAATTTTAGGTTCCAATCTCTACAATATTAATCAAATGTCTCAGAGACATATATTCCAACAATCACTAATTGACTTTATGTTTGGGAAACATAAGTGACCAGATCAATTTTTCTTTTTTGATCCATGGACTAATCTGTCATGCAGAATCCTTTGCCCCATGTACCTGCACCACATACACAACAAACGAAACCAAAATGCAGGTTTAAGCAGCAATTAGTATAAGATTTTCGTGACGATTATGTATATATGACAGTAGCTTGAGGATTAGCACCCGGGGTGTGATAAAACGTTGAACCATCAATAACCCTCAGAGAATCAATACCAAGAACTCCATATCCTTTATCAACAACCCTCCCAACTTGACACCCTCCATGATAGTGCCATATGGTCTGTTGGAAATTTTGGAAATAACATATATTATTAAAGCCTTAAATTTTGGAAATTTTGCAAAATACATATAGGAAATTCTTGCAATGAATCTGGATGGGAATTCTGAATTTCCACAAACATCATACCTTTGGTGCAAATAAACTATCAGATAGAAAATAAACAATAACAAAAAAGGAATCTTGGGTGGGAATCACAGACAACGATTGCAAAAAATGGGCCGCCTAGGCCGATTTTTCCAACACTGTTTAAAACCCCTACAAACTATTTCAGTTGTTCTCAAATGATCCATAACTCTAATTAACGAGAACAAAATGACATACATATGGGAATCATAGACAACAATTGCCCAAAATCGGCCGTCGAGCACCTAGCCGCCTAGGCAGATTTTTCCAACACTGTTTAAAACTCCCACAAACTATTTTAGCTGCTCTCAAATGATCCATAACTCTAATTAACAAGCACAAAATGACATACATATGGGAATCACAGACAACGATTGCGAAAAATCGGCCGCCTAACCCGATTTTTTTCCAACACTATTCAAAATTCCCACAAACTATTTCAGTTGTTCTCATATGATCCATAACTCTAATTACCAAGCACAAAATGACATATATGTACATACATGCATAGTTCGAGTATGAAATTACCAAAATGGCATCGATGTCATCCTCAGGTGAGAGCTTCTGGTCTCTCTGCGAGCTCTCTTTTCCTCGCCTGCTTTCGCTTGCCTTTTCCGACTTTTTCGTCATCTGCGTCTTCTTCCCCATGTCTGGAAACATTGCCAAAGAGGCCCAGACTCGTCGAGAGGAAGAAGAGAGAGTTATCTAGACGACGCTAATACTACGATTTTTATTATTTAAAAATATTATAGCCGCGCGGCTATACTATTTGTGACGCGTGGCGGAATGTGAGCTAGCGCGGGGCGGGTCCTTTTTGTTTTATGAACAGTATAGCCGGTCGGCTATACTCGGTTTTTGTTTTTGATAAAAAAAGCAAAGCCACCGCGACTATACATGATTCTGAGTGGTTTATTCTTCTTTCTAGGATGGTATTTATGTGCACAAGTATACAACAAAAGGAAAGTAATTACAATCCCATCTAATACGGGAATCCTATAATTATACACGATTACAATTCCTAATTTAAATCAATTAAATGTTTTACGCCAACATTCTCTCTTCAAATGTACATGTGAAAACAAAATAAAAATAAAGCTATTTTGAGACTTTCTAGTAACATAAACTTCTTGCTTAAGTCTGATTACCTTGCCATAGTTTGCAAAGTTTTTTTTAAGGATGTACTCAACATTTGCAGGATCTATGGTGATAACATAATTTATGAACAAGTTAAGTGCCCTATAAGTTTTGTGTTTGTATCCAAACTCTCAGTCATATTATCGTGCAGCCTAGAGAAGTTCATTAGAGTGTTTAAGAAGTTTGTGACAACAGGATGGTATCTCTTTTTGCTCTCAATACCCAATTTTCTAGCATGGGACTGATCATAATTGTAGCTAAAATTACTGCTAAACTTATTGCTATGGGAGGTATCGGAGTGGAAAGAAATCCATGACACTGAAGACAAAAGTCGAGCACAGAGTAAATATTAGAGCATACCTCGAGGAATTTCTTCCAGCAAGTGAATTCGTTCCATAAGGGTGCTTGCTTGATGACGGTGCTTAACTTCTCATATGGCAAAATTACAGCTCTCATGGTCTTACATATGAAACATTTCATTGAAAACAAGTAGACACCTGCCTTTCCTCATGAAAACTACACCCTAACTGTCTTTTCATGATTCTCATTAGAGTGATTCTATAAAGCGCATTCAACTAATACAAGACCAATAATACTTCCTCCATTACAATTTACATCTGGTGATCCTCTCACAGAGAATTCAAGAAGATCCCCATCGATTTCAATCATGCTACAGCCCGGGACCTCCTTTTTTATCCCTGTTTCTTTCATTAAGGATTTGATTCTCTTTACGTCATCAAATCTACTAGCTTTGACATATACAATTAGACCTCTTGACTTCACCCATCAAAGATATGGTCTCAAGATATGGTAGAAGATATACTTGAACAGAGGAAGCTATCATACATAAAAATTCCACATGTAATGCAAGTTGCAAAAGCAAAAGCAAGAAGTAGGTGGAAAGCTTTGGTCGGAAAACACAACACTTTTAATAGGCAAGTAAGGGCAAACATTATTCACATAGTGACTACTCTAGCAATTTTTTTGATGTATTCCAATCCATTGTCATGGCAACCCAAGGGCAATCACTATTTATATGAGATATGAGGAGACGAATTTGTATGGATTTTTGTGTGGAAAGTGAAGAACATAGCTAGGTATTTATAGAAAAAAAAAATCCAAATTGGTTTTTTTATATTAATTTTTGTGATATTTAAATTGATCGCTGATGCCACGCTAACGTCAGTAAATCTTGCCTTCGGGCTTCTCTTAAGCAAAACAACATACAGCTTGCCCCGTGACACGCCCACCCAAATTCGGCCGCCCACGACATTTTTTCAACACATGCAAACAAATCAAACACCTTAATATATTTATTTGCTCTCAGTCAAGCTAGACAGAGCTTGAAGAAGAAGAAGCTTGTTTTGTGTATCAGTCAACAATGGGGGATGAGGTTGTTCTTTTGGACTTCTGGGCAAGCATGTTTGCAACGAGGGTGAGAGTGGCGCTGGCTGAGAAGGGTGTCAAGTACGAGAACAGAGAGGAGGACTTGTGGAACAAGAGTTCATTGCTTCTGCAGAAGAACCCGGTTCACAAGAAGATCCCAGTTCTCATCCACAACGGTAAACCGATCTGTGAGTCTCTGATCATTGTGCAGTATGTTGATGAGGTTTGGAGGGACAAAGCTCCTCTGCTTCCCTCTGATCCTTACCAGAGAGCTCGGTCAAGGTTCTGGGCTGACTTCATTGATAAGAAGGTAATTATCTTGTCTAAGTTGTCTCTTGCCTTTTTTTCTATATATAAAGCTGCTACATATATATATATATATATACTGATTGCAATTCAACTCCAGAAAAATTATAGAAAATTTAGAAAATTTGAAGTTTTCCCGGGTTAAAATTTGCTTATATTAGACCAAATTGAAAGGATTTGCATAAATGAGAAACTGTTTTTTCATGGGCGTTTCAACGGGTCACTCTGTTCCACACCAGACCTTGAAACTATGGTATGCTCAATTACAACATGATCTTGCTTGCTATCCGGGAAGATTGTCTAAAAAATAAAACGAGTCCATTTTTTTAAAATATCTTATTAATTCTGCGTGTCTGGATAAATGAGTGGAATTTTTTGAAAATAGAAACTGATTAGTGTTAGAGAAGCAACCAGCCTACAACCTTGGCAAAAACAGAGTTTTAATTTCAAGTGGTGCAACAGAAATTTCTGTTGGAATGGGGACTAGAAAAAACAATTTAATCCAATTGAATAATTTCTAGGAGTTTATTTTGATGTAATGTTTGCAAAATTGCAGCTATACGTTGCTTCGAGGAAAATATGGGGCACAAAAGGAGAGGAACAAGAGGCAGGCAAGAAGGAATTCATTGAAGCCCTTAAGCAGTTGGAAGGAGAGCTTGGAGACAAGCCTTATTTTGAGGGTGAGAGCTTTGGGTTCTTGGACATTGCTCTTATCTCATTCTACAGCTGGTTCTATGCATATGAGACTTTTGGAAACTTCAGCACAGAGGCAGAGTGCCCCAAGCTGATTGAATGGGCCAAGAGGTGCATGCAGCGGGAGAGCGTGTCGAAATCTCTTGCCGACCCGAAAAAGGTGTATGAGTCTGTCACTAGTTGGGCAGGATTATAGAACAGACTGCTAGCCAGCAGCAGACTATCACCATGATCTCCATGTTAGCAAGTCCTGCAATCAAATGTTTGGCTGTTCTTCTGGATCTTTTTCCTTTCAGCTTTGTTTTTCGGGATATTTGCCATTGACAATAGTAATGCAGATACTCTGATGTGTTTGCCTGTTGTTATGAATAAAGTGTTCATATGTAGAAAGGGTGTTTCTGAGTTGCATTTTTTTGGCTGCTTGTTGAGCTTTGTCATAACAAGTTCACAACAATTTGATAATTTGACTACAAAACACATATTGTTGGAAATCAAATCTTGTAATTGAAGGATTGTAAATATTGTAATTGTCTTTCCTATATGAGACCCCAAGGTTTATGGGTTGTAGCCTTAATTAGGAATTATGCTAGAATAGGAAATTTTGTAAACTTAGTATATAAAGGATAGTATTATGTACAGCATGATATCAATAACATAACGATTATTCCATCTCTTTTATTCTTTACACATATGACCAGAGACACAACGAAGTGCCTCCACAAAGTAGAGGGGGCTTGGCAACTTGGCCAACTGCCCTTTTATTCTAATTTCAAAGCAACCCTAAACAGAGAGGTTGAAACTTTAAAAACACAGAACAAGTACATGGATGATATCTTATTTATGCCCATGCTTTTTCCCATCTACTCCAATCCAAGTTTACTCCGAAGGCGCAGGGCGAATTCGTAGACCCTTTCCTGGTCAGGAAGAGACTTGGACACACTCTCCTTCTGCATGCACCTCTTTGCCCATGCAATAAACTTTGGGTGCTTTGCCTCCACACTGAAGTTTCCAAATTTCTCGCGCACATAAAACCAGCTATAGGTAGGAATAAGTGCCACGTCCACGAATCCGAGATTCTCACCCCCAAAGTAAGGCTTGTCTCCAAGCTCTTCTTCTAACAACCTTATGCACTCAAGGAATTCCCTCTTTGCTGCTTCTTGTTCTTCTCCTTTGGTTCTCCATGTCCTCTTTGCACTATCATATACCTGCGTTTCACACCTCAGGCGAACCATAAAAACTACGTATAATTGGATCAACTATATTTTAAACCTATGTAATCTATATATATGTATATAAAGCAAAAGGAAGAGAATGGTGAAACATTCAAAATACCAGAAAATGCCATTAATTAATCCAATATTAAGAATTAAAATTATTAATTAAATAAGAATAACATGGTAAATTCACACTTTTTCATATTAAAAAAATTAAAATTAAAAAAAAAAAAAGATATTGAATCCTATTTTTATGAAACACAACTACCAATTATCTTTTTTAATTATAAAATAAATTATAAAAATATTTATATAAAAAAGACTCTCGCAAGCACGAAAGCACGTGCAGAGAGGCTAGTTATTTATAATGTCACAGTTATATAACTTGGCGTTTTTCGGTTGGAGTGGATTTTTACACATATTATGTTTCAATGAACAGTTCAGATTGATTGTGGGGGGCACCCAATCGAGATGTTATTAACTTACTAACTAATTAGCGCTTATTGCACAAGCATTATTAATATTACCTTCTTGTCAACGAAGTCAGCCCAGAACATGGCTTGGGCTCTAAGGTAAGGATCAGAGGGCAAAAGAGGAGCCTTATCCTTCCAAACCTCGTCGATGTACTGAACCGCAATGAGAGACTCGGAGACCGGTTTGCCATTGTGAATGAGAACCGGGATCTTCTTGTGAACCGGGTTCATCTGCAGCAAGAGTGAGCTCTTGTTGGTCAAGTAGTCCTCTTCCCTGGACTCGTACTGAATGCCCTTCTCAGCCAGAGCGATTCTCACCCTCATCCCATAAGGGCTGGCCCAGTAGTGCAACAACACCACCTCATCCGCCATTGACAGATTTGAATTGCTTGATACAAAGTTACAGGGGTTACAAATATAATGAATGAAACAGTAAAAGCTTTTATTCTCCTTGATGACAACTGGGGACCTCTGAGCCCATATATATACAAAAATGGGGACTGCAGGATACTATTTCCTCCACAAATACAATATCTCCACTCAATTTTTTTGTTTCTTTTTAATAAACTGCTGAGTTTTCAAGAATGAAACTACATGCTTTTGACGCTCTGCGGTGTGTTGTCTTTCTCCGTGAGTTCGTGAGTTGACTGTGAGGTTATTAGTTGAAATTTATAGAAAATGACAGAAACATAATTGTCCATACAAATTAAAGAGGCCCTAAAGCACTTGCAGAGGCCCATTGACTTCAAATTTAAAACAAGTTGACTAAGCCCAAAACAGAGCTAGCCTATTTATTATGTCCTTAATATTTTCTATTTTATTGAAAAGTAATGCTACACTTACCACATTTTTATCCCACATTTCTATACCACATGATGTGAAATGTCTATATTATATGCCACATCAATTAAATCAATGAAGTGTATTTTAATTAAGGCAATTAGAAAAACAAATACTGGAATAAATCATAAAAGAAAAGAAAATATTAAATAATTTTAATTAATGTGGCTGTCCACCTCAGCTGCCACATAAGATGGTATAAAGATGTGGTATACAAATGTGGTAAGAGTAGCATTATTCTTTATTGAATATAGACAAAGTTTTCTTATAATAAGTGAATTAGTAAGACTCTACGTAGCATTTGACAAGTTGATTAGTGGAATATGTCCTAAACGGAAATAGTTGTATACAAATAGACCTTTTGACTTGACCCATTAAACATATGGCCTAAAATATGGTAGAAGATATACTTGAACAGAAGAAGCCTATCATACACAAAAATTCCACACCTAGTGCTAAGTTGCAAAAGCGAAAGCAAGAAGTAGACAGAAAACTTTGATTGGAATTGGAAAAAACAACACCTTTGTGCCATGACAAAGAGCAAGTAAGGGCAAATACTATTCACGTGATAATGACTATCCTAATAATTTTTTGATGCATTCCCATCCATTGTTAGATATGATGAGAGGAATTTGTATGGATTTTGGTGTGGGAAGCGAAGAACATGGCTAGATATTTATAGAACATTTTTATTTTTATTTTTTTGGTATATATCCTAAACGGAAATAGTTGTATACATATAATAGACCAGTTGAATTGACCCATCAAAAATATGGTAGAAGATATACTTGAACGGAGGAAGCCTATCATACACAAAAATTCCACACGTAGTTCCAGTTGCAAAAGCGAAAGCAAGAAGTAGATGGAAAACTTTGATTGGAATTGGAAAAAACAACACCTTTGTGCCATGACAAAGGGCAAGGGAAAATACTATTCACATGAATAGTGATTGTCCTAGTAATTTTTTGATGCATTCCCATCCATTGTTAGATATGAGGAGAGGAATTTTGTATGGATTTTGGTGTGGGAAAAGAAGAACATTGCTAGATATTTATAGAAAAGAAAATTTTGATTTTTTTTTATTTGGTATATATCCTAAAAGGAAATAGTTGTATACGTATAGACCACCCATCAAAAATATGGTAGAAGATATACTTGAACGGAGGAAGCCTATCATACACAAAAATTCCACATGTAGTACAAGTTGCAAAAGCGAAAGCAAAAGAAGTAGGTGGAAAACTTTGATTGGAATTGGACAAAGGGCAAGTAAGGGCAAAAACTATTCACGTGAATAGTGGCTATCCTATCAATTTTTTTATGCATTCCCATCCATTGTTAGATATGATGAGAGGAATTTGTATGGATTTTGATGTGGGAAGCGAAGAACATGGCTAGATATTTATAGAACATTTTTATTTTTATTTTTTTGGTATATATCCTAAACGGAAATAGTTGTATACATATAGACTAGTTGACTTCACCCATCAAAAATATGGTAGAAGATATACTTGAACGGAGGAAGCCTATCATACACAAAAATTCCACACGTAGTGCAAGTTGCAAAAGCGAAAGCAAGAAGTAGATGGAAAACTTTGATTGGAATTGGAAAAAAACAACACCTTTGTGCCATGACAATGGGCAAGTAAGGGCAAATACTATTCACATGAATAGTGACTACTCTAGTAATTTTTTGATGCATTCTCATCCATTGTTAGATATGAGGAGATGAATTTGTATGGATTTTGGTGTGGGAATCAAAGAACATGTCTAGATATTTATAAAAATAAAAATAAAAAATTCTGATTCTTTTTTTTATTTTTTTTATTTTTTTGGTATATATCCTAAATGGAAATAGTTGTATACAAATAGACTAGTTGACTTGACCCATCAAAAATATGGTCCCAAAATATGGTAGAAGATAAACTTGAACGGAGGAAGCCTATCATACACAAAAATTCCACATGTAGTGAAAGTTGCAAAAGCGAAAGCAAGAAGTAGGTAGAAAACTTTGATTGGAATTGGAAAACACAACACCTTTATGTCATGACAAAGGGCAAGTAAGGACAAATACTATTCACGCGAATGGTGACTGTCCTAGCAATTTTTTAATGCATTCTCATCTATTGTCATAAAGAACTGAAGGGTAACCACTATTTATATAAAATACAAGGAGATGAATTTGTATGAATTTTGGTGTGTGAAGTGAAGAACATTGGTGGGTATTTATAAAAAAAAAATTAGATTTATTTTTTTTTATTTTTTTGGTATTTAAATTGACTACTTGACGTCAACTTGCTTAGACAAGCCTTGCCGTAGGCTTGCTCAGTTTTGTGGCCCACTTGCCAATTTTTCCTGTGTGATTGTTGTCTTTGGAGCCTAGTAAAGAGGAGGGGTGGAAGTGCTCTTAAGCAAAACCACATACAGCATGCCACGTGACGCCCCTTCCCAAATTCAGCCGCCGAGCACATTTTTTAAGCACAAGCAAACAAATCAAACACCTTCATATTCTGTTTGGGGTTTTTCCCCAGTGTCATCAAAAAAAAAAAAACACCTTTATATATTAGCTTTCAGTCAAGCTAGACAGAGCTTGAAGAAGAAGAAGAAGCTTGTTTTGTGTATCAGTCAACAATGGCGGATGAGGTTGTTCTTTTGGACTTCTGTGCAAGCATGTTTGCGATGAGGGCGAGAGTGGCGCTGGCTGAGAAGGGTGTCAAGTATGAGAACAGAGAGGAGGACTTGAGGAACAAGAGTTCATTGCTTCTGCAGATGAACCCTGTTCACAAGATGATCCCTGTTCTCATCCACAACGGTAAACCGATCTGTGAGTCTCTGATCATTGTGCAGTATGTTGATGAGGTTTGGAGGGACAACGCTCCTCTGCTTCCCTCTGATCCTTACCAGAGAGCTCGGTCAAGGTTCTGGGCTGACTTCATTGATAAGAAGGTAATTAGCTTGTCTAAGTTGTCTCTTGCCTTTTTTTCTATATATAAAGCTGCTACATATATACACTGGTTGCAATTCAACTCCAGAAAAATTATAGAAAATTTTGAAAATTTGAAGTTTTCCCAGGTTAAAATTTGCTTATATTAGACCAAATTGAAAGGATTTACATAAATGAGAAACTGATTTGTCATGGGTTTTTCAATGGGTCACTCTGTTCCACACCAGACCTTGAAACTGTGGTATGCTCAATTACAACATGATCTTGCTTGCTATCTGGGAAGATTGCATAAATAAATAAAACAAGTCCACTTTTTAAAAATATCTTATTAATTCTGTGTGTCTGGATAAATGAGTGGAATTTTTTTGAAAATAGAAACTGATTAGTGTTAGAGGAGCAACAAGCCTACAACCTTGGCAAAAACAGAGTTTTAATTTCAAGTGGTGCAACAGAAATTTCTTTTGGAATGGGGACTAGAAAAAACGGTTTAATTCAATTGAATAATTTCTAGGAGTTCATTTTGATGTAATGTTTGCAAAAATTGCAGCTATACGTTGCTTCGAGGAAAATATGGGGCACAAAAGGAGAGGAACAAGAGGCAGGCAAGAAGGAATTCATTGAAGCCCTTAAGCAGTTGGAAGGAGAGCTTGGAGACAGGCCTTATTTTGAGGGTGAGAGCTTTGGGTTCTTGGACATTGCTCTTATCCCATTCTACAGCTGGTTCTATGCATATGAGACCTTTGGAAACTTCAGCACAGAGGCAGAGTGCCCCAAGCTGATTGAATGGGCCAAGAGGTGCATGCAGCGGGAGAGCGTGTCGAAATCTCTTGCAGACCCTAAAAAGGTGTACGAGTCTCTTGTTAATTGGGTATAGAACAGGCTGCTAGCCAGCAGCAGACTATCAACAATAGTAATGCAGACACATTGATGTGTTTGCCTATTGTTATGAATAAAGTGTTCATATGTAGAAATAGTAATGATATTTGCCGTCGACAATAGTAATGCAGACACTTTGATGTGTTTGCCTATTGTTATGAATAAAGTGTTCGTATGTAGAAAGGGTGTTTCTGAGTTACATGTTTTTTGGCTGCTTGTTGAGCTTTGTCATAACAATTTCACAACAATTTGATAATTTGACTACAAAACACATATGATCAGTGACACAACAAAGTGCCTCCACAAAGTAGAGGGGGCTTGGCAACTTGGCCAACTGCCCTTTTATTCTAATTTCAAAACAACCCTAAACAGAGGTTGAAACTTAAAAAACACAGAACAAGTATATGGATGATATCTTATTTATGCCCATGCTTTTTCCCATCTTCTCCATTCCAAGTTTACTCCGAAGGCGCAGGGCGAATTCGTAGACCCTTTTCCGCTCAGGAAGAGACTTGGACACACTCTCCTTCTGCATGCACCTCTTTGCCCATGCAATAGACTTTGGGTGCTTTGCCTCCACACTGAAGTTTCCAAATTTCTCGCGCACATAAAACCAGCTATAGGTAGGAATAAGTGACATTTCCACGAATCCGAGGTTCTCACCCCCAAAGTATGTCTCCAAGCTCTTCTTCTAACAACCTTATGCACTCAAGGAATTCCCTCTTTGCTGCTTCCTGTTCTTCTCCTTTGGTTCTCCATGTCCTCTTTCCACTCTCATATACCTTCATTTCACACCTCAGGGCGTCATGAGATTCCGAGGCCCGAGGCGAACCATAAAAATGGGGCCCTCAACCCTCCATGTATTGACATTCACATGAAATTTTTTCCGGTTAGTACAGAAAAAAAATTTCATTACATTGGATTCAAAGACTAGAGTTTGGTTTTGGTGTGATGAAGGAAATACAAGTCAGAGTCAGCAATCTTTTACTTAAGTCTAATCTGTCCAAGCGGCAATTTTTTTTGGAACAGGTACACGATTAGTTCAGCTAATTCTCTTGTAAATGTAAGCTATAAAAAGTGTAATTCTTACTGTATCATTAATGAGAATTGACTATCAAGATTTTTCTATATGGTGTTGCACGTGCAATGTGTCAAGATTTGAATCGAACTTAAAAGAAATATAATTCTTTGCGACAACAATCTGGATTTTCAACATCAAAAGGCAATAGAAGAATCAACAACTTATAAACCATTGGATCAGTTATATTTTAGACCTATGTAATTATTTATAATGTCACAGTTATATAACTTGGTGTTTTTCAATTGGAGTGGATTTTTACACTTATATCTTTCAATGAACACCTAAAGAATGGACAGTTCAGATTGTGGGATATATTGTGTGGGGCACCGAATCGAGGTGTTAGAATATTAACTTACTAACTAACTAGCACTTATTGTTGTTGAGAATGTTTGTCTCACATTGAAAAGTTTAAGGACCTAACCTGGGTTTATAAGGAGTTGAACTACTCCCCTCATTGCTAATTGATTTTGGGATGGAACATATTCCAGAACATGGCTTGGGCTCTAAGGTAAGGATCAGAGGGCAAAAGAGGAGCAAAATGATTGAAATAGTAAAAGCTTTTATTCTCCTTGATGACAACTGGGGACCTCTGGTCCCATATATACAAAAATGATGACTGTAGGATAAGGACTGAGGACACAACGTGTAACACATTTTTGCTAAATCCTGTTAGTACTTAATACTAATTAATTTGCAGTATGTCCATCACCTTGCAACCGAATTTTTGCTTAACATAACTAGTAACACATTTTTGCTTAAACGTTTTACACGTTCTCTTTTTCATAAAACTGATACTAGGAGAGGATGAATTGAAGTGAATGCTCTTAACCGACTGAGCTACAAAGCACGGAGAATCAATAAGCTATTTTCCTCCCAGAACCTAACACGTCACCATGTTAAGAATGTGGAGGAAGTAAGTGAATCAGTCAAAGCTTCTTGAGCCTGCACAGGACATATCATAAATGTAGCTCCAGGGATTGGGTGTGGAATTTGTATGGGAGATTGATGCCTAGAGCCAAGCAGCGGCATGAGCAGTGTTTGCAGCAAATGAATAAGAAATTTCTAGAAGCAAACTAACTCACTGAATAAGAAATTTGATCATGTAAAATTTCCTTACTACAACAAGAAGTCAACAACAATATGATAATTTGACTACAAAAGCAATTGACAAAGAAACATAAGACCAGAGAAAGGCACGACAAACTGCCTCATACTGTAAAGGGCTTGGTCAAGTGCCCTTTTATTCTAATCTTAAAGAAACAAAAACAAGTTCAAACTTGAAAGACAGAACAAGCACATGATCTAACAAACTTGCTTCCTCCCATTTACTCTACTCCAAGCTTTTTCCTCATTTCCAAAACGAAGTCATAGACCTTTTGCTGGTCAGGAACAGACTTGGACACGCTCTCCTTCTCCAGGGACCTCTTAGCCCATGCAATAAACTTTGGGTGCTCTGACTCCACACTGAAGTTGCCAAACTTCTCATAGACAGACAACCAGCTATAAAAAGGAATGAGCGCCACGTCCACGAATCCGAAAGTCTTACCCCCAAAGTAAGGCTTGTCTCCAAGCTCACCTTCTAGCACACTAATGCACTCAAGGAACTCCTTCTTTGCTGCATCCTGTTCTTCTCCTTTAGTTGTCCACACCTTTCTCCCAATCTCATACATCTGCATTTCACATCACCAGAATTGCAGAAAGCTTAAAGGGTTAATAGGATTGTCAAAATCAAAACCAGATAATCTAATTTCAAACTTTCTTTTGGTTTGCATTAATTCCATCTTTTCAATTGTTTCAATCCCACGACCCAAAACCCAAAAACAAAAAATTGTTTCACTTCCAACACATTCCGAATGCAAATCAGTAAATTAGAAAAAGTTACCTTCTTGTCAACGTAGTCAGCCCAGAACCTGGCTTGGGCTCGGAGGTGAGGATCAGAAGGCAGCAGAGGAGCCTTATCCTTCCAAACCTCATCAACGTACTGAACCGCAATGAGGGACTCAGAGACCGCTTTGCCATTGTGAATGAGCACCGGGATCTTCTTGTGAACCGGGTTCGACTGGAGCAAGAGTGGGCTCTTGTTCCTCAAGTCCTCTTCTTTGTACTCATACTGAACGCCCTTCTCAGCCAGAGCAATTCTCAGCCTCATCCCAAAAGGGCTGGGCCAGAAATCCAACAAAACCACCTGATCCGCCATTAAAGATTAAAGCTTTTGAATTGGTTGATGGAAAGTTTTTTCGAGGGTTACAAAACTTCAGCTTAGATATGAAGCTGTGGGTGGCTGTGGTGTTAGAGTGAGTCGCAGTGCGAGTATTTATGGACAAAAAATCTAGGCAGAAGAAGTAGTCAAACGACCCGGAAATGGAGACTCCTAGGCACGGCAGGCAGATGGAGATATTCTATTTCTCATCCTTTTTATTCTAGATTCTTCCTATCAGACGGCATTATGTCACGGCTTTCGATATCAAAATCTTGAATTTCTTTTTTTATTTTTAACTGATGTTGATTATTTTATATGGTTTTAAAAAATTGAGGTGGAATGCAGCAAAGTCTTCCCATTATCGTTCTCTCATCTCACCCGAGGGAGGGAGGGAGGGTAGTGAGTAGGTAATAGTCGTGTTTAATAGCTTAAAAAATATATATATATCATATGCTGCTGCATCAAAGTGTTGGAGATATAGAGAGAAGATTAACTTATGGTTTAGGTGGGTTTAAAGAGAAGGGTGAAAAGAGAGTAAGATATTTTTCTAATAAGTTATTTTAGTCATTTTACATAAGAGTAAATTTTGTCACTAAAATTTTCGATTATGGTATGTGAGAATAGCGTTACTTAAAATATACCTAACCAATTTTAAATAGATGAACTTGAACACGAAAACAGAAGCTCGAGACAAGAAAAATAGATTAATACATACTTTTTTAATTGACTTTAAGGCAGAAATGATACATGAATACCAGAGTTGTTGAATTTAGTCACCACAAATAATGTGTTCGTAGGCAATACTTGAATTGAACGGTTCAAATAAGACCGGGGCAAATAAACCAAAAATCCAAAGCAGTCAACGTCAAAAATGGACAAAAATTATATTTTTCTTCCTTTTGTATGCATTGCAGATTCTTCCTATCAGATAGCATGACGTCACTGCTTTCGATATCAAATCTTGAATTTCATTTTCCTTTTTCTAAGGTTCGAGACCAGGAAAATAAATTAAATGTATACCTTTTAGACTTAAACATTTAAACAAATATTTTTGAGAGAAATCCAAAATAGAAAAATGAAAGAAACCAGAGAGATTGAGAGAACGAGAAGGAAAAATAAATAAATAAGGGGAAAAAAAAGGTATTTGAGGGATGTGGGCCGATGACCTCGTTAGGAACGGGCCAAATGGCCGGTACTTGAGCTCAGCACATTGGCAGGCTTGGATCGGGCCAGACCAAAACCCGAAGGCATACATCTACATAAAAAAGAATTGTGTTAAGGATCCCCAGCCTCTGCATTTAGAGTTTCCGTATTTTCTTGCATTTCGCTTAATCTTAGTCGTTGTAATAATCTAACGACCTATAACATGACACGTCAACTACTATCAGTTTAGGTTTACTTTTAACACTCTAAAACTCCAATTTTATCCTTCCAATAAAATTTAAAAAATGGAAAACTTGAAACTTAAAAATTAAAATTAAATTTTTTTTTTTTTTAAAAAAAAAAAGGAAACCAAACCCAGCACAGACTTTCCAATGGATGATCCACTACGCGACCTCCTCCCACCACTGCATTGGTCACTGGTGGCCTTTTATTCTTTATCAACACACATCTCTGTAGAACCATACCCAGAAAATTTTCACTGTAAAACAATCCAATTGACATACCCAAAAACACATAATATAACCAAATCGACACCCAACACAGAAAGGAATTAAAATCTATAAAAAGTTTCCAAGGATCCAATTCATTAGCCAATTCGTGAAGAAATCAAAACCCCGAATCAGAATATTGAAGCTAAAGTACACGCTAGATTCCCATAGAAAACCTAAATCAAAAGCTACCTCATGGATTAATGAGATCAAACAAAGCCCCACCATAACCAAATAACAATCCAATGTTAATAGGCTAGTTTTCACAATACCCACAACTTCTCTCTCTTTTTGAAGTTCTCCCGAGTGTAGAGCTCTCAAGATTTAAGTGGCTAAAATTCATTTGATCAAGGCCAAAATTACTTTTCATCCTTTTAGTTTGGCACTTCAACCACTTTTGATCTTGTAGTTTCAATTATGTCAATTTTGCCATTGTAGTTTCATATTTGTAGCAATTCAAGGACATATTAGTATTCTTGTCAATTTCTTTAACGATGCAAGAGGCAATTTCATCAATCCAAAACCCTTGAGAGTAAAAGCTTATTTGAAATTCTCTCCATTTCATATTAGGGTTCGAAATTCAACCACTAATCCCAATTTTTGAAGAACCCTAAACCCAAATGACCAATTTCAAGTCCTAATATGAAATTAGGGGAGTTTTAGATGAGTTTTTATGCTCGAGGATTTTGAGTTGATGAAATTGCCCCTTGCATCATCAAAGAAATTGACAGGAATACTAACTTGTCCTTGAATTGATACAAATATGAAACTACATGGTCAAAATTGACGGAATTGAAACTACAAAGTGAAAAGTAGTTAAAGTGCCAAATTACAGAGACCAAAAGTGACTTTTAATCTTTGATCAATGAGATGCAGTTAAAATCAATTTGTCTATTAGAACCAAAAAAAAAAAATTCAGTTTGTGCGACCCACGAGATTTTTCCTTCAAAGTCTAAATATGGGGCAAAGCTAGCTTAGGAGCACATCAAAGTTGGCTGATTGGTGGGGTGGCAGTGCGACTACGCCATACCAGGATGGGGTGAATTATGTTTTTTGGTTTTTTTCTTAATTTTATTAGAAGGGTAAAATTGAACTTTTGGAGTGTTAAAATTAAACTTAAATTAATGGTAGTTGAAGAGTCATGTTATATGTAACAACCCGGTCCTTAATTAATATTTAATTATTAATTTATTCTGATAAAAGACACTTATACCCCTAGAATATTTTATTAGTTTAAAAGTTGACTTTTTGACCGGGAAGAAATTTGGGGATTTCTCTCAGCTTCGAGCACCAATTCAAGGAAGACCGGTGCCAAACGAACCACCTCACTCCCCTATTTCAGTCTCATCCCATCCCATCCTCGATCCGCCGTCGTAGTCGTCGGAAACACAAACAAAGCGGTCTTTGGGCCGATTTTTGAACTTCCAAGCTTTCGTTCTCCGTCGTCCGACCACCAAATTGGACGAGTGAGGTATGGATTTCTAGCTATTTTTCATGCTCTATCTGCTGGTTAGATAGGATTTCAGAAATTTCCAGTGTAGATAGCTCGATTTACGAGTTAGGTTTCAGTAGGTTTTCGGGTCACTGTTCCGGCCACTTTCGGCCAGTTTTTGGGGCAGGTCCAATAACCAAAGTGGCTCCAAATAGGGTGTTATACCTAGGATAGGAGTCTTGAGCCTAGATGTTGAGTTTTTCCTGCGAGGCGTTATCGCTTTAGGCACCACGCGCTGCCAGAGCGTGGCACGTGGGCAGCAGGGTGGGGACCACAATCAGTCCTAGAATGATCTCCTAGTCCTCACGAGTGCATAGGATTTCACGGATCTTAATTCGGATATCGTTTGAACCCCGAATGGATCTCGCCTATTGTGCGATTTCCAGGTTCAATACGTTTGAACCGTTGGATAGTAATTAATTCCAAGTATGTTAATCTAGACTTTCCCAGGATCGTATAATATTTGACAGATCGTAAAACGAAGTCCTGGATACTTCAGAATGGTCGGCCCTAGAGCGAGTTTAATGATAAATAAACTAGTTACGATAAACAAACCGATTCAGATCATAAACAAAGGAAAAAACTACGTGTGGCTTGATCCCTCAAGAAGGGTACGTAGGCGCCTACGCTATCAGTGCAGCCACGAATTAGAGTCCCTCGTTGTGCTTTTGTTTTCGTGGCATTTTGATCATTTACGACCCACGGTTACAGTGTCGTTTTAAAGAGGTTTCGACCCGATTTCCAAAATGGAAATTGGGTCAGGTCATTTCATTATATGTTGTTAGATTATTACAACGACTAAGATTAAGCGAAATGTGAGAAAATGCGTAAACTCTAAATGCAGAGGCTCGAGATTCCCGTGCTAATTATGTGGTGTGCGTTGAGTGAGATTTGAACTTTAGACATCTTTCAATATGAAAAAAGAAAAATAATGTTGGTTCATGGAAAAGGAGGCTTAGGGATGAGAAATCAATTATTTTCCCACGTTTGGTAAGGACAGACATGAGAAATCGTTGCCTTGCACATGGGAAAGTATGAGGGAAAGTAAAGCTCTCCTCCCTCCTTGGGTTTTGTTTTCCTCCTCATGGAAAAGTTCGGGAAAATGAGCCAGCATTAAATACACATTTTTCATAACCATGTTATCCTTATTAACAATTTAGTATTACAATATAGCATTAAATGCATCCTTTTTTTATTTGATTTTATATGAGTACAATTGAAAAATTAAACAAACTTTATTTTACATTCCTACACAAACTAAACATATGAAAGGAAATAAAGTGATATTACCAAACATGGGAAATGAATCTCTATTTCTCATCCCTTGAGAAATGACCTAAGAAGTGATTTCCCCTCAAATCCGTTCCATGAACTAAACGGAGCCTAAAGGCTATAGTTGATAAAAAGCTACATAAGTTGGGACTTTGTGTCTGCTAGGTGCCGTGGTGATGCAGCTAGGATTTCCAACTACACTCCACCGGTCCCTCTAAAACACTCCTTTCATCATTTCATACTGATCCACTTTTTCTTAAAAAAATCTATTTTGGATTTTTTTTGTAAACTGGAGTTGGTGCAAAAGGATATATGATTCTCTAGCTAGTTAGCTAGTTTGGTAGTTCTTGCAGCAATTGTTTCTTTGCTGCTTCCTGTTCTTCTCCTTTGGTAGTCCACATATCTTCCACCCAATCGCATGCATATGCATTTTCCATTCCATCGACATAAGCAGAAAATGAGAAATTAATGTGTGACAAGTTGACTACATGTCGGCATGTCCAAGTATATAATTTTGCTGGATTTGTAACAACATGACGATCGATATATCACGTGGTGTTACCGTCACACACAATAATTTATCATGTCAATTTGGTGTTACCGTCACACACAATAATTTATCTTTATTTTTATATAAGTAAGACTTTGACATGTACACACATGGTTATGCTCTCAAGATCTCTTTTGAATAGTTGGTTACAAATTAATTTTCATATAAAATTGCACTCCAGGACCATGGGTTGTGAACTCCCCTGCTCAAAGCCAGAGTTGGGATTTCACCATTGAAGTATGCATTCATAAAGCAATTTCACCATTTTATGTACTGAAATTGAGAAGAAAACTTGGCTCTCCTTATGCATGATGCATCGTTGTTATATTGTCAGAGAAGTAGATTGGTAACCCTATCACATGCGATGGCATCTTGTTCGGCCACATGCATGTGTATCCTTTTGAAGGGGAAATAACAGTGAACAATTTTTAATGGAAAACTACATGTACTCAAAAAGTTGGCATCCGTCTGCTGCTAGATGCCGTGCTCATGCGGGTACAATTTCCAGTCACACACGGCCCCCCCACTGGTCCTTCCCCTGTCCTAAAACAATCCTTACATTTTCGTACTGATCTTCTTTTTTGTCATCAACTCGATTTGTTCTTTTCTCCTTTTCTAACTTTTCGGTCGTAATTAATTAATGCAAAACGATATGCTTTTCGAGTGCAAAGGACTGAGTCACACTGCCTTTATTAGCTGACCGAATTCACGTCTGTGGTTTTTAACAATGCTCACTTTTTAAGATATTATAAGAACATTTGATATTAATGGTGGGAAAAGATATTGCATGTCTTCATATCTAGGCATCAACGTTTCATTAAAGTATATGCCAAAATGCATGACAATAGATATACGTAGGCAAGTTCACATGCTTGCCGACCATACGAAAGCTACAGCAAATTCCAATCCGAGAAAGCCCTATATAAATCTACAGAATGGTGTTCATTATCGTACAGTGTCAAGCTCTGCATCTTCTTCTTCCAATCTTCCATGCTTTTCTGCTCAAGGTTCTTTTTCTCTAGCTTCCCAATTTTCACTTTTTCTAGCAATGGAAGGAATGGTTAAGTCCCAAACAGAGAGAGTGAATACAGAAGTTGCTGTATCACAGTTCATCTCAGGGAGAATGAGCAAACGCCCACTGACAAAAATGTTGGATACAATTATGGAGGAAGAATATGATTTGGGGGTTGATCAAACCTTGCGGTCCCCAATCTACAAATTATCTTCCCGCCATCTCACCCAGGATTACAGAGCTCGTCAGTCTTGCTAAGCAGCTCGTAACCACCATTTTCATAATTTTCGCCGAGATTTGAAGAATAAAGAGCCTTGAAAATTAAGTCATTGCTCATTTTCAGGGAGGAACAACTGTTCACCTACTGCATTATGTTGTTTTGCATTTTTCACTGTTTCTCATGGAAATTTTTTTTAGCTTCCGAGGAGAGGAGATTGTGACTGCTGTAATTTTTTGTTTCATTCAATAAAGCAAATAAGGAGCCATTAGTTTAAATATAGTGGCTCTACAGCCAAAATAGCTAAACATTAGGAAGGAGCAACAGAATCAATAGTACACGACATCCTGCAAATCAAAAATACTATACAATGTACCAGCAAATCACCTAAACTACTTTGCACTAGGTCAAGATGTTTCACAGTTATCATAGAGCCTGCACTAGGCATGAACAATTGAACAATGTTTTGAGTGCTGAAACAGTCCTTTCTTTCACTAGTGTCTAAACTTTTAGCCACCCTGAGCTCCCCTTGTGGTGACAACAGGCAGCAGTTCAACATCAGACTCCCTCTCGGGGGTAGTTGAGCATATCTCACAACTCATCCCCTAATAAAACAGTTCCTCACCGAAAGCTGCAAAAATAATCACTTCGTATTGTCAATATGCACAAGCTGTTTATTAAGCATGATAGGGCCCGACATCTCCAGAACACAACCAATAGATATAAGATCAACAACAGACTTCAACAAAACAAACACCATAGTATCAGAACAAAAGGTTATATGAGACCAAGAAAATCAGAGTCGAGGTCATGATTTTAGAAAATTTACACCGCCACCCCAAAAGAAACTATAAACACTGAAATTTGATCCAGTGTCAATGATTGATTAACTAATCCACAATCTAACAGTGAGAAGTCAATCTCCATCAATAAGAGTTAAATAGATGATCCTTCCATTATTAGATTTCTAGATTGCTCACCAATGATTAATTAACTGGTGAAACTATATTCATGGTAAGTATACATTTAAAAGCCAAGGACATATTAAACTGACTCACATGTAACTTAAATAATTATTATTATTTGATCTGAAAAACTTTAATACAAACATAATAATTAGTATTTCCCAGCATAATCTCAGGCAAAAAATGTCAGAATTTATAATATGTGGGTGATCTTCATGGGTTAAATCTACAGATAGTAATAAAGAGGTGCCCAATCTAACCATAAAATAAAAATAAAAATTTAAACAAATCTTATGACATGTCTCTTTTAAAATAATTGGATGAATGCAGTAGCAACAGGTTCCATTGACTGATATTTATTTAATTTCCCTACCTCAAGGATGCTGCATTGTTTTCTTTCAGAGATTTTCTTTGGTTTCCCAGTCTAAGAAGTCCTCAAATGATGAATCTAATACCCAGACTAATGATAGGGTGATCCTTCTAATATTCATCTTAAGTCTTCACCGGTCCCTGCTAAATGTGATATAGATCAACCAGCAACCAATTCATCCCTTAGAGTACATGCCTATGCATCAGAATCTAAATCCTCATGCACTGTCACGGGTAGTGTTGGAGTTTTAATTGATAGGCAATGAATTGATTGCAAGAAGTTGAAGTAAGCATACTTGATATCAAACTGCATATCATACCCTGCCATACATAATGGAACCTCAGTATCTAACCATATACAAAGCTGAAAATATAAAGTGAGAAAAGTATTAAGTTCTTGATCCCTTACAATAGTTCACAGCAATAGTGCGTCCTCTGCTATCTGGACTTTGTCTAACGTGATGAAACCACATACTTGGCCTGCATTAATTCTAACATATCAAGATTTGAAAAATACTGTGTAGCTTAAGCATAAAGTTCCATATCATAGAAGTGTCAAAGTAACAAAAGCAATATGTGGATCTTGATCTGTCAATTCTTTTCATATTTCATACATTGTTTACCAATCCAAAGCAAACATCCTTAGTCTGTGGAAAGGGCCAGGTATCAATGGAAGCAATTACGATTCCCATATTTGCAACAAAATTGGAAGTGACTGAAGTCTATTGAGAATTAGAAACCCAAAAAGTCAAAAGAATTAAAAACCAGGAAAAGGAAGGCAGAAATTTACAAGTATAGAATATCTCCAGGGTTGAGGGTACAGCTAAAAGGCTTAGGACCATCAAAATACAAAGGAAAGTTGGAGAGCTGCTTATCTCTGTCCTCAGGAGAAGGGTAAGGATCGACACTGCACCACGGCACGTATCTATCTGGCTTCTCTAATTCCAATGTGAACTCTCCAGTCTCATGAGAATATGAATATTGGGCAGCTGGGTACATGCGGATGTACATACGATGCACATCAGTGGGAGGAAGGAGCAGGAAATGCTTCTGGCCCGTCACCACAGCGTAGAGATTTTCATAGTGGTCCTTATGAAATGATGTTGTCGACAGATGGTTGCCAATCCACATGTTGACTGCATCAGGGAGGCAGCCAAGGGCCTCACTGGCCCATGGGATATGGGGGTCGCAATCTGCAGCTAAAGCAGAATACTCCGACAGAAAGCAGTTGTTCTGCTGCTGTGCATAGGCCACCAGTTTTGATGGGGACTCATTGTTGGTAATGAGGCTGAGAGCTTCAGGGAAGGGCATGCGCTGCACGTGAGCGGAGGAGAAGCAGAGGGAACCATCCAAGGGGACGAGGGCGTCGGCTTGGCCATGTGGGGTGAGGTGAAGGGAGACGTCAGCAGAGGAGAGAGCTCCAGTGAGGTAAGAATCATGGGTCCAGGAGGAGAGAGCTGGCCAATGGAGGGTGGCATTGGATATGATGCAGGGCTTGTTTTGGCAAACAAAGTCTCTCAGGAATTGGAGTGGGGTGGGTGGGCACTCCAAACGATCCACTCTGCCCGAATCCCCTAGACTTAGCTCCCTAACTTCTTTCCACAATGTTTCTATTTCCTCCATACTACTAGTCCGGTTGTCTTTGCTCCTAGTGTCAGGAATCAGGGGCAAGGCAGGATTAAAATATGAAATGAGCAAAATCTCCAAAACAAGCATATTCTTTCTATCATCATTGACTAAATTTGGTCTGAACAAATTACTACGGAAAACATTTTCAGACTTTCAGTTCTCTAGATGCCACAAGAATAAAACCCAGATAATGTTTTTTTTTTTTTTTCATTCTCTCACAGCTAGAAACAAATAATAATAAAATTTTCAGACTTTCAGTATTATAGCTACAACACAACCACATAACTGCTACTAGAAAACACCAGCAACAAAATCTGTCTTATAACAAGCGCAAAGCAGCAATACAAACTAACAGCTCTTACAGCAACCTACGCGAAAATCAACTAAAAAATCATTCACTCCTATAACTGCAACACAACCAAGATATTTTCTATAAACTAACCAGAAACACAAGCAGATAATTGTACAAAATTTATCTCAACACAACTAGATAATTCTCATTCAGTCTTAAAGCTTCTTAATAAAAGAAAACCGAACCAGCTAGTCAGCAATGCAGCAAATACCACAACAGAACAACTCAACAAAAAGCTTACATGGGAAGTACACCCTAAACCCTAAACAATAAGCTATAAATTAATTCTAAACCTAAACCCGAAAAAAAAAAGGGTTAACAATTGAAGAATACCTTCTATCCCTCTTTGGTGGGAATTTCCGAAACTTCAAGAGTGAAAGACAGACAGACTGACTGACTGACTGAGGTGAGGCTTGAAAGTGAGACCGTCTGAAGAACAAGAAGAACCGAAACGACGGAGGGGAAATGGGGCGGCGGTTTGGGTTCAGTAAAATGGGCCGGGCTAGTGTCCGCTTCGAGGGTGAAGAAATGGGCTCAGCTGGCGAATATGTGAACAAATTTTCACGACAACAATAAATGGACCTTCTATTGGCATTAGTTTATATTTTATAGATGTTAGTTTCAATATATATACTTTATCGATTTAAGTTTTTAAATATATATTAGTTTTATTCAATAGTATAGAAAAATTATATGTATAATACGTGAATTTTGTGTGTATTATTAAAAATGTTATAAGAAATCAAGTGTATTAAACATGAAAAATATGTACATACATGTACAATACGAGTATTAAACGTGAAAATGCTAAATTCTTTATACATGTAATAACTATGAAAAATTAAAAACTCAACATGAGACAATAGCGACTCGGATAATGGCCTAATAGTAATGGATAACGCTCTAAACTAAAAATCAAGGAAAAACACTTTTTTTTTTTAAAGATCATTGTATCTATGTAAATAGTATCGCCGCACGGCTATACTCTTTATAGGAAAAAAAAGACCCCAGTAAAGCCGGACGGCTATATGTTTATTAATTCAATCCCACGTATAGCCGCGCGGCTATACTGTGTAACATAGAAAAATGAGGACCCACCAAGCTCCAGCGTCCAACTAGCAATTCGGCGGCACGTGTGAAAAACGTATAGCCGCACGGCTATACCTTTAATTAAAAAACAATTTTGAAAAATGGACACTTCTATTAGCATTAGTTTATACTTTATAGATTTAATTTGTTAATTTTCGATATATACATTTTACGGATTTAAATTTTTTAAATATATACTAGTTTTATTCAATATTATTTGTTAATTTCGATATATACATTTTACGGATTTAAATTTTTTAAATATATACTAGTTTTATTCAATATTATGCGAAAATTATGTGTATAATACGTGAATTTTATGTGTACTATTGAAAATTTTGTAAAAAATGAAGTGTATTAAACATGAAAAATACGTATGTTTGTGTACAATACAAGTATTAAACATGAAAATGCTAAATTCTATATACGAGTAATAACTCTGGAAAAGTAAAAACTTAAAAGAGGACAAATAGATACTCAGGTAATGACCTAAGAGTAATGGATAATGCTTTAAACTATCGATAACAAAAATTGGGGAAAAATAATTTTTTTAAAAATAGATCACAGTATCTATGTAAAAAGTATAGCCGAAATTTTAAAATTAAAATTAAAATTAAAATTTTAATTTAAATTTAAAAAATAAAAATAAAAAACAAAAATAAAAAATAAAAATAAAACTTGTAAAGCCACACATTTTAAAAAAATTTCCCGAGTATAGCCGCCCGGCTAGACTATGTGTAAGAATCCGCACGGCTATACTATTTATAAAAAAATTAGAGAAAAAGACCTCAGTAAAGCCGTGCGGCTATACGCTTTTTTAAATCACGATATTTCAAAAAAGGACCTCTTTATAGTCGCGGCTATGCTATTGAGAAACGTCACAGTGAATTATATGTTCTTCGAAATAGCTAGTGTTTCTGGTCAGCATAATCTTGGATTTATTTTGTTTTGATTGTTAGATTAGTTTCAACTATTTTTCAAAATGTATGACTCATAACAATTGAGACCATCAATATTGTTGAATCATTAGTAGATCATCAATTTACAAATCGTCCTCATGACGAATAATGTCACTCTCTAACATTTTTGCTCACCACCTTTAATTGAAGGTGAGTATTACCACTGTATTAACTAACGTTTGATCAATGTGATTTACCTACAGGCTACAAGAATTTAGGCGGATATATTTTTGCTCACCAACCTTAATTGAAGGTGAGTATTACCTTCGTTTGATCAGTATTATTTACCTGCATGCTACGAGAATTTAGAAAGTTAAACTCATCCAACGATGATAATACGGTGGTATTGCTCACCACCAATTAAGGATGGTTGGCAAAAATGTTATCGGCAAAGAGAGGTTAGACATGCTAAACAGCTGACAATGACCTGATGACAGTCTAATTCTTCAAATAATTACAAAGATAATAAAGAGACATGAAATTCAGATAATTGATCATTGCAGGAAGAGCCCACCTATTTCACCTAGTTTGTTCTTCCCCTCGGGGTATCAACAAACTAGCAATCATCTTGCAAGTGAGCGCAATTGGGTTGGTTTGTTGTTTTATTTTCTTCACCTTTGTGCTTTGTATCTCAATAAAATTTAATTTTACCGGCTCCATACATCAACCATGAAGAAGAAAAAAACAAAAAAATAAAACGTAATAATCAATTACTCTGTTAAAAACTCGGGGAAAATAAACGTACAAATGCGTTAGGATAAGAGGCGTGCATCACATAGATCATCCTGGCTGCCCACATTTTCATGGATGTTAACTAAAATGTGCACTATAGATGATTAAAAAAAATATAAAAACTACTTGCGACTGGCTCAAAATGTTCCATAGTGATCATAGAGCTGCACTGGGATCTAATTGGAGACGTCTTCATGAACTGGGAAAAGACTAGGCATAGCAAAAACAATTACACAACATTTCAGTGCTCAAATAGCCCTTTCTTCAGCCACCACGAGCTTCCCTTCTGGTGGCATCATGCAGCAGTTCAACGTCCACTCCCTCTGGGGGTAGTTGCACATATCTCACGACTGATCCCCTAATAAAACAGTTCCTCACTGACAACTGCAAAAATACATTATCGTGCAGTTGTCAGATTGGAAGGCTAACATGATATTAAAGAGTAAGTTCAATTTCAATTTCCATAATGAGTTTTTTATGCATAACAGGGGTAGAAAACACAACCAGCAGATAAGATCAACAACAACAACCAACAGACCTAAACAAAGCATACACAAGAGTATGAGAACATATAAAAGGTGAAAGACCAAGCAAATTATTGTTGGTCATGAGACCTGATGACCCGTGCTTTGAGAAATTCTAACCCACAACACAAACAACCACACCCCAAAAAAAACAAAAACATAAAAAACATAAAAAAAAAGAACCCCTGGAATTCAATTTAGATTGGCAACAATTATAAGGCAGTCTCTATCATACAGAGTTGATAAAGGTGATCCTTCCATCACAAGACTCACAGTGAGCATTCATATCACAAAATCCATAAAATATAAAGCTCACTTACATGTCAAATTCAAATCAATAGTAAGTATATGGTCTGCATAGTTTTAAAGTAATAGAAGCGAAAACCCCACAACTAGATTACAACACATTAATTTCAAATACATTTAATCCTTTCAAGCTACTCAAGTGCCAGCATAATCCCATCAAAACATAAACAAATCATATTTGATTAGCAAATTTTGTCACTATTCACCAGAAGTAAACATGTGTTGATTTGGAATCATCAATATAAGTGGTGGAAGCAGCCATTCCAGCTCACACGAAATATTCAGTTTTTCCCATTACAATTGGACGAGTCAAAAGAACACCCCCATGCAGTGGTTCAAGCTCTTTTTTTTCAAGACTTCCTCCACGTATGATTCTTTCAGAGTAGATCTAAAAGGATAGCATTTTGGATGAACGAGGAAGAAAAACTTATTTCTCCATTCACCTTAAAGATTCTTTCCCATTACTTAAGTTCAGTTTTATGACATGATTTCTTCAGTGCAAGTTGAAATTTGTGAAAGAAACCCTAACAGTATAACTAAGCTACAATATGCCTGTTAGTAAGCAGGTCAGACTTGAGAACTTGATTTTGCCTCTTAGAGAGAGAGAGAGATAGAGAGAGAGATTTAACAGAGTTTTCTTGTAGAGGAAGATCAAGGGCCCTGCACCTTTCTTATTACACAAACACACATACCAGTGAGTGGCTAAACCTGGCTTGATTTTTCCTTCTTTATGATGACGCATAGAACTGGGAAAGTCTTTTTCAAATTTTTTTAGAAGAAGGAAGCCTTTTTCAACTCAAACAAGCATTTATTGGAAAAACAAAATATATGCTTCTTTCCAGGAACTGGCTTGGGCTTGGGGGTCCTCAACATCAATTTTCACCTTCTACTAAGAACTATTCATTATCATATTCTCCATAAAATCTTTAAAACTATATAATTTATCATTGGTTTTATGATATTCATGCCCTTTTAGGTGTACTGTTACCCTTTCTTGCGGCATTAACTTGAGTAAACTAAGTTTTAGAAACCTTCAAACAGTTAACAAAACAAAACCATGTCAGATGACTCTCTCTCATTTTCTCTTCATTTTTTTGTCCTATCTAGCTTATTGAATAGTGTTCTATAATGCCTTATAGTGGTCTTTCAAAACTTTCCCTTCCACTTCATTTGTATTCTATGAATCATACTTCTCCACATTCAACTCATCCCTTTTCTCTATCTTCGCTTTATAATCCAATTAACTAACATCACATAATGAACCAAAATGCCCCGCCTAGCCTTTCGCATTAGAAATTCAAATACCCACCCATCAATAAATATTCTGCTTATGATCACTCCGAAGTCGGCACATATCCAAGGAAATGGCCTATCACTATAACTACTGTTATTCATCTGCTATTAGAACTGAGTTAATTATGATAAATTCTAGAAACTAAAAAGATTGGCAAATTGTCAAAACGAAACCACAGAAAACAGACCAAGATTTTTTAAATTTTTAAAAGAGCTATTATTACCCAAAACCCTAACTTTTTATCACAAAGGATTATCCCCTCAAAATACCAAACCCTAGAAACCAAGTATACAACACACAGGCACACACATGTACACAGATGAGTCAAAATTTAAGACAGATGATAGATACCATGTGCGGGTACTTCTCTTGGTCGACGACCCTTGTGTTCTCTAGCTTTATGTTGAGGTACTGATCCACTGAGTGCAGTGTTCCTCTGATTGCAAGATCATTCTTTAGCTCCACTGTCACTTCTCTGCCCACCAACTCCTTGAAATACGAGAAGAACAACTGCACACACGCACGAACAAAAAAAACCCTGTTGAAATTACGGGTTGCAGGGAAATTCAAAGAAAATCTGCAAGAAAATACAAATAGAAAATATGGGGGAAAACCCATTATGAAAAAGTTCCCGTAGAAGAAACTGGGAATTGAAAGTTACCATTTTTATGCACGAGATGAGAGAGACAAGGAGATGGTGAGCCCTTTTGGGTTATCTAGGATTGAAGTTGGGGACTGGAGCTTGTTCTACAGAACTGAAGAGTAACACGAAGAAAAAAGGGTAGAGGTGGAATGTGGAGTGGCCACAAATAGGCAGAGAGAAATTTTGCCGCGACAGGCTAGCTGGATTTGGGGTTTCAAGATTTGAGCCTTATTGGAGTTAGCAAGGCCCTTCCTAGCCTTGATCTCTTTTTGGGCCTTAGTCCCCTCATACAAAGATGGGTCCAAATGTTTTCGGTTTGAAATCCAACGATAAAAAGTTACGAGTTTTTTTAATTGGTTGCAATGGTCTTATTAGATTCAATGGAACGGATGAAAAGCCAAATTCACATCTACAATTTTACATTCGCTTGAAGTAAAAATCACATTTATATTCCTCGGAGATGTAAATAGAATGTAGAAATGGATTTACATCTCCAAACTTATATGTTGTATCGGAGATGTTCTTAATTAAGTTTTTAACTTTTCAAATTAGAGTCGAAAACTAAATGAGCTTCAGGTTAACGTATGTCACTATCTTAGTTGAGAAAAAAAATTATGAACTAGCTAAATTGGCTAGAGCATATATGCTTCCCATTTTGCATCCAAGTTCGAATCCCCCTCTTCAATGAATATCGTTTCTATATATATATATATATACTGAACAAGAAGATAAGTAATAAGTTTGGATTATAGGTACAAAGTTCAATTTCCTTCCAATTTCTCACTTACTCTCAAATCTCTCTTGGTATATATTTTCTATATCTTATTACATGTCTATCCTATTCCTCAAATATAGGGTTTGCGAGGTGAGGGCAGTGTCCTTCATGAATTAAGCCATTCCAAATGTGACAGTGACGGAGGAATGGAAGGAGTGCTGTATCTGTTTGAAAGACCTGAAGGTGGGTGCTGAGGCCATGGAGAGATGCCTTGCAAGCACAGGTTTCACTCGCCTTGTCTCGAAACGTGGCTGCTCAAGCGTGCCTCCTGCCCGCTTTGCAGGTCCGCCATGCCCATACAAGAGGAAGCTCAGACCACCAACATGGTTAAGGGGACAGCTTCAGAGCAACATGGTCATGAAGAAGATAGGGATTACCATAACATGATGAGGCAGATGTTTAAATACAACCCCAGAATAAGCCCATACGACGACATGTTGTAGGGTTTATGAGGGACACGGTAATGGATATTTAGTCATGAAGATGATTAGGTTTAGGGTTTCTGAGGGGAACGCTAAGGCAATATTTTGCATCCGTTGAAGACTAGACGGCATCAGATGTAACAGGTAGTTAAGGAGCTTGAGTGCCGTAATGACAGCAGCATTCAGATTTTCAGTATACTTTGACACACATAGATAAAATAGATTTTGAGTGTACTTTGACACATGTAAAGCGAGATTAAGGTTCGATTCACTTAATTAGGAGTAAAGTAATACTCCACCTTCCCTCTCCTTGGGGAATGACCGAAAAGAAAAAAGAAAAAAAAAATCTTCACTTGAGCTTAATTATGTAATATTTTTGGCATTTGGCTAATTATTTCGTTCTTCATATAACCTTGGACAAAATTCTGAACACTTGCTTACTCTAATTTAGAGTAGTTCTAGAAAACTAGGGACGGTAATTTGTTGATCATACATTTATTCCTATATATATATATATATATATATGATTACAAGCTTTATTATTACATAATAGACTTCTTCCTATTTTTCTTAATTGATTCTATCTGTAAATGTTTAATTTGGTTTGATTTATCAAGAATTAAAGAAGTAGTTATAGCATTAATATTCGTAGATTTTCAGTAAGTATTTACTGGTTGACAACTTGCACTTATAAAGGGTAATAAAATGACTCTATAAAATAGATTTTGAGTATACTTCGACACATGTAAAGCGAACGTTTTTTCACTCAGGTTCGATTCACTTAATTAGGAGACAATCTTAAAGCAATTCAATATAATACTCCACCTTCCCCTAAATCTCCTTGGAGAATGACCGAAAAGAAACAAGAAAAAAAAATCTTAACTACTTGAGCTAAGTATTAATTATGTAATATTTTTGGCATTTGGCTAATTATTTCGTTCTTCATATAACCTTGGACAAAATTCTGAACTGATGGCTAAGTTTACTTGCTTACTCTAATTCATATAGTTCTTAAAAGCAAAATAGAAAATAGTTCATTTTATTTAGAAAACTAGGGACAGGAAATTGTAATTTGTAACATGAAGATCATACTTTATTTATTTTTCTTTCCTAGATATATATATAATATATATATATATATATATATTCTCTTAGCTATGAATCTCAAACTTTTTCCTAAGCTCCAAAAGGAAGTCATACATTTTGTACTGATCAGGCAGAGACTTGGACACACTCTCCCTCTGCATGCACCTCTTAGCCCAAGCCACAAGCCTTGGACACTCCTTCACCATGCACAGGTTTCCACAGGTCTCTAGCGCATAGAACCAGCTATAGAAAGGGATAAGTGCCACGTCAACTATGCCAAAGGTCTCACCCCCAAAGTAGGTCTTGTCTCCCAACTCATTTTCCAGCAGCCTGAAGCACTCTATCAGTTCCTTCTTTGCTGCTTCTTGGATTTCACCTCTTGTTCCCCACACCAACTTTCCTGTAGAATAAATCTGCAACAACAAGAAAACCCAGTTTGAAAACATAGTTAAAAAGTTTAACCCGCGCGTTTGCATGTAAGGAACCAAGTATTTTTCTTTTCGTGAAAGAAAGTAAATAAATTACGTAAGGGATGGAAATTGACAGACCTTCTTGTCAACATAGTCAGCCCAGAACCTGGCATGGGCTCTATGATAAGGATCAGAAGGCAGCAGAGGAGCTTTTTGACTCCAAACCTCATCAATGTATTGAACAATGATGAGGGATTCGCATACGGGTCTTCCCTTGTGGATCAAGACTGGGATTTGCTTGTGAACCGGGTTCATCTTGAGAAGCAGAGGGCTCTTGTTGCTCAAATCTTCTTCCCTGGGTTCATAGTCGATGCCCTTCTCCGCCAAGGCGATCCTCACTCTCATCCCAAATGGGCTTGGCCAGAAATCCAATAAAACCACTTCGTCTGCCATTGCTAGCTACCTCTTGAGAGTCTCTGCTTGCCTTTTGGTACTTCTCTTTCAATTCTCTCTGTGCAACAAAGCCAAAGCAAGAGTGAGTTTATTTATACATGGCACGGATAGAGAGAGTAGTAGAATTTTCTTTGGGTTGGTTTGTCTAGGCTCTTCCCTTGTCTTATCACTGCTTGCGTAAGAACCACATAGGCATAGCTAGTATTTTCCAGAGCCGACGACACATAATTCACATTAGTCCTGCCCCACAAAAAGAGAATCGGAATGTGTTACCATCTATCCCAATCGAATTTGTTTTTTTATTTATTATACAAGCAATATTTTTTTAATTTATTATACAAGCAATCTTAGTTGGACTCGAGTACAAGATCAATCATACGACTTCAAGTGCAAAGGTAAATATTCTAAACCACGTGAACTACAAGCCTCTTACTATCAAAATTTGAATTTTTAAGATCCTGTTTAACACATAATTGAAGAGAATACTAGAATTAAACTAATAATTAAAAAATCTTAAAATTACTTTTTTTTTTCTTCCTCTTAAAGAAATAAAATAAATATAAACATTGCAATCGAATAGTAAACTTGTTATGGTCCGATCAAGACAAATTTCCAGTGCAGCATACACCAACAAATAACTTGTTCCAAGTAATAATAAAGTAAAGAAACCACCAACAAACAAAGTCATTAAAAAAATGTGAACAGAAAAGGTTAACTATTTTAGATGGTTGAACTTAGTTATCCATGTTTCTCTAACTACCGGATCACATTTTGAAGAAGAAAACAGTGATGATCCATAACAATGAGGGCTAAATACTGATTATACTGCCAAAAGGATATCGTACATAATGAATAGAATTCTTGACTTTGTTCTCTGCCCAAAACCAACTACACAGCCTCAAAGGAAGAAACAACTTCGGCAAGATTTGAATCACCACTTTCGTCTCAACTTGACATGATGCATCTACAAAAGTATATCGCTGTTGGCAAAGCATGACCGCTGACACCAGCACTTGCCGAAGAAGAGCTCAGTTTATATCACAATCCTCTCCTTGCTCGGGTGATATCTTCAACACCACAACAGGATTTATACAATTCACACACCAATTCCCGCCAGCTAACACTGCAAATGTTTATCAAAGAAATTATTCGATAAAAGGCTGTCATGCCACCAGCCTATTTCTCATTCAAACATCTTGATAGTAAAAGGTTCCTTTCACATACCGTGTTCGGAGTTGACAAAGCACCAAATTAATGACACTATTTTTGGCTAAATGATCGAATACGGTTGACCAAGTCCGCTCTCAAAGACTCGGGTATTTGTGAAAGAAAAGCTGATTTGGAATCCACGATCAACAACTTCCTGCAATGCATAAGTATAGACAGATGGATGTTTCAGATTAATGCAAGTACTAACACAATTTAAATACCTGATCAATTACCAACTATGTTATGTCCCGACCAATTAATACAAGTAAATGCAATTGAGAATATAAAACACAGATAATTAGAGGACTAAATAAACAGTATTAAAATTCAGAAAGTAATGAGTTCAACTCAATAACTGGGTAAAGCAAAATATAAATCATTGCAAGAAGTTAATTCACCCAAAAAAAATGTTGAAAAAAGTTGTGCTGTGCGTCCTTGTTAGACTTACCTAGATATCTCAAGAGTTATATAGGAAATCTAAAAGGCCTCTTAGATACATGAATATTGTCGTGGGTAACCAAGTAATCTCCTAACAGTGTCTGACTCGTTCAGACATGCTTATTTAACATGTCACTAATGTTCTAATATGTTATGGGTAGAGAGAGGGAAACCGAAGTTTAATCAGGAAAAAGAAATATTCCCTACAGATATTCTAGCTTCCACCAAGCATTTAGCGTGGTAAAATTGAGCGTGTCCATGATTAGCAACGTTGAAGTGACTTTTTTGCTCCTAATTAGTGATTCTCAGGATAAACATTATCAACTAACAATGGATGGACAAAATGGTTTAAAGGGGACAATTCAAGAGAGAATGTTTTCCTAGGGATGCAATCAACTAAGGGTAACAGAAGCAGAATCACAAAACGTCCCTAGTTGTTGACAATCTCACTCAAATCAGAAAGCCAAATGATAGATAAAGTGAGAATACTTGCAGAGAATTTTTCACTAAAGAAGCATACACATACTCAATTAAAGAGCAAAAATTTAATTTAATTTATTCATTTTTAAATTGATGAAATTCAGCCATATGAAGGCTAAACTACAGAAGTCTAGAGAGAAGCTTTCATCAGGATAAAAGACACACACCCACCCAATCGAATTCTATCACAGTTCATAAACAACATGGACTGGCCATATGTATAACTCAAAAACCTCGAAAAGAATTTATACAATTAAGTTTAGAGAACCACCAAGTTTCCTACATACCAATGTTAAAATGGAAAAATAATACTTACTTCACTTCATCACTGTTCAGATCGGTTCCAACTTGCTGTGCACATAACCTTTTCTTTGAACGCATAAAACTGTGCACTTTATCCGACCAGCCACATGATCGCAAAACTGAAGAAGCTTCTTTCTTGAGACTAATAAACATTAAAAAAAAAGTGTTAAAACCAATAGAATATATAACTTCAAAAAATTGAAAACAAACTATAGACTGGCATGAAGCAAATTATGAAAATTATTTTTTGACGCAATAAACACATGTTACAGGTGTCTGCCAAAAAAAAAAAAAAAAAAAAACTCAAGTTTACAGGCAACCAAAACATGGAAAGAAGAAAACACAGAAACAATAATTAATTGCATGCATCATGGAAGAAAACCTATGAGCCTGAAATCTGCAATATAAAACAAACTGGGCAAGTCCAGATGTCACAGAGGAGGGAAAATGATATGAGACCAACGAAGTTATTAAGCAGAAACAATTAATTAGGGGTACACATAAAAAAGAAACAATCAATAAACAGTACCAAGTAGACACAATCATTCAAAGAATGTCATAGTCATTAGAAAAATCCAAGTATATGGGCTATGAACTCATATCAATACTTCTAAACCTAAAACAACAAACATAAAATTCATCACTTGGGGAATAGACTTTCTTTTGGCAGGGCAGGGGAGGACACGTGGGGATATGGAAGACAGATGTATGACTGAACTGGAGATACGGGATCATTAAGATAACTAATCCAGAAGACTATGCAATTCATAACAAACAAATCTTAAGCCACATTTCAATACCAGATCCTAATAAAGATAAGTTGCTACAGAGTGAGATTTCATTTCAATTGAATGTTGTAGAGTGCCACATACATTTCCTTCAGTCCTTCAACTTCTGCCCAGGATTGATCATCACGTGCAAACAAAATGCATGAATCCTGAGATTTTCTTTTGGGCCCAGAGACCCCAGAGTGGCCATGGAGACCACTATTATCCAATTCACTGTGATCAGGCACTTCCCTGCTGTCAACCTGTCTCGTGCACCAATACCTTCACAGAGTTCAGTTTTTACTGAACCAGTACCACCATTTTCTCGTGATAACAAAGAAGCTTTGCTACCGTTACCACCAATAATATCAGACTTTTTATCTCTGTGTAAACCATCCTTGTTTATCAAAGATGTCTTAGCTTTCTCACGTTTCTCCAAACTAACTGGGTCCTTCACATCTCCATTCAATCCTATGGACCGATTCTCGTAAGCAATTTTTCCATTATCAGTTGCAGGTGCTCTTTCCCCATTTGATCCTAAAGATAGATTCTTGTGAGCAATTTTTCCATTATCAGTAGCAGGAGTTCTTTCCCCATCTGATCGAAATGCTTCATCCTTATAAGCAATTTTTCCATTATCAGTTGTCCGAGGTCTTTCCCCATTTGATCCTAAGGATTGATTTTTGTGAGCAACTTTTCCATTATCAGTTCCAGGAGCTCTTTCCCCGTTTGATCCTAAGGATTGATTCTTGCAAGCAAATTTTCCATTATTAGTTGCAGGAGCTCTTTTGGAGATAGAATTTCCACTGATATTAAACTTCATCCGTGGGCTAGAAGGCGCTTTATCAACCTTAGATATGGCTGAGATATCCTTCCAAGAAGACTGTTCATAAGGTTTTGTTTGTGCTCCTTTCGGTGGAAGAGCAGGCTTTGGGCTTTTAGATGTTTCACGGCCATTACAATCACGAGAACTCACTCCATTGGAAGCAGTGCTAGCTGCTGGCCTTTGGTTGGTACGAGAGAAGAAAAGGATGTAAACCTTTTCAGATAATACCTCTTGCAAGGTGGAAAGCGAGACAAATGAATCATTGCAGCGATACCACCGACCCATGGCATCCTAGATTATGAAAAAAAAATAAGATTAGCATATAGTTGATAATATGTGTTCCAAATTTACTGATTGCAGGGAAGGTGATAGGTGAACAGAGACCTTAATATATGCATAATAGTGACCAGACTCTGGTGAGAAGCCTGAATGCACAATAGTGCCAAAAAGCTTATACTCAGGCCGCAGATCCTGCATTGCAGTTAAAAATTCAACAGCATTACTAGTAGGAAAGAAATTGTCTGCAACATCTCCCAAATATAAAAGGAATAAGTAGAAACAAACAGAAGTCTCATGAGACTGGAGTCAAATAAACGCCTGCATTAGCATAAACGAATGTTTCTAAATGTTTCTAAGAAGTTAAAGAAAGAATCTGGAGAAAAGTAACATTCTTATCGGATATCAAGAACTGGACTGCCTCATATTGAAGTGCAATAAAGGAGATACACAAGAAATGAACCTACAAGTAAGTAATAACATTTCCAAATGAATATACAACAAACCAACGTGCATTTGATATGCAAGAAAAAATACAAAGACCATGATGCATCTGCATCGTAAATTACCAAACAAAGTACAAAACACATATCAGGACGATTCATTTACTAGAATCCAACAAACAATGCATTTTATTTCTCCAGTGATGCATCGTCACAGCCTTGTTAAAGTACAATAAAGAACATGAAGCTGAAAAAGTCGAACTTTGCACAGAGAGAAGCAGATAAGTTGGATATACAACTCAACTCAACGAAGCCTTAATCCTACTATGTGAATAATTAGTTGAATATCTCTTGTTCAAAATTTTTAATCCCTTTATATAGTCTTTTCTGGCTCCCGTTTCTAGCACTACATTTTTCTTTTTTGAAACGTAGCTCCATATTTAATCAACCAAGATAATGAATTGGAGATTCCTTTTCCAACCAAGTCAACTCAACTTGATCCCATATTCACGCTTGATACACAGATTGAAAATATAATAATTAAAATTGCAGCACCATCCATACTCTATTAGTATATTGTGATCACTTTAGCAAGACAATAAATAAAACAATGTACATGCACCTGTAGCAAATTTTTGTCCATGTTCTGTTCCCCTTTACTATATCTTACTTAGTTTATAATGGTTGACTCAGATTTTTTATTTTTTATTTTATTTTAAAGAAGGTGATTAACTGCCAGCGTTAACTCTTCTTAAGTATAACATCAAGGGTACATCAATCGAACTCTTGACTATTTTCTTTATAAGAGACTCTTGAATATTGATTACCATGGCATTCGCTTTTGGCTTAAGGGCACCCTGGACTAACCTCTTTGTTTTCATCTAAGAAAGAAAAGTACAGACATGACACCCCATCATAGCATTGGAAACTGAATCACATAGATTTCAACAAGCTTTTAGTGCCAACTGAATTCAAGCAAAACTTATAAAGCACAAACACGTAAAAGTTGGAACTAATTACTGTACCAGACGTCACTAGCTTTTTATTATCTTTCAGTTCTACATCTTTTAATTAAATTTCTTTCCAAGTTAGGGTTCCTTTAAAACCCTTGCTAATTCAATTAGGCCTGCCTTGTGGGGAGGTATCATTACAGATATTATAATTTGAAAAGAACTGGATAGGTATTTTTCATAGGTTTAGTATAGGTTGAGTACTATCAACATTGTACACATGTAGAATTCTATATGGAACACATTGAAATTTTCTATATGTGTATATATCTTATGATTTTTTAAAGAACTAGAAAGCGTTCTCCTTGATAGTTATTTAGTCAAGGGTTCACAGAGGCTGAATTTGGACTCTTTACCCTTAAGATCTAAGGATTGCTAATGCAGTCTAGAAACTTTTTGAAGGTAACCATCGTTATACTCAATACGTTCACTTAGCATCTAACTAGGCCCCACTATCAAATTATGCAACTTAATTAAATTCACAACTTAAGGTCTCAACTGTACCTGGCTTGCTTTGCACATGAAGCTTGAGAGCACCAAAACATCCTCAAATGAAATAGATTTATCAATCTTCCCGCCAAATATACCCTCAAATCTCTACCAACAGAAAACAACAATAACACTGTCAAGGTAAATAAATAAACACAAAAAATGGAAGGATGGAGCAACTTAAGCACCTAATAGCAAAAGGATATTAGGAAATAAGATAAACTCACCTTAAGTTGGATAACAAGAACATTGGGTGCTTGAAGAATAGACATTTGCTTCCTTGCTGCCACCAATTTGTTACAACTAAGAAAGCATAAATAACTCAATCAAAAGCCAAAACACAAGAGAAGTACTAAGCAAACAACAAAACCAGAAAGAAAGAGAGATGATACCTTTCGCATTTGTACTTGTTCTGGCCATCCAAAAGCTCAGGCTGAAAGAACCTTTGCAGGGCGTCTTTAACCGAATTACTATGAAAAACATCAAGACTAATATCCATTATCTCATCAACCTTATTGGATTCTGTGCCACAGGATAGACACTTCACCTGGCTCTGCAAAGCTCCCCCGAATATCTCCTTCACCACAGTTGACGTCGTCGTCCCATTGCCTTGCCATTGGCCACGTTGCCATTGCCATTAGAGCTGGCAGTGCGCCGCAGCTTCTTGAGGCGAAGGCAGGTGTTGTGGCAAGCATCGATCACGTAGCGGAGAAACTCGTGGGCGTCTTCCTGGCGACCGCACCGAAAGTGTTCGGAGAAAATCCTGAGACAGCTCTGTATCTTCTGCGGCGCATCTAGACTGAGATCCAGACTGAGCGAGCGCACTATTCGCTTCTCCAAAATGCAAAATGGACAGTCGCGCTTCCGCTCCGCATCCGAAGAGTCACCTACAGATTGAATTCGACATTGAATTGAATTGAATTCAAATTCACACACAATCAATCAGAGAGAGGGGGGAAGAAGAAGAAGGAACTTACAGAGAGAGGTGTGTTGGTTGCGGAGGCAGAAATTGGCGAGAGGAGGGGTGTAGGTGAGGCACTGAAGGACGCTGTTGAGGTAGCAAGAGTTGCCGAGGTTCCTTAACCCTAGAGGTGGGCCCGTCTTGCGCTTGTGACTCAGTAGACTCGGCTGCCAACTCATCTGCAATTGAAATTGCAGGCCCATCAACGTTGACGACGACCATCGCACGACGCCGTTCTGCTGCTGCTGCTCCGTCCGGAACAACGCCTCCACCACCACCACCCCAATAGCATATCTCTCTCCAATCTCTAGCGCCTTTTTTTCTTCGAATGAAAAAATCAAATTAAAAAAAGAAGATAAATATTAAATATTTTGTTTGCTTTAGAATTGAATAAGAAGAAGCAGGAAAAAGTAAGAAGGGAAAGGGAAGAAGGCGGGTACGGACAGAGACATAGAGACGAGAGAGAGCTGCTGTGAAGAAGAAGAAGCAAAAAGCCTCCCACCCTCTTTACCACCAAACCCAAAATCCCTTGTCTGATTTTCGAGGGTTCATGTCTTCCTTCCTTCCCTCTTCTTCTTTTGCCCACCCTTCTTTAGTAAGTATCTCGTACAGTTGGACAATTGTTTTTTTAATGGGCCTTCTTCTTTGGTTGGCTTCTCTTTCAGAAGGCCCATGAAATACCTCTAACTTGGGTCAGACTTCACGCCTTTTTAATAATGGTCCTGATCCCTTGCTGAATTTCGTTTTTTCTTTTTTTTTTCTTTGTAGTCGGGGTTTTCATATTTTTTGTTTGTTGATAATAACTTAGGTGCAAAGGGACGGTCTTAATGCACCGATCAACTAACCTAATCTTGAGATTTTCAAAATTTTCACTAACACTTTCTAAATATCGAACATGTTCACAAAACCCCTTTCATAAAAATATGTGATTTTAGACTTCTGTGTAGTTAATTTTTAAGACAATACACAATCAAAGTCAAAAATATTAAAGAGGATAGGTTTTATAATGGCGCTCGAATTGAGGGATAAAGAAAAAAGAACCCCATTGCATTTACCTGTGCATTCGAAGTCCTACGTCCATTTTATCCCACCCCCAATATGGTTGTATAAAAAAAGAAGAGAGAATCCAACTGAACCCAATTTGGTGTATGAAAATATTAGCGAATGAGTTTCATCTGGATACCAATGAATTTGTTGTTTGGGGCGGGAGTCTTTTTCTACCAAAATAATAATGTTACAGCTCAATTTCTATCATAACAATTCAATTTGATTGTATGGTCAAGCCTAGAAAATCTGGCAACCTCATCTTTTTATTCCCCCATGTGATACTTAAAACATCTCTTCTAAATACAAAGTTCTGAGAAATTAACTATGGAACAAGGTCCAGGTTCAAACTATTGATCCTTGTACTGAAGCAAAATCATGTAAGATTGGGCTGTGATACAATTGTGTGAACTAAAAAATTATCAAAATTTTATAAACAGAGAGTACGTTTAGTATCACAGTGACTCTGGCACTTGCTTTACAGACAAATCATCTATGATACATCAACTTTTGAAATTCCCTCTGTAAATGCCTACCTTTGTGAGGATGACACACTTCTGCGAACTTGACATCTTTATACTTTCAATTTCAGTTCTGCTTCAAACTGCCACAAAATTTACCCCACCACAGGAGCAGCTGCAACAATGATAGGCTTCAAAAAACTATAATCTAAACTTATGGATTTAGTTCCATCGAGCTATCGAAAATGAAAATGCCACTATGCACTACACAATTTCATCAATTTCCGGGGCTGTTGGAGTGTTTGACCCAAAACGATTATAAGAAATAATGGACAATGGGAACAATGATTTTGCTAAATGCACACGTGCATACCTAAAAAATAAATAGGCCGAATGCTCCTGTGACATCTCTACTTGTTGGAATCTGATGATGCCGCCGTTAGTGTAGGTTGAGAACTTTCAGCTTCTTCAGGGTTGCCTCTAGAAACTTCCTTTTTTAATTTGTGATTATTGTATGCTGCTACACCTGCTATGGCTGCATAAGAAGTAATGTACCATTATAATTTACATTGGTTTGTAGGTAATGCTCTCTTATATTGTTTGTCAACCAGAAATCCCTTCATTTCGTACTGTTTCTTTCAGTTTTAAAAGAGGAATAGATACAATACTACATTTTTGATAAAGCCCCCCATCAGATATATCCAACAACTAAGCCACTTTAAACTCAAAAATTATATACTACTAATCAGATCCTAGTTTCTTTTTCTTTCTTTTTTTGGGTCAACGGATCCTAGTTTCAACTCAAAGACCCCTGGGCTATTACAACATTAAAAACTAAGTATAATCTGGAGGTATTTATGAAAAGCTGAAATATGTACAACCAAAAAATGCATCTCCAACAAAAAATGATTTTAGAAAACAAACAAGAGGCTTAAAAGAGACAATGAGAGCCAGCTAGGTTAACTTCCACCGCAAAGGCAACTCCATAACATGAAGAAGACCACTTTCTTGTGTATTTTGCGGATGCATTTGTGCTTTGAATATATACCTCCCTATAAGTTAATATATAATTATTTACAATACATATTAAATCTAGTCAATTTCAGCACCATTCATTAATATCTATTAACACTTTACTAATATCATTTTATATCCACTCCAGTGCTCTTTGACCTTTTGAAAATTTAAAATTCTCCTTCTTGTACTTTCATTCCACCAATGTCTATCATGTCTTATAGAAAATAAATGATGTGCTAAAGCATAAATATGCATACAAGGTCAGACACTTACCAATGCCATAACCTGCCAGATTTATAATAGTCAGCTTTGTATCAGCAAAGAGAAGGGCAGACAATAAGACAACCACCCAATCCTTGACAACTCCAGCAACACGAATGGTCAAGGCACTTGTGTGAGTGATCACAAGGAAAACTGATAAGTTGAGGGCAAAAGTGCACAGAGAATTGAGTGTTAGCAGAAGGAGTGGAAAGTTCCATGAGCTATTTTCTTCCATCTTTGTTTTCTCCAAAAAGATCCATGGAATGAGTAGGCAAAGAGCACTGCATACAAACTCAATACTCATATCACACAGGTCTATAATATTTTATAAGTATAAATGCAAAGCTTGATGAATTTTACAAGTAGAAATGCATACCTGCACGGGCTAACATAGTACATGAGAGATATTGGATTTAATTTGAGACCCTTCCTTTTAACAAAAATCTCCATAAAAATAAGTCTTAAAGCTTCTCCAACAACTCCTCCCATTTGATAAACTACTCCAATCCAGCTGATATTTATTTCACCATAAGAAGCCACCAGAACACCTAAACTTATCACTGACATGATCAATAGCATTCTGCAGCTCATTACCTCAAGTCCTGCTGCTACTCCAAGAATGAAAACAGCTACTGGCACTGCATACGTCACTCAAGAAATCATAGACTGAGAGAGATAATTCCTAATCATGATGAATGGTTAAATACAATCACCAGACTTTAAGACCAACCTACTTTTCTACTGCTGAACAAACAGACAGCCATAGGGGCAAACCATCATATAAAACAGCAGAGATTCCTCTGGATGCCCAAACATAGAGATTAAGGAAACTTTTCTTTGATGAAAATATTTCTCCACAGGCTACATTTAGTTATAGTGGATTGAAAAACAAAAAAGAATTAGTGAAAACTTACTGATTGCTTTCAACATTTGTGCAAATGCAACAGAAATATACATGTAGGCAGTATTTCCCAGCCAAAGAGTCATTGCAAACATTGCACCAATTGGCATCACTGATGAGACGTATCTGCAGAACTAAAATTCATTAGATTATGAGGAAGAACGAAAGTGTGAGATGTTATAAATGATTGACACAGTTGATTTAGCCAGAGGATCAATGACCTCAGTGAAATATGCAAGTTAAGGACCAGCCAATGTTCATGTTTTTCTTCTTTCTTTCTTTTTTTGGACAAGAAAAAAAGAAGTTCAAGTAATCAAAGTCGCCAGTTCTGAAAAATATATTAAATCAGCAGTTTAACTTCTTTTTTCTTTTCCATTTTTCTTTCTAGCAGTCAAACTGAACCCCGGAGACTCTGTACGACTTCAAAAGATGGCACAATGATTTAAGAGTGCAATAAGAATCATATTAACTCCACCTGCTTCAAGCCTGTAGGAATTGTATCCAACTTGTTGGTCAAAGGAAAAGTGTGTTTAACTTTCCTAGTTTTTTTAAACTTCATTAGATAGTTGGAGTCAGTTCAATTAAGAACCAAAACAAATATCACTGGACTTGAGTTCATTAGCTTATAGATGCAAATAATCTCTCTACTTCTGAAACAATGAAGACAGCCTAATTAGTAACATCAAGCTATGACACAGAAAAGAAATCCCTCCAATTATTTGATCACCACAAAGAGACCAGTAAATCTATATTTAAAACCACAAAAAACACTAAAAATTGAAAGATACCTTCTTTGAAAATAAATTGTAAAATAAAGTAAGTGTACTCCCTCTTTACTTACATTTCTACTGTCATTCCTTCCTCAATCTTCATAATCTGTAAAACAATAAATAAGTTTAAGAGTACCACTGGAATTTTTGATTTAATGATTATCATAATAATTAGTGACCTGCATACCTTAAAAACTTTCGTGAGTAAAAAGCATAAGACAGAGGAGAAGACCATGTGAAGCAAAGTCAATCCAAGAGGATAAGGGAAGTTTATTTCCTTGGACGACAAAACCCACTGCATTCCACAATTCAAACATTATGTTAGCCCTGCAAAACCTCTCACAAGAGTGTATCTCCACTTAATCATAACAAATAGCTTTCAATGCCAAAAAAATTTAACAAAAACAATAAAAATATACAGATGCCAGCAATTACTTTTTCATTTTCAAGGAACAAACCCAAAAATACACATAAACTAGCAATAAGCGGCATCAGACTAAACTGAATGGTGAGTATTAACGCAATCTTTCACAGAGAGACAGACAGAGGGCATTATTAACGCAACCTTTATCATATTTTTATTTATTTATTTCAACACAAAGTAGTTAATAACAATAATTCTCCTGAAAATAGGTATTATAGCAGCAAAGTAGTTGCCTCACTCACAGTCCCTGCAACAAAATAAAAACAGATAATAACGGAAAAAAAAGGGCCTGTTGTAATAAAGGTTTTGAGCATCCAAAGTGACTTGAATGTCTAATATAAACAAGTATTACACCTAGACCTACAGAAATACAGTGGTTGGAAAAGATGGATATTCTTAAAGTTCCAATTCCTCCTCTGTTTTCAACGAAAGTGGATTCGTGTGAAGTCTACCAGCACCTTCTATCTAATGGAAATTACCAGAACCAGACCTCCATAGCTTTACTTGACCTTCATTGCTTTAATAGTGTTTTACAGCCCTCAATCAGTGTCAAAATGAATGAGGGGAAGCAAGACAACCATCGATTTTCTTGAGAAATCCATTTCATATCTTAACCATTTTGCAGTTTTGCTTTAATTTTTCCTTACTTTCAAATACCCAAACACAGGGCATTTGTAAACTATGTGTGTGTTTCTCTGTAAATGTCAAAACATTTCATGCTAAGGGTAAGATGCATGTCTTTCCATGTCCCTAGTTAAAAAAAAATTAAGCTCTGTGATGAACCAGGTATGAACTTTTTGGGTAAATCCTTGTCATGTCAACTTCTAAAGCTGCTCCTCAACCTTTTGTGTTTCTCTGTTGCCATTTGCTAATGCAGGCAATGAGTAAGAGAGAGAGAAAAGGCCACAATAACTGCTTCTCGAAAAGCAATTAGGAAAAAAGAGCTACTTGATTAGAAGGGGCTTCCTCACTAAGCTCCTTCTTTTCGTTTTCTTTTTCCTTTTGTTTCCTTTCATGTCTTCCAATAAACAGATACATCCAACAAAATCATCCATTCACTATCAACGATAAAGTAAAGCTAATTTCCAAAGCAATAGAATCAGTAAGCATGCAATGCAAAGTCATCTTCGACCCAGCTCAAGCTATACCATAAGCTAGTAACTGGTCAAAGTCGAAATGGGTTTGTCCATTTATCAAACCCTAGAAAATTTACCTCAACATTTTCTCAACAACCAAACAAAGGAAGACCTAATGCTCAAAGCAATGCGAGTACCTACCTTGTTGAAGAAGATCTGGCCGCTGGAGAGTGCGATGTAGAGAAGAAGGTAGGCGTAAGTGAGGGCCTCACCCTTGAACAAAGCTCGCAGCCGATCCGCCATATCCGAAGCCGGAGGATTGGAAACGGAGGTTACGTGATAATGTATGAAGAAGATAAAACTCTGTACGGCTGAGAGCTCCTGTTTGGCGGTGAATAGCAAAAACCGTTTTTTACGTTTAAAAAAGTGCTTTTGGAGATCTGGTGGGTGTTGCAGTAGAATTTTTTTAATTTTATTTTTTGTATAAAGACTAATGAGATTTATAGATCACTGAAAGGTGAGCTAAGTTAGAAATCTTTGCAATTAGAAAGCTTGCTTAGCTTTTCGTGAAGAGTCGAATAGAGGTGGAGTGAGGCCGAAAGAGAAGGATCTTCCTCTTTACTTTTTGTTTTTGGTGGTAAAGAAAACAACCAATCAACGTGGATTTTTGTCTTTTTTGGGAGAATGCTGTTATTTCTACCTGCCCACTGTTTTATTTCCCCGCCTACCTTATCTTTCTACCCACCCATTATCTTATTTTTCACCTTATCTTTCCATCTACTATATAAATTTGAAAAAACACAATTCATATATTTCCACCCACTATTATTCCTAAAATACATTTTAATTGCTAATTCAAGCAAATTTAATAAAAGTTTGACAATGACGCATACCTCAACTACTAATGATTAGCAAATGGAATTTGCTTGAATTAATAATTAAGGAGTATTTTAAGAACATATAATGGTGGATTGTGTTTTTTCAAATTTACATGGTGGGTGGGAAAATAAGGTGAATGAATTTGCTTGAATTAATAATTAAAGAGTATTTTAGGTACATATAATGGTAGGTGGAAAGATATGGATTGTGTTTTTTCAAATTTACATGGTGGGTGGGAAAATAAGGTGAATGAATTTGCTTGAATTAATAATTAAAGAGTATTTTAGGTACGTATAATGGTGGGTGGAAATATATGGATTGTGTTTTTTCAAATTTACATGGTGGGTAGGAAGATAAGGTGGATGAGAAAATAGAACAAAGTGTGAAAATAGCAGCACTCACCATGTAAATTTGAAAAAACACAATCCATATCTTTCCACCCACTATTATTCCTAAAATACATTTTAATTGCTAATTCAAGCAAATTTAATAAAAGTTTAACAATGGCGCATATCTCAACTACTAATGATTAGCAAATAGAATTTGCTTGAATTAATAATTAAAGAGTATTTTAAGTAGGTATAATGGTGCGTGGAAAGATATGAATTGTGTTTTTTCAAATTTACATGATGGGTGAGAAGATAAAGTGGATGAGAAAATATAACAATGTGAAAATAGCAACACTCTTTTTTGGGATGAAATTGAAAGTTTTTTTTTTCTTTCACAAATGATATGATATAAAGGCAGCATACACAACATTGTTATGTTATGTTAATGGAGCTAGTCAAATTAAGTATCGAATTTATTATAAATATATACGGTGCTTGCATTCGTGTGAGTCCAACATGAGAGGAGTAACTTGATCATCGAAGAATCTTTAGCTGACAGGTCCTTTCTTCCTAATTATGGGAAAAAATTAAAAAGCTTCTGCTGACTATAGAAATGCAATACATGGCTTTTCTTATCCAATACAATTCACGCACACCTCTTACCTTAGAGCGAAAACGTTTGCTAGTTAGGCTACATATACAAGATATTTGCATTGGAACATTCGTCAAACTGATGGTAAATCTCTAGTGTAAAATACTCAATGACTTGCATTGTGTTTTACATAAATTGTGATGATTTGACATATAACAATCCCAATGGAGTATTTTCACCCAGAAGGAAAAGCTATATATTACATTAAATGGGTAGAAACTGCCCTTCTCTTCAGCTACTCCAAAGCACCGAGATCCCGGCAAAAAATTCGGTGTGCTTGTCCAGGAGCCAAAGGCCTAGCATGTTAAAGTTTCGCACCATGTCGCATGCCGTGGTAACCAGTCAGATTTATCTTTCATCAAACATTGAAGACGTTTTCCTTTCAAATGTTGCTACCAATAACAAACACAACACAACTTATCTACACACCATTTTCTTGATGGTATTGGTCACTAAGTCAACAAGTGCATCAACTTTTGTTATGAGGTCACCTTTTTCGGCAGATTGTCATGCCATCTCCAATGGGTACCTGACCCTCCAAAACATTTAGGGTTATCAAACAAATATCTCTGAACTTTCACTTAGGTATGAAAATACAAGTGGTAAGACCTACCATACTAATGCTTACACGCTTGTCCTGCATTATACTTGTATTGAAATTTCTAATGCTGACAGTCTTGGCATCATTTACCTGCTCAAAAAACACAATTACAATTAAGCAGACTTCATTTTAATGGGACAGAGTTAATAAACCATGGTTATTGATTCACACCTCTGGGTCAGCAACTTTTCCATGCCAGAGAACATTATCGAACACAATTAGACCCCCAACCTTGACCTGAAACAGAAGACCAAAGCCAAAATGAAAACTGCTCAAGGAAACTGAATGAGAAAGAAAGAGAGAAGGAGAAGAACTAGATGAATATGAATTTAAATAAATTCTTTCGGTCTTACAAGTTGTAGCAACAGTTCAAAGTATTCCTGATACATTCTCTTGTCAGCATCAACAAATGCAAAATCATAGCTGCATAGAAGAGTAAACATGTGAAACATGTTCCTATAGTTATTAGTGGGCCTCAGAAATTAAGGCTAAAGGTGAGGTAAAATAATTAAAACATAAAGCTAATTGTTTAAAGAAAACCGGAAAATATAAAAAGAGAGGTTATATTTGGGGAATTCACAGCAGAGAAAAGTTGTGTTGGTAATTAAAAGAACTTGTATCAAGAAAAACAATATGGAATATACACAATATCATGACCATACTGGATGGATGGCTAACCACAAAACAGCATTACTGTGAAGATGCAAGAGAATAAATTAAAAGTAGAGAACTATTATATATTATTCTCTGATATTTGAAAACATCCAACCCACAATCTTTCATCATAATGTTCAGAGAAAACAAGTTGAAAAAGAAAAATGCAATATGCATCATGATTTTTAACATTGCTTCATTTACCTACATGCTTCACCACTCAGAATCAGTGATCTTAATGCATCTGCTGCAAGTCCATATTTAACATGCACCTAAATACCAAGTTAGAATTTCAGAGCCATATATACATATATATGTTGAAAGAAGTATTAGGAAAAATAGTTGAAGATATAATTTGTCGTGTTATATTCATATGCATATAACATGGAGAAAAAGGATGAACTTGATATATATGACCAGATGGTGCTTCTCAAGTATATTCTAATTTCCGTAACACCCACCTAGCATATTACCACAATGTACTGGTGTAGAACACTTAGCCACTGCATAAGTTACATAGTCATCTATTTGCAAGAACAAAGCCTCTAGTAGTTGTACTGGCAAGTGGAAGACATAACTACCTTGTGGGAAACATTCGCTTTATCATAATACTTTTTTGCGACCTCAAGACTTCTGCCATCTCTTTCACACGCTACTAAACTCCCTGATTCAGGAAGGACCAATGCAGTAGCCAACGATGAATATCCCTGAATTAACAATAATAGTTATATCAGATGTTGCATTCATCAAACTAACGTGTAAGATATTCTTGACTCTTCTTAGGCTCCTAACAGCAAGATTAAGAAATAGGAATAGAGAAGAAAAGAGAGGGAAACAGAAGGAGCAGGCAAGGAATCTCTAGGTTAATTATATTTCCCCATATGCATCAATTTCTTTTTATTCAGTGGCACTCAATTGATATTCTAGGTTTAAAGTGACAATTAAATAATTACCATTTCCTAATAGAAAGGGCCATTTTAGTACATGGAATGAAGTTCAAAGGGGCAATGTGAGCCAAATTGAAAGTCAAAGACCAAATGAGAACAAGCCTCCAGGGGCATTGGTATAATTTACCCAAAAAAGAAAGTATAATTATAAATTTAGAAGAAGGCAGCAGGAAGTCTGTCAGGCGAGCAATGCAGTTAAGTTTGAATGAAAAATACACTTACAGTATAAACACCAACTTCAATACACTTCTCAGCCCCATGAATCTGCACAAGCATTGCAAGCAGTTGAGCCTGGTCAGGAGACACCTATCCAGAGAACGCCCCAGTCAACTTTTGCAAGGACATAAGACAGGCCATGCAAAATAATCAAATTCATATAAATCACTTAATATTTGTGGTTTTCTTGGATATGTAATTATGAAAGCCATAAAATATTAAATCTTTCCTGAAGCAAAATGCTTGATAATTAACAGTAACAAGTACCTGCATCTGACTACCACGCATAGAGGCAGTCTCCTCCCTAAGTTGTCGTAGAACCTGCAATGTACTCTCTATCAAGATACCCCACATGGACAATGTAGATGTACAAGAACCAAAAACAAAACAAAAAGAACTAAGATACCCAATTATGGGGGAATTGAAATCAAAATGTGGGTTCATTTTACCTCTGGCTCTCGAACATTGGCAAGAATGTAATTGTAAACTTGTGGAGTAATACTAATAACCTGCTTGTTTCCATACTTCTCATCATTGGCAACAACAAATGGGCTGGTAGCACAGCCTCGTACACTCTTCCTCGACTTTCTGTTGAATGCTGTGAAGCCAAAGCAACCTCTATGGCACCTCACAGACGAAGCTCTGGAGTTGGCAATGCTAGCAACAGTGACAGTTGTGGACAAAGAATGGAACTTTTGTAATGGCTTTGCGGAATTTTGCGGCAGAATTACCCGCTGAGAGGCTAACACAGACCAATGATGAATCCCCAAGCTGCTGCTCCCCATAAAGGCAAGCTGTGAATATCAGTTAACAAGAGAGTGGCAGACTGCAGAGCAATGCTTATCATAGTAAGAATAAGATGAAGGGAACTACAGTAAAACAATATAGCATATCATAGAATAAGCTAAAGAATCACAAACTGAAGTTCAACTCTCTTTCTATCTCTTTTCCTCTTTAAAAAAATTTCTTTTGGGGATTTTTACAAACACCTGCTGAGCATGAGTGCCACTGACACTACGATTGGCATGAATAAACCCGAATTAAAGATAACAACAATACCTGGGATTGCGATTATATTTGTATGTTTTAGAGCGCCAAAAATTCAATTTTGACAACGTTAAATCCGCATATCTTGGAAAAACTTACTGATTTAAAATTGATCGTCTGTTGAAGCCTTGAAGGAAGACTGAGTTGGGTAAGGGCCACTCTGGTTTATCTGTTGAAGAACGACTTAGTTGGGTTGCTAGGCCCATATCAGTTTGCTGTTTGTCTCTGTTGGGCTTCTTGTGCCCGACCCATACCCACCTCAAACAAACCCGACCCGTCTGCACCAATCATTTTTGGCTGGAAGTTGACATCAAAACATCAAACTTGACAGACAGAAGCTGAAAAAGAGGGAAATTTTTTCTCGTCCTTTTCCTTTGCTCACAAACTCACTCTTCTTCCATTGGGTTTTTTTTTTTCTTTTTTCATTTATATCAAAAGGACAAAGGTATATTATCCCAAATTCATTTTTTGGGGTTCAAAATCATAATGGAGGAGGAAAACTGTGGAACACACAAGGCTTTTGTGGATGAGGCCCTCTCTTCCCCTCATCCGATTTGGTTTGAAATGCCCACCTCCAAATGCTCATCCATTCTCTCTCCTTCTCTCTATCTCTCTCATGAATTTTGGAAGAATATGAACCCCACCCGGTTTGTCTTCATGCCACCTCATACTTATAAGCTCTTTGTTTGTGTTTCACTTCAGCTCATTCGCTATTTCTCTATCCATTTTATACTACTCTTCATGCACTCTGCTGCATAGTGTCTGAACCCAAGGTTAGTGTCTTCCTTTCTCTACACTGCTCTTGTTTCCCTTCAGCTCTGTGTTTCAAGTTTCTCTGTCAAATGGGTTTTGTCAAACAGCTTTGAAAGACTATTACTTGGTAAAATATTTCAAGTGGGGGTTTCAATCCCACTTTATAATTTCTCTTTTTTCTATTAGAAGAAATTAAAGTAAGCAACTTTGGATGCCTGGTTAGTTTTTCTTGCCATTGAATTGGGTTCAATCTCATTTTTTATATATATACCAATTTGGTTAATTGGTCATTGTACTAAAGAACATAAGCTATCATAGAATTTTCAATCTCAATCTTATTCTTTCTAATTCTAATCTAGTATCTGCTCAAGCAAGCGAACTAGTTAAATCATGCATGACCATCTAATATTTAAGGACTTTCTTGTTCCTAGAAAAAGAAAGAAAGGGAAGAAATAAGTAGATTCTTGTAATAGTTGAAGAGTTGAAGGATGTTCCATATCTTCTTAAAATTTGTATGCACATGCAGAATATGATCTGATTCGCAGGATGTTGATGTTAAATGCATTTTTTTAAGGGAAGCATTGACTGTCAACTATTGAAATGGAGATAACCAACGTCAGTGAGTATGAGGCCATTGCAAAGCAGAAATTGCCAAAGATGGTCTTTGACTACTATGCATCAGGAGCAGAGGACCAGTGGACTCTGGCTGAAAACAGAAATGCTTTCTCAAAAATTCTGTAAGAACTCAATCTTTATCTAGAGCTGCTCAGAGTTACCAAAAGTAGTACTTGATACTATTCATCTAGCAGTTTTTTTTTTAATAACTTTTCTGGATAAGAAAGTAACATTTTTGAAATTTTCTGAAACAAACATATTTTCATCGAACATAGGTTTCGACCCCGTATTCTTATTGATGTAAGCCACATAGACTTGACCACTACTGTTTTGGGCTTCAAAATCTCAATGCCAATCATGATTGCCCCAACAGCTATGCAGAAAATGGCTCATCCTGAAGGTAAGTTATCGTTTCACCTATTATGCATAAGTAATTTTTTATTTATTTTGAAAAACACACAGCACAACTGGTGAGCCGTTCGCCTTTCTCTTGGGGTGATATCTGGATAAAGCATTTGAATCGTATTGGATCATGTGTGCTAATATCATCTTTACCCCAGTAAGCTATTGACACAACATAAATAGTTACCTTGAGATCTTTTTTATGTGTTACAAACAAAAACAATGAACAGCGTTTTGACTAGTGTCACCCAGGGATTATGTAATTAAACTACTTACAACATGGATAGTCCCAGTCCAGTGTGTTGAGCTTGAGGACACTTTTAATGTTTGTGTACATTTGCTTGAGAAAACAATTTCTTATATTGTACAAAGGATGAACTAACATCTGATCTCAATCCATTTTAAAATGGCATCTTGTCATCCTCCCATGAGATTCAACAATTTTTTATTGCCAATCTTTGAGCTTTTCTCCTCATCCGGTATCATACTTAATACTGTTCAGATTAGCAAGAGGGTGTCCGTCTGACAATGATATGTGAATTATTGCAGGTGAATATGCTACCGCTAGAGCAGCATCAGCAGCGGGAACAATTATGGTACTGCTTTTGACCTTGATCAATTGTCTCTTTCAGTAGTTTTCCTTGCACTAATAAAGATTCTAACCCCATGAATTCTCACATATATTATTGTGATAGTGATAAATTGCTAATCTAGGGATTCAATAAGTATAAGCAATCAAAAGTGGAACTCACAGTGTTTACTGTTGGTAATGAAGGATAAAATGCGTTCTCTTATTTCAGTCCTGCGTAGTCTTAACTGGCAAAAGTGAACTAGACGACCTGCCCATATTGGAAATTTTCATCCAAAAAAAAAATTAGATATTGCATCAAAAGCTTAGGAGAAGTAAATGGTGTTGGGTTGTAAATGGCGGTCAGTAATGTAAAAGGTGTTGGGAACTTTAATATATCCTCTGTTTTCAAGTACCTTCACTGCAGATGAATAGTGTTTTGAATCATCCTAAAACAAGAAGTGGGCATGCTTTTGTGTGAGGAAATAAGAAAGGTTGCACTCAGTTACATATTTTCATAATTGCCTTAGAGAAAACTCCTATTTGGGGCCAAGCAAATGCATCTTTTGGTTGTAAATAAAAAGTGATACTTGAGAATTTCATTTACGGGATTGAACATCCTGGTTGGCTCTTACTTCTACCGCTTGTATGTTGTTTCAGACTTTGTCTTCATGGGCTACTTCAAGTGTTGAAGAGGTTGCTTCAACTGGACCTGGAGTCCGTTTTTTCCAGCTCTATGTACGCTCAAATAACTAATTTCATTTCTTTTCATTGTTTACTGTACTTTATTGTCCCTGATCTTGTGTTTCGACTTTTGTGTATATGCTTCCTTGCTTTTGTCATCCATGATTTTTCTGGTCATAATTTTCAGGTCTACAAGGACAGGCATGTTGTTGCTCAGCTAGTGAGAAGAGCTGAAAGGGCTGGGTTCAAGGCTATTGCTCTTACAGTTGATACTCCAAGGCTGGGTCGCAGAGAAGCTGACATCAAGAACAGGTCAGCTTCATGTCTATAACTGTTATAGCAATACCAGTTGCTGAAAACATTCATGTCAACCTGGTAAATAAATTTGCTAAAGATTTGTGTCTCTCTGTGTGTGTATTTTCTTTTAATGGTTCAATAAGACTGGTTCAATTTAGCATTTGATGTAAGCTTAGCATGCGCAATATTTGTTGTCTTGCAGATTTACTTTACCTCCATTTCTGACATTGAAGAACTTTGAAGGTTTGGATCTTGGAAAGATGGACGAAGTGAGTACAAACTGTCCCCATCCTAGTTCCTAATATTAAGAATAATGTTCTTATGTTTAATTTGCTCTGTGGGGATCTTGCAGGCCGCTGACTCAGGACTTGCTTCATACGTTGCTGGTCAAATCGATCGTTCTCTTAGCTGGAAGGTATGTCAGATAACGAAATGTTGATACATCATACATGAACTTTTTAAGAATGGCACACAATACAACTTGGTGTTCATAAGTTATTCAGCCATCTTCCACTGAGTTTAAAAGCGTCCAACAAAAGAGAAGGGATTTAATATCAAGAAATGTGTAATGTTTCTAGATCATAAATGGGATTTTTCAAAAAGTATTCCATCTTCTGAAGGGAAATATGTGAATTCAAAAGAAGGAAGAAGGTGTTTTGGCTGGGAATTTTCAGCTGGAAGTTTGTGAAAAGAAACTATGTTTTCTCGACATCTATGCATTCTTTTGAATAATATCTGATGCGCATACAGTAATCTGTTGTTGTATTTTGACAGGATGTGCAGTGGCTTCAGACAATCACTAAACTGCCTATTCTAGTGAAGGGTGTTCTCACTGCTGAAGATGGTATAGTTCAACTCCTTTTCTCTCCTCTCTCTGATAGGTTTGTAAAGCTTGAATAAACTCTTCTATGCTCATCATGCAGCAAGGCTTGCGGTACAAGCTGGAGCAGCCGGGATTATTGTATCCAATCATGGAGCTCGCCAACTTGATTATGTCCCTTCGACTATTATGGCCCTAGAAGAGGTACAACCGCTTGATTATAGCTGTTGTTTATCTCTTTAGATATGTTAAATAAACATGCATGTAAGTTTCATATTTCTTGATCTGATGGTGTTGTCTTGATAACTAGGTTGTCAAAGCTGCACAAGGGCGTATTCCTGTTTTCTTGGATGGTGGTGTTCGTCGTGGAACAGATGTCTTTAAAGCATTAGCATTGGGTGCATCTGGCATATTTGTAAGTAGGGTTATGATAATTATTTTACCACACCATCAGACTTCACTTTTTTTTTTTTTTTCTATTTTGTGGCGCCTAAAAGTTGTTCATACAAGGATGGAAGAGCTGTTTCTTTCCATAGATCACTTACGGACAAATGTTTTTTGATTCCATGCCATCAAACTGGAAATTTCCAGCATGTGTATACTATAGAAATGCAAGTTTATTCATTCAGCTACAGTTCGCTTTTCGTATTATATTGTCTGTTCAAAACATACTGAGACTCATGTCTATGACAGATTGGGCGCCCTGTGGTGTTCTCTTTGGCTGCTGAAGGAGAGGCTGGCATCAGAAAAGTACTCCAAATGCTGCGTGAAGAGTTTGAGCTAACCATGGCATTAAGTGGATGCCGTTCACTCAAAGAAATCACCCGTGACCACATTGTGACTGAGTGGGACACTCCTCGCCCTCGCCATTTGCCTAGGTTATAGAAACATTCGTGAATGGTGGTGGAGAAATGTTTACAAGCTCAGAGTTTATGTGATCCACAGCCTGCCTTTTCTCTTGAATTCCTTATTTCTGCTTTCTGTAATGATACTGGATGGTGAGATAATATTTCATGGCTACTGCTGCCTTTCACTGTATATTCTTTGCATAAAATCGGAAATATATGGATGGCCATATAATTATTGCAACATGATCTCCTTGCTGGGTTTGGTTGCTGATATGGAAAAAGGTTGGTTCCTCATTGGTTATCACTTTATCAGACGCTGCTGAAGTTCAATGAATAACAATGTAGGTGGACAGCTTTCAAAACTAATTGAAATTACCAAAGAAATTGAGAATGTTCTAAAACCCCACAATTCTTTTTTTCTCTCTCAATCAAATGAAGAAAGGAGAATGCAGTTAATGAATAAGTCAAGGGTTAATAATGGCCAAATCTAACTAGAAAATGAAACATTTTCTCTTCCTCCTAAATTAATCATCTTCATTGTGTCAAAATTGGGATTAAGGGAGTTTGTGGGTTCATTTCTCTGAACCATTTGCATAATTACTAACTCAGAAATATGGTCATGACTAGTGTTGAGAACATTTCCTCTTTCTTTTCACAATGCAAACACATCTTTCATTTTCTTTATATTTTCTCTTTCTAGCTTGCCAAGCATATATTTAATATTATTTATCACCAAGGGTTAATGCAGAACAACTCCAAACTTATCATTTTGTTAATCAGAAGGCAAGCTAACTTCAGAAACTACTGAAGGTACCAGAACCAGGATATTTCTCAAGGATTGTAAATTTGAAAGGTTCTATTGGGCTGTTCTCTTTCCTTTTTAAAAATACACACGGGAATTAGCCTGCTATTCCTTTCTGCTATTGTTTTAATTTTGTTTGGTTCCTCATCCATAAATATAAACTTACTTCAGTACAGACTTTATGTAATGCAAAAACTGAGCAATCAACATTTGGATATTTAATGCATGAGATAATCAGCAACTTTATTTTATTTTTATTGACAGTTTATATTTCTCCTCAATCTGAAAGGAGAAATATAAACTGTCAATTCTACAACACATAATTAACTAATTATTCTTTTTATTTCCTCTAGGGGAAAAAAAGATGTAAGACTACAAGGCAAAACAATTGGTCAAGCACTACATATGTGAGGATAACCAACCATAGGGCAAATTGTTATTTTGGGATAACAAGTAACAGTGAAAGGCGATGTACAAAACCCTTCATCAAGACTTCAGTATCCCAATTCTACCAATGAACACCGAGTGCACCAAAATCATAGCCGCTTGCTTAGCAATGAGGTGCTTCAAGATCATCTTTATGATGCTTCAATGAAAATTTACTCCAAAAATCATTCTCCTCACTACATTGGATATCAACAAATGATGGGAGAGAAAAATAATGTATATTCTTTCTAGAAATAATACCTCACAACCATCATGGAGTACAAGAAGCTTGAAAATGTAATTCATAATCAATTCTACCCACAAGGCACTACTTCATGCTATAGGACCCACTGCTGATGCCACCAGTTTCCAGACCACTCCCCTCAAAAAAAGGGGGGCATAAGTGGAAAGGACACCTGATCGGCTAAAGTACGAAAAGGCTTGCAGCCAATTAAGCATATATTTTGATTCATTCCATGCTCATCTTGGTTTAATCAAAGCCCACAAAACTAACAATAATGGAGAGTGTAGCACCATATACTGATCAACAACCACTTACAGATTCTTCAATGAATCTCCAACTCCCTGGAAGAAACAATAAGAGAGTACAAAATCAGCTATAAAGATCCCAACAAGAGAGATAACCACAGCTGAAGTTGTTGACTCCCCAACACCCTTGGCTCCTCCCATAGTGGTAACTCCCCAAGCACAACTCACTATAGATATAATCGCACCAAAAGCCTGTGACTTGATCATTGCACTAATTATATCCCAAGAGGTAAGAGCTCTCCGAGCTGACTCCAAAATAATGTTAATGCTAACACCATAAATTCCATCAGCAAGGAGGGCGCTGGATGCCATCCCTACTGTAAAACACATTAGAGTCAGAAACGGCAGAGCAATACAGGTAGCAATCACCCTTGGAGTCACAAGATAATCAACAGGATCTGCCCCAAGAACTCTCAGTGTGTCAGTTTGTTCAGAAACCTGCATTGTTCCCAGCTCTGCTGCAAATGCACTTCCAATACGCCCAGCAACCACAATTGATGTAATTACAGGACTCAACTCCCTTGAGAAAGCCAGGGCTAAAACCCCGCCAACAGCTCTGCTTAACCCTAATCTAGTAAATTCTCTAACAAATTGGATGGTAAAGGCCATGCCAACAAATGCTGAAGTTAAGAGACAGACCCCAACTGAATTTGGCCCAACTCTCTTTAATTGTTGGAGAGTATTTCTCCAGTGCACTTTGCCTCTTAAAGTTCTAACAATTACCTGCCCAGCAAGGATAAGAGCTGAGAATCCCCTCCACATATACCTGGGAGGTGACCATTTGCGCAACACTGTCTCCAGTTCAGAATTGGGTGCATGATTTGTATTTGAATCTTCTAACACAGAGACAGAAGGGTGGCCATCATCTGTGTTGGGAACTGCAAACAATCTGGTTTGTTGCTTAGGCATGAGAAACTTACATGTCTGAGGTCTTCCAGTGAGCGGAACTTTCCTACCAAGCTGACTTGAATATGGGATTTGTAATTTAACGCACCCATCTGGTTTTAAAAGACTTCTTCTGAAATATGTTTTAAAAATTTAATTGAAATTCAACAAACATGAATACAGAAACATGAGAAGTGAATATTCATAAAATTAGAGAGAGAGAGAGAGAGAGAGAGAGAGAGAGAGAGAGATACCTGTCAGAGTAATAAGAGAACGGATGAAGATACGAAGCGGTTTGCATGGCTGGTTGTGTAAATTTTCTTAAATTTGAGCGAATAAGCACCACAGAGCAGTCGAAAGTCTGGAGATATGTGTGAAAAACTTTCAACCCGATACAATCACAGGAAATGGGCTCTCCCCAAGATTGTCATATTGTGTTTAATCTGAGGCTCAGGGACACTTGTGCACCTGATTTTATCACAAAAACACATAAGAAATGAAAAGTGGATGCAGAAAGAGAAAATACAAGAAATTGACGAACCAGATTGACCCGGAAAAAGTCAATGACAGTAATGAACTTCTACAGAATCAAATTAAACAAGCCAAAGATAGTATTCAAGTAGATCAAGTATTTTAAAAAGATTATACCTTTGCTTGTTCCAAAACCAAATTTCAAATTCTAACGATCCCCCAACTCATGAAATTAAACTAACTCAGCTAAAGCTTTTACGCAAATAACGCATCCATTTCTTCATGAACATAATCCATGAAACTTCCTCACACAATATAGCAGCAGGAAAAAAAATCCAAATCCAAATTGAATAATTTTGCACCACTATTTAATGCATAACATATCAATTCAACAAAAGAGCACAAACAGATAAAGAACACACAATCCAAGCACAAAACACCAAGACTATTAAAGCAAATACCTTGGAAGCTCAACTCAATTCTTCAAGTTCAAGGCCTTAATCAAAGACAGCAAATTTAGAACCCTAACAATGGCGAAAGCTCGCGGGTAGAGGATGGGTCTGATGAAAACAAGCCAGAGGCAACTCGGATGAGTGCGATTCTTTTCGGTCCAAAAGACCTGAAAGACCAATTCGGGTAGGCCCATTTTATTATTTTCTCGTACAAAATTGGGTCAAATCGAGTCTCCCAAGCCCACTCAATCGGCCCACCCAATCGGCCCACCTTGACATCCCAACTATCTCCCTTCGTCTTCTTCAAGACTTCAACAGCAAGTCTGCACCTTGACGCCACTCTGTCACAGATCAGAGTCCAAGACGCACAGAGATGGCCGCAAAAGGTAAGCTTTTTATTTTTATTTTTTTAAAACGTCGTGTTCTTTGTAGTTCGTATTCAGATTTATGAGAAGTTTGTAATTTGATTATAGGAGGGAAGAGAGGGAGGGCTTGCGTGGTGGTGTTAGGTGACATTGGGCGCAGCCCCCGTATGCAATATCATGCTCTTTCGCTTGCCCGTCAGGTACGTACCTCTACTTGAATAAACATTGCCAGCAACAACCCAATTCTTAATTTTCTATGTTATGCTTTGGCAATGTAATTTTGAAGTCACAACTGTTCATTGTTCCATGAAAAATTTTGCGCCCTTTTGTGACTTTTACTGTTGAAAATGCGTTCAGGTATCTCTGGAGGTAGATATTGTTGCATATGGAGGTACATCCTTTTCTTTTTTCCTTTTCTTTGATGGTATAATACATGCATTCTTGAGAAAATTTGAATCCAAATGAGACTTCATAAGAAGTGTGTACTTGTCAGTGAGAACAAAGGATAAATTAATGGTGCTGATTTATCTTTGAGTTTGAATGTTGGGCAGGTTCTGAACCCCATTCTGCTGTACTAGAACATCAGTCTATTCACATACACAAAATGGTATTTATTGTTGATGTGTATTTTTCTTTTCACCACGGTATTTTACCATAAAATTGTTTATTGGTCTTCTACAAGAGTAAAGTTTTTCTGATTCTGAGTTGCAGCAGCAGTGGCCAACATTTCCACGTGGCGTACCCAGCATACTTAAGCCCTTGGCGCTTTTGATCAAGCCAGTGATTCAAGTTTTAGTGCTTCTTTGGTTTCTTTGTATTAAGATACCCGCTCCTGATGTTTTTCTAGTGCAGGTGAGCTTTCATTTCTCCAATTAGGAAAATTGAAGGTTGAATTGTTAAAAAGCTTGCAGAACCTTTTATAAAATTCGGTCCCAATATTTGTATGTGAAGTACCAATGACTTGAATGTAAAAAGAAAAAAATTTGATTCATTTTGCTTTTACAGAATCCACCTTCTGTTCCAACCTTAGTGGCTGTAAAATGGGCAAGCTGGCTTAGGCGATCTGCATTTATTGTTGATTGGCATAATTTTGGATATACGTTACTGGCACTGTCTCTTGGAAGAAGTAGTCGATTTGTGGCAATATACCGTTGGTATCTTTCAATTACTTTTTAGACTTTTCTTTTGATGGCATGTTCTTGATGGTGCACTAGATTGAGTTTCTCTTGCCTGCTTAGGTTTGAGAGGCATTTCGGGAAGATGGCAGATGGTTCCCTATGTGTAACAAGGGCAATGCAACATGAATTGGCTCAAAATTGGGGAATTAAGTAAGATGGTCAGCTCAATATGCACAATTTACTGCATTATTCTTCAGAAAATATCATTATGAAGTTTTTTTTTTTTTTACATCTTCTCTTGTATCACAAATTATCAGAGCCACAGTTCTATATGATCAGCCTCCTGAGTTTTTCCGTCCTGCTTCACTTGAAGAAAAGCATAAGGTGTTGATGCTGATGATCTGCTTGTTTTAACTCTTCTTTTTTTGATTTGGAGAATTTGGCACAACATTTGAATTATTTGCAGTTGTTCTGCAGATTAGATAAAAGTCTGAGGAAGCCACTTGGTGTTCAAGATTGCACCAGCACTGGTAATATATTATCAGTTTCTGTAAATCTATAAATTGCATCTTAACTGAACTTCAAAGGTTAATTATGTTCTTTTAATATGTCACAGGAACAGGGGAAATGTTGAATAAGGACATAAATGAGACTCTGTTTACCACTCTGGTTGGCACGGACATTACTTCAAAGCTAGACAGGCCGGCACTCATAGTTAGCAGTACAAGCTGGTAAGCTGATGTAGTGAAAAATGTTCCATTTAACATGAGGGTGTATGCGCACCAAATCTGCCAATCTGTTGCATGAAAATTAGAATTGGGTTTCGTGTATGATGTTGACATGTTATATGGTGTTTTCTGTAGCTTTCTGTTTTAGACAGACGCTAGTGACTGACAATAGTGATTGTCTTTACTAAAAAGGAGCATAATTAGGTAGAAATAAGGTTGAGAGTCTCCCAAGCTAATTTTAACTGGTGTAGAAATGCTTCATATCATCAAGTGTTTTGAGCTAAATCTATTTTTATCACATTGGTAGAGATAAAAGACAAATCCCATGTTTAGATATATTTTGCTTTTGTACCTCTTTTTATTTATTTATTTTTATGGTTGTGGTAGAATATTTATCGTACTTTGGGTTTGAGTGGTGCTTTACAGGACTCCCGATGAGGATTTTGGCATTCTCCTGGAAGCAGCAGTCATGTATGACAGGCGTGTTGCTGCTATTTTGAATGAAGATGATTCTATTCAAGAAGAGGCTCTTTGGAAGGAAATGCAGAGTGGGAAGCAATACTTGTATCCAAGGCTGTTATTCATCATTACAGGTGAGCATAATGTTTTTCGTTCTAGGATGTCAGGTTCCTTTTAGCTTTATGTATGTGCTTTGAAAGAGAATAGGGTCATCTTACGCACTTTCATTCTGATTTGATACATACAGGTAAGGGGCCTGAAAAAGAAAAGTATGAAGAAAAAATTAGCAGATTACACCTCAAAAGGGTGGCATTTCGTACTATGTGGTTGTCAGCTGAGGACTATCCATTGCTTCTTGGTAGGTCGTTTATTCCAGTTGCTTATACTTTTGTTCCCATTGGTCCTTGTACATTATATTTGGAAAGTACTCAGTGTTATAAGTTTACATTTACAGGGTCAGCAGATCTTGGTGTATGCTTGCATACATCCTCATCAGGGTTGGATCTTCCCATGAAGGTACAACATGAACTGGATACTGCACTAGATAAGATTGCACTAATATATATCTTCTCAAATTGCTTTTCACTTTCCTTTTTTGAACAATTTTCTGGCATTAGGTCGTGGACATGTTCGGTTGTGGGCTGCCTGTTTGTGCCGTTTCCTACTCATGGTAAACTCTTTGTTTTTATTAGGTGCATTATTTTTGTGCGGAATACTTATATTCATGTGCTATATGTTTATTTGGGATGCTGCACATTAAAATATGATGTCCTTGGTTATGTAAATCTTTGTTCAAAGCATCAAGGAATTAGTGCAAGTTGAGAAAAACGGCCTTCTATTTTCATCGTCTTCAGAGCTAGCTGATGAACTTTTGGTAAGTTTGTCAACATGGCTGGATGTTTTACTGTTACAAATTAATTTTTAGGCATACAGGTAGCAATTGCATGAAAGTTTTGCTTGTTTGTCGGTTAGGATGCTTTGGCTGCTACATTAAAATGATTGAAATAATTCATGCATACATAGCTTTCTATTCTTAGGGATATCTATATCTATTTTTCTTGCATCCCAGTTGCCTTGTAGGCAGGTTTCAGCTTTTGGTTAGCCAATTTTGAATATGTGGGTTGCATGATGCTTCTGGTCCTATTCTGAATGTGAAATAGGACAGTTTTATGCCTGCTTCTTCTGGATCTAGGTTTGGGATGGATGTCATCCCATGATACTTGTCCGTGGTGAACTAACTGAAGTCAGTATTTTGCCACTCCTATATGTTTTTTGATTAGCCTGTGAACCATGTTAGTGACTTCAGCCAAATAATTTATTTCTTTAATCCATGTCACAGAGGATTTGTTTCATGACTGCTTTTCCTAGATTGAATTTTCTTTTACAATCTCTTTTTAAGATTTATGCTTGACTTTGGACATCCTTTATGTAGTATCTTTGGACCCCGTATGCAGTTCTTGTAACTTGTAGTGCAGGAAATGTTCTATTTCTTTGTTCTTTGGTACCATTCCCTTCTGAATCTCTGGTAGTCTCCTTATGGATTTAGTGGTTAATAGATGAAACTAATATGCATGGCAGACTAACCACTGTATACTCAATTGCTTCATATAATGGCTTACAAATTTTGGATTATTGCTTAGTGCACTTTCTTCATGATAATATTCATTTCTCACCTGCACAGATGCTGTTCAAGGGTTTTCCAGATGCATGTGATTCACTGAAGGGTCTCCGTAATGGTGCATTGGAAATGTGTTCTTCTAGGAGGTGGGCTACTGAGTGGGAAGAGCATGCGAAAGCATTAATACTAGAGGCAAGTTTACAATATGCGTGCAAATCAGTCTTATTATCGACTGTATGTCATAATCTGTTTTGCTTCAGATCTGATTATCTTCTGGCCAATGGTATTTGGCTAGAAATTTTTATTTTTTTATTTGTATGTTAAAAAAGAGCCATTTCTTAACAATCATTACCCTGGTCACTTCAGCCTGATGTAGCAATTATTAATTGATTGGATTTTATGTTATCTATGCTTTTGAGCATTGTTCTTTCTCCTCTTCCTGCAGTCCCTAGATTTCCTTTTACGATACTTTGCATGGCTATGAATCTGATGAAGAAGTTTTGATATTGCAGGTTATCTCTAAAAACTTAGATTGATTTCTGGTTCCAGTCGAAAGTTGTTTGGTCGATGAGGTAATGTCATGTACCATTTAACATTTATTTTGTGCAACCAAAGTTTCTTGGACAAACTTCGTGTTGCTTGGACATATTGGACCAATGCATTTGCTTCCCCTACTTTTCATTACTCCATGCATTGATGAGAACTGTGCACGTCTAGCATTTTGAATATAGAAAAATAGAAAGAAGAAACATGGCCATACATTGTGATATGAATTGAAAAGGAACTTATGACTCACATGTTTAGTTTTGTAATTTAATTTATTCTCTTCAGGTTTGGCAGAGCAGTCAATTACGCTGCCAGTAAAGTAATTTGCAAAGCCAAAATTCAGAATAGTTTCCTGGACACAGAAGTATGCTGTCATTTAATATTGTGATCCAAATAGCATGTTCAGAGTGTATCGCACATTGGAATATTGTGAATATTTGCAGATCTTAGACTTCAGGACTGGCTTGTTTGACAGCCTATTGAAACAGAACAACAGTACACTTCATGTATCTTTTAGCTCAAGTTCATATTGCCTCTTTCTGGTTATGAACCGAGTCTATTTTATTTTAATAATAGTGTTTTCGGGTTTTTATAAGCAATATTTTATTTTACTCTCGTTGTCTACCATGCCTTTTTGTTTCTCTTTTTGGTAACGGCTACTGCTATGGCTCTTTGTTTTCATCAGTTACTATACTTGTATCATTGAATGGGGACAAGGTTTTTTTACCTAAGCCCTTAAAAATTTGATTGAATTATGAAGCTTGTTTTACTTAAGCCCTTAGTTCCAAGTTATCTTTATGAAGTTCCTTTTACCAGCCCAAAAAAATATGTAATGGATTTCCTTATTTATGTCTGTGCTTCTGGGTCAAATCTCTAGCTAGCTACTCACACAATTGTCTGTGTACTTTCAAAATTATTACAGCATGGAACATCATATATTTTAATCATATGCTTTTTGCTTGCCAAAGATGCACAAGGAGAAAAGTTCTGAAGGATTTTAAATTTTGTTTCCAACAACACATACTCAGTCTCCTTTGTAATCATCTACATGGCCTCTTCCCATCTTCTCCAGCTTCGCATCTTCACTGCTACTGCAAGAAATATCCAGTCCTTGGCTTCATCCACATATCGAAAATATGCACGTCTCCAGCTCTTGTTGAGCATTAGAGGCCCGAGAACTCCCCAAAACCCCATTGCAAATCCAAGCATTACGACAAGGCAAAACCATAATTTTTCATACCTATCTTCTTCAGAATCATGGTCTACATTGCTGGTGCTTGTAGGAATCTGATGCAGCTCATCATCACCTGAGCAGTTCTTTGGTAGTGGAGCTCTGCAGAGTAGTGAGTTGCCAGTAAAACTAGTTGAATCAAAAGGCTGTACCTCATAAACTTTTGGAAGTGGGCCAGATAAGTTGTTATATGATAAGTTGAGGTGGCTTAATGTTGTCATTGCCAAGGACCACATGCTCATTGGAATTGTGCCAGAAAGTTGATTGTTTGATATATCGAAAGATTCTAATGACTTCAGTTCGCCTATCTTTTTAAGGGATGCTTCCTTCCAAATGATTATGTGACAAATTCAGGCCAAGCAATCCAGAAAGGGATGTCAATTCTTCAGGTATGAATCCAACCAAATTATTACTTGAGAGGTCCATACTAACTCCTAGAGATGAAATCCTTGCAGATTCGTACTCCCTTCCCTTTAAAACCTGCCAGATATTCTTGTTGTTTGGTTCTGCATCAATATCATACCCCTGCTGATCTGATTCTGGTTGGTTGGTTGAGTACTTCGCCAACTGCATTCCCTTGAGATAGTCAAAGCAGTGAGGGATGATTCCTGTTAGATCATTATGTGCAAGGTCCAAGACCTGCAGTGGGGAAAGTTGGCACAGTTGTGAAGGAATACTGCCATTGAACGTATTCTTCCGTAAGCGGAGAATTATCAAGAACTCAAAGCTATCTCCGATCCACACAGGTATATGCCCTGACAATCTATTCTTGCCAAGATCCAAATGTTTCAGATAAGAGCAATTTCTCAAGGCTGAAGGGAGTTCTCCATGAAGACTATTGTTGTTCAAGTTCAACCATACTAGATGCCGAAGATAACCAATTGAGCTGGGAATAACCCCTGACAGGTTGTTTGATGAGAGGTCCACAGCATACAAGTTTTGGAGATTCTTCAAACATCCAGGAATTTCACCAGATAACCTGTTCTTTGAGAGGTCGAGAGCACCCAAAGTCTCTATGTTGCACAATGAGGTTGGTACTGAACCTTTTATATGGTTACTGCCAAGAAATAAACTATCCAATCTAGGCATCATATCAGAAATTTTTGTGGAAGGGATCCAGTTATCTCATTGTATGATAGATCCAAGTAGGTTAGGTGCAAGCCATGAAGCGATTTTGGTATCGTTCCTGAGATACTAGCATTGGACAAATCTAATGTGATGGTCTTCTGTGTTAGAAGCCATTGAGGAAATTGTGTCCCGAACTTGCAAGATTCCATCCTTACATGTTTGAGCTGGAAAGGAGGCTCCCAGTTGGACTTTACCTTGATTGTCAAATGGTTGAGGGCAAAGTTCAATATTTCCAACTTTGAGAGGTTGGCAAAGTGGACTTCAGAAACTATGCCATCTATATTATTTGAAGAAAGATCCAAGACTGTAAGGTTTGAAAGTTGCCCTAGACTCTCAGGAACTGCCCCATTCAATTGATTGTGTGAAAGATACAATTCTCTCAAGGTTGACAAATTCCCAAACGAAAATGGAATAGGGCCACTGAATGAATTCATCTGAAAGTCAAGGTATTTCAAATTTCTTAGCTTCCCCAGCCAATCTGGCAAACAGCCACTAGCTCCACTGTTGACTAACCTCAGTGTGTCTAAATCATATTCAGTGCATCCAGATAAAGTTCCACTAGTTCCTAATATCTCTCCTTGAAATGGGTTCAGCGACAAGTCTAATGATTTTAGATGGCATGGATTTCTTAATATTGACAATAGCCCACCTTCAATACTATTGAAGACATTGTGAGAAAGATTGAGATGGACAAGGTTCTCAAGATTTCCCAACCAGGCAGGAATTGATGATTGCAAAATGTTGAATGAAAGATCAAGTCTTCTAAGGGAAGTCATGTTTCGAAGAGCATCAGGAATTGGACCAAGAAGTCCATTGTTGGCAAGATCTAAGGATTGAAGGTTGTGGAGAAAAGTGGCATTGGTGCCACCCCCTCGAAATTGATTTTCATTAAGTCCACAATTCGACAATCGTAACCAAAGCAAAGAAGGAAGCATGCTGAGTACCTGCATTAAGTTTAGTGTCTCCTCAAAGTACAAGTCACTCATATCAAGGTGATGCAAAGACGACAGACGAGAAAGCCATCGAAGATCATCTACAATCAACAATGGTTGGTTACTGAGATCAAGAATCTGCAAGCTAGTAAGGTTTCCAAGATGATGGGGAACCGTCCCAGAAAATTGTGCAGAAGATAGATTAAGATATGTCAGCTGCTTCATGGAACCAAAAAACTTGGGGATTGGTCTGTCGCCTAAATTGTTTCCACTCAAATCCAAATATTTCAAATATTTCAACTCCAGCAAACAAGATAAGCTAACCTCAGTGGCCTGCAGGTCAACCTGTGTTCGGAGGCGTTTAGCTCGAAGATCAAGCTTGACAACATGTCCTGCACTTTGATAATCACAACTCACTCCTTTCCATTTGCAGCAGTCTTTGCCTTTCCAAGAGAACCCGTCTGGTGTATCTTGAAAACTTTGCTGGAACTTTATAAGAGCTTTTCTGTCTCTTTCTACGCAGCTGGCTGTTGAATTAATGCAGAAACAGAATGGTATGGCAGCGAACGATAAAACAAGTAGAACAAAGCCATGATCAGAAAATTTTCTCATATCCTTCAACTTACAAGTCCACTATAATGCCAGCTAGCAATGTGGTTTGCAAAGGCTTATGTGGTAAATGCCCAGGGAATGAATTGCTTGCTTCAAATTGTGCTATTACCAAGTTCCTTAGAATTCTTGAAAATACCAGAAAAACGTGTATATGCCACCAGTCTTGATTGTGTGTAATAACTTTTACAAGTTCACACTGCATGTCAAAGGCATCCACTAAGTATAAAAAGCTGATATTTTTTGGTCAAAAAGTAAAACGCTGATTTAGGAAGAAAAAAAGAGGAAGTTGAAAAGCCATTTTATCTTCTAATGTTTGGTGCGCATATTTCAAATTCAAGTTGCCACTCAACCACAAAATTTTTTTCCAGTTTCACTCCATAACCACTACACTTCTTAATACAATGTTGATTTTCTCGATTATAATCATTTGGTTTAATTACATTCCATTTCAGTTTTATTGGAGGAGATTGTGTTCAAATTTTTATAGATGACAATGATCAAATTAAACAGACATAACCTTTATAGAATAAAAAAGCATAACTATATTTTAGAAACACTTTAGTCCATCAAAAGTAGGCTTTTCCTGCAAGGCGCTTGCATTCGAAATCCTAGGTTTGATTCTTCTCTTTCCTAATATCGTTTGTATTAAATAAAATAAAATAAAATAACAAGGCTTTCCTTTTGTTCTTTGCTTTCTAGTTTTTTAAGAAATTTTTTGAGTGGTTTAGGACCCGTTTAATAACCATTTAATTTTTTGTTTTTAGTTTTTAGTTCTTTTTTAGTTTTTTTTGTTGTTGCTAGAAGTATAGAGGAAAAAGAGAGAAAACGGAAGTGAGAATATGAGATTGAAAGGGAAGATGAGAGGGAATAATGGGAGGGAGAAGTAACAAAATTGAAAACAAAAATTAAAAACTGAAACTATTTGAAATTGTTTTCACTCTTGTTACTCCTCCTTCCTTCCTCCCTCCTTCCTCCCTTCTCATCCTGACCCCCATTCTGACTCCCATTTTTCTCTATATTCTAGCACAAAAAATAAAGAGTTTTTCTATTTATCTCACATTTTTCTTTGTTCACCATAATGTGTGTATTTAGAGGTAATTTGGGAAGATAATGGGGTTTTTTTAGAAAATTGTGAAAATTTGAATTAGAAGTTGGGGTGAACTTAAAACGTGGGGTGAACAAAGAGAAGAGCGAGGTTTAAATAGAAAAACTCAAAATAAATACTAAAAATTAAAACTGAAATGGTTATCAAATGGTCCTTGGAGAGTAATTATTGGGTTGGTTCATTCTTGTTGGGCCCTTGTGGTTCCTTCTCCTTCCGGTTCGGCCCTTACTTTGTTGGCGTAGCCAAAACCGTAGGCCTCACCACGCCTGATCACTACATGTTAAAAAAAAAAAATTTTTGCCTCAGGTAAACCTTTTTTTATTTTTTATTTTTTGTCCTGTTCGGCAATTTGTCTTTATGTTGTTAGGGTTTAGACTGAAGAAATAAGGTGGGGTTTAGCATCGAGAGAAAGAAAGGAAAAAGAAGAAAGCTTTGCCTGTAGCAGTTTCAATGGGGAAGAAGAGGCAGAGAGAGAGGCATCAGAATCCAGAGCCATTTCTCGCAGAAGAGAATGGCTCTGTGGCCTCGAAGAAGCAAACCAAGTCCAAGCAGCACCAGATGGAAGAGAAGCTGATATCTTCGGGCATGAGCTCGAAGATCCTCAAGGAGGCTCTGGCTCAGCAGAGGGAGGTCGAGGACGAGGAGAACCGTGCCCAAAACCCTAACAATTCCTTATTAAACGTCACTGAAGACCCGCGCAAGGATGAAGCAGCTGAGGAAGAGGAAGACATTGATGATTTCGGTGGATTCTCTGAAACACAGAGCCGTTTTGGTGGCCATGAAGTGAGTGTCGCTTGCTAAAATGTTATTTGTGACTTTTAACGTATTTATTTGTTTATTGGCTCTTTTAGGATAGTGAGAATCTGTGGGGAAACATAGGAAATGTAAATGAATGCTGAATTGTGTTATTTTGTTACTTTTTAAATTGTTATTTTTCACTTGGCTGAAACGCATTGATTTGTAGATGAGACCAAATTAAATAGTCTTGTTTCCTTTGAATTTCAGGAGAATGATGAACATGATGAGAAATTATTAAACGAGATTGATGAAGATGATGAGAATCTTTTAGAGGCATTCTTGTCAAAGTCTGCAGGTCCACAACGTACTCTTGCAGACCTCATTGTCGCAAGAATTAAAGAGAAGGATTCAGATGTCAGCTCAGGTTGAAATGGAATATGATTTCATTGTTCTTGCTTGTTTCTTGAATCTCAAATCTAACAAAATTGCGTCATTAGCTTAAGCTGAAGATCTTTTCATTAATATGTTTTTATTTGTCGATTGGATATGTTTGATTGCAGATGCTAGGCCTTTGCCTAAATTGGATACCTCCCTCATAGAATTGTATAAGGGGTAAGTAACCTATCCTTCTTTCGTTAGTACATAATATTTAAACGCATATATGTGATTTGACTAATGCTAAACTTCTTCTTAAATTTTCACTGTTTATGCAGAGTTGGCAAGTTTCTTAGTAAGTACACTGCTGGCAAGGTTCCCAAACCATTCAAACACATCCCTTCAGTGCCTCGATGGGAGGATGTCCTATATTTGACTGAGCCTGAGAATTGGTCACCAAATGCAATGTACCAAGCTACAAGAATTTTTGCTTCCAATTTGGGTAAGCAGAAGGTAGAACGTTTCTACAAGCTTGTGTTGCTCCCACGAGTGAGAGAAGACATTCGGAAGCATAAGCGCTTGCATTTTGCCCTATATCAATCTTTGAAAAAGTCTTTGTACAAGCCTGCTGCCTTTTTCTTAGGAATACTTCTTCCGTTGTGTGAGGTATACAATTCTCAAAACATGCCATGCTTGCCCACCTAATTGCAGTGTTTTGAAGTTTAAGCGTGTTGCTTGTTTATTTTGGCAGCTCATTCATTTATTTCCTTCTCTGTTATACTGAAGTTAAGTTCTTGAGTTTGTCTGTTGGTACTTTTCCAGTTTGAGGTGCAAAACAAAAGCATTAATTCATATTATTGGACCATCACTAAATTATTATTATGGAGTTCTCTTGATTTCTGTTTTTTAATTTTTTATTTCATACAATAAATCAAGTTGTGGCATTGTGGTTTGCATTGTAGCGCATGATTTGAAATATTTTTCCAATCTACTTATGAAATATATATTGTTCATCATGTATGCTTTGTGCAGGGATTCATGATTTTCTGTTTTTAACCTTCTTTGCTAGTCTATTTGTATTACTCCAAACCAAGTTTTTGAAGTGTGATTTTCACCTCAATTTTATTATTTGAATGGGATGCTTAGATCTGAAAATGTTTTTCTGGCTTTGGAATGGATGTTTTGATAATTCTAATGCACTCCTCTTTGGCCCCATTTCCCCCTCTTCTTGACCAGTCAGGGACATGTAATCTAAGAGAAGCTGTTATTTTTGGGAGCATTATAGAAAAGGTCTCCATTCCTCCACTTCATTCAAGGTACGGTAGCTGACCTATGAAGATTGGTTTTGGTCTATGAATTTTGGGCTTTTGGCATAACAGAAGGCTTCCAAACATACCCTTTAAAATGAAGATGTGCTTGATAGAAATTTAATCCTAACAAGTAATAAAATCATCTAAGTTATATGAACGAAGGACAAACAATTTGAATTTTTTTTACTAGCAGCCCATGTGACAAGTGTTGCATATAATTAGATTGTCAAAGTTCTATTACTTTAAATTCCATATTAAGTTCGTATAAGACACAAAGTTCTTGTAAACTAGTAACTGGCTGTACTTTTTGCGTTGTTAAATTTCTTCTGTTTTCTCTCAACAGAAGATAACAATTAATTGTACGAACTGTGAAAATAGTATTCTCAGTTTTGAATTTCATTTTTCTGGGTGCTTATAATTGTTGTGTGACAACTAATGAAGCCACTGTTAAGATCACATTGTGTAAGATTTATAAATATAAAAAATTAAGTTGATGTTGAAATCTATTATTTGGAACTTTTTATATCTTGAATTCACTTTCTGCTTGTTGTAATTTGAGTCTCCCTAAGATAACCACTGTGGTTAGTTTTTACCAATTGGCCTGAGTCAATCTATTATGGTTAATTTTCTTGACAGAATTTTCATTTTAAAATTTATTTATCATTAAATGCTTTAATTTGTTTGTGTAGATTAGCATGCCATTAACACCTAGATTGAGCAAGGCTATCAGTTGTCAATTCCATCTTAAATCTTTTTGAATCAATCAAATAATTTGTGAATCCAATTAAATATTGATCATGCACAAATCTCCTGATTATATCTTATTTCTTTAGCTAGGAATCTATGCTTTTATAAGATTTCCATCTTTTTTTTTGTCTGTCTTGTGGAAGTTGATTCTCTCATGTTTTGTTTTTGTTGGAGGTTATAATATTGATTCATTTTTCTTGTAATCCATCTGGGATCTCTGACACATGATTTTGATGTATTTGCAGTGTTGCATTAATGAAGCTTGCAGAGATGAAATACTGTGGCACAACGAGGTATTCAACCATTTAACAATTAGTATTTTCAACATGGTTTGAAAGACATAAAGAGACATCTTCTCTTAAATGTGTATGTGGTCGCAAATTTTCTTTTATTTTTAAAATTGTAAAATATGCGAGCCAAAAAATTAAGGGAGTTTCACTAAAACACCCAAAATATGGGTTGAAATTATAAAAAAACCCAAGCACTATTTAAACATATAAACACACCCAAAACTCATCATTACACACACTCAAAAACCATTTATAAACACACCCAAAAAGTTGACTTTGGGGTTTATTTTGGGTGTGTTTCTATGTTTAAATAGTGCTTGGGTTTTTTTATAAATACATGTCTAGGATTGGGTTTATTTATAAATTTGTAAAAAATTAATGCATCTGGTGAAAGGGATGGTAAGGGAGGCCTAAGGTCCTGATTCAGTAGAAAGATATAGATCTGATTCAATAATCCTCCCCTGAATAATGCATAAGGTTAATCAGTGTCTTTACGTGACATTTGTTGAATATAATGAAGTTATATATTTGATGATTGGTCAGTTTAGAAGTACTCTTCTTGTTAGTATAAAGGGAGAAGATTCCCCCTATACAACACTGTTTTGACAATGTTGGTTTTATGACTTGTTGCAGTTACTTTATAAAGCTTCTTTTGGATAAAAAATATGCCTTACCATATCGCGTACTCGATGCTCTTGTTGCACATTTTATGAGATTCTTGGAGGAAACAAGGCTAATGCCTGTTATATGGCACCAGTCACTTCTTACATTTGTGCAAAGGTGAGCAAAGTTTTTATAAGTTTCTTCCTTGCCTAAATGAGGGATGTCTCAAGGGTTCTTGATTTTTTTTTTCTATTGTCTTTTTCATCATATACAGTTTGCTGTGCATCATTCTTGTAGGTACAAAAACGAATTACAAAAGGAGGATAAAGATAATCTTAGAAATCTTCTTGAAAAGCAAAAGCACTATTTGGTAGGAGCATTTTCTCTAGAAAGAGTTTAATTTATATAACTTTGTGGCAATATGTAATCTCTATTCTGTGGTTCAATTGTAGGTAACCCCTGAAATAAGAAGGGAACTAGATCATAGCCGCAATCGTGGAGAGAAAGAGGATGATCTTATGTCAATCGATATCCTTTTCTTTTTTGCTTTGTGTTTTCATTTGCTTCACAGTAGTCAACTTTTTTCTTAGTGTTTCTAAAACCCAACTTTTTTGGACAATGAGCTGGAAATGGCATGCGATCACGCAAATGCCATATTAGCATTGAATTCTAAGAGTACATTAAAATGAAGAAAATATTGTGTGTTCCCCTTGACTTTTACATACCATATCCAGTTGGTGTGATCAATAAACCTTTTGAAGAGGATTTGTCTGACATTCCAGAGGTGCCTATGGAGGATGACTAGTTTATCGCTCGGTATGATGCTAGTATATGCTGCACTTTTAATTTTTCATGTTTCTCTATTGTGAAGTGGTGGATCCGAAATCCATTAATCTGTTGCAGGCTGAGTTGGCCGAAGGAATCTCCTATTAGGAGCAAATGCAATGGTTTGACATCAGAATTGAAGCATTTTTGGGAGTAGGGTTTACCTACTAGATAGTTATACAAGCATTTTTTATTTTTTATTTTTGGTGTATTTTTTATCAAACAGCTTCTAGTAATTATATAAATCCGGATGTTCATGAGTTTGATGTACTGTTTGAAATATTTTGGTTGAAAATTGAAGTTGAGTCCACAATTTGAAGGAACAAAAGATTTACATTGTCATATTTGCTCCCCTGTTCGAGGCCACATTATTTATATCCCGACGCAATTTTATTAATAGTAGTCCAGAAAAACAAATTATGCTTATTTATTTTTCATTATCTCAATGGGTAAATTTTATTTTCTGTTCCCTGTTTTTATGTTACTTGGGGTTTGATGTCTTTTGACTTACCCTCCTTACCACATTGTAGGCCTTTTGACTGAGAACCTTTGTGTTCGGCTCTGCCCAGGTTTTATACTGCTAGGGTTAAAATTGAACGTGTATTTTGGTTCGAACTGAACCAAAGTACAATTAATTTGGTTTGATTCAATACGGTCTAATTAAAAATGGCCTAAATTGTTCATTGCTATTATTATGTCGAATTGATATTAATTATTGAATATCAAAACTTTAAATTCTCTAATCATTTGAATTTGAGATCACTTCTCTCTCAAGATTTTAGAGACGGAGTTGTGTTAAGTCTAGGAGTGACCTTGGCCCCCTCACCACAATCAATACTACATATATCTATATATTTACCTAATTAAAGGCAAATGGTCAATAAAATAAAAAGCAATCCTTGAATAAATTGGTTTACTTTAGTTATACTAGTTTGAGATCACTTCTCTCCCAAGATTTTAGGGACGGAGTTGTGTTAAGTCTAGGAGTGATCTTGGCCCCCTCACCACAAATCAATACTACCTATATCTATATATTTACCTAATTAAAGGCAAATGGTCAATAAAATAAAAAGCAATCCTTGAATAAATTGGTTTACTTTAGTTATACTAGTTTGATTGCCTTTCGAACACCCCACCCCCCAAAAAAAAAAAAAAAAACTAGTTTGATTGCCTAAATCGAATATTTCGAACATTGGGAGACTATTCCGGTCCACAACCCAACATTATTACATTGAAGTCGGACCGACCGACCCAGCCGGTCTAGTTGGAAAATCCAATAAACTCGGCGCTCTCAGGCTTAACATATAAATCCCTACGATCCTCCAAAATCCCTAAAAAGCTCGCGCGTTCAACAGGTATCATCTTCCACACCGAGTCCTCCTATTTTCACAAGAATTCTTCTTTGTTTGGGGTTTGCGAATCCTATATATAGACATCTATTTTTTCACAACATAAAACTTCCACACTAACTGAATCTTTCGGATATTTAGTTTAGAAAGAGAAGCAACTTGAATTGAATCAGAGAGCTTAAGGGTTTTTGAAGAGAAGCGAAGATGGGAGAGCGTAAGGTTCTGAACAAGTACTATCCACCGGACTTCGACCCATCGAAGCTGCCCAGAATCAGGAGGCCCAAGAATCAACAGATAAAGGTGCGGATGATGCTTCCCATGAGCATTCGCTGCAATACTTGTGGCAATTACATCTACAAAGGAACCAAATTCAATTCTCGCAAAGAAGATGTCGTCGGAGAGGTACTTTGTTGATCAGTAGGGTTTCTAATTGCATAGCCTAGCTCGCCTTGATTTGATTTCTAAGGTTTTTCTTTTTGTTTTAACTCATAATCGGTATGCTTGTTCTTTGAGAACAATCGTCTTGGCCTTTGGGGCAATTTGTGATTGATTATTTGCTTTGGTTGGACACGATACTTGTTATGTTCTGTGGACTGACTTGTTAATGTTTTTATCATTTGCAGACGTATTTGGGAATTCAAATATTTAGATTTTACTTCAAATGTACCAAGTGCTCCGCTGAGCTCGCGATGAAGACAGACCCACAGAATTCAGACTATGTTGTTGAGGCTGGTGCTACACGAAATTTTGAACCCTGGCGCAATGAGGATGAGGTAAAAGAGAAGCAAAAGAAAAAGGATAACTTCCAACTTACTGCATTGTTTCGTGTTTTCAGATTCCCTTATACTCTGATCACTGATCAACATTGTTTAACGGCTTGATATATGTTTTCTTTTCAGGAATTAGATAAGGAGAAACAAAAAAGGGAGTCTGAAGAAATGGGAGACGCCATGAAATCCTTGGAGAACAGAACCCAGGATTCAAAAAGAGAGATGGACATCATGGCTGCTTTGGATGAGATGAAGTCCATGAAGGTAGGTGCCTGACTAGTGTATCTTACGACAAGGTCATCAAATTTGATGCTTTGTAACTTGGATGGATGGATAGATAATGTAGTGGATGTGATGTAATTATACAGTTCTGCAACTAAATTGTAGTGCATCACATTTACGTTTATGTAAATATGTATATGTATAATATGTTATGTAGTATTCAATTCCTTTGTGTTGGCTGCAAGTCAGTATCCCCTAATACTAATACAATGTATGTGGTTTCCAGGCCAGACATTTTAATGTGAGTGCGGATGACATGTTGGAGGCTTTGAAACACACGGCTGCGTTGAAGGTACAAATTTATGCACTTTTTATATCTAGACCAGTTTAACCCCAATAAATAGAGACACATGTATATATATGGTATTGCTTCCTGTCCAGTGTCATGAATTGTATGGTGTATACATGCGAATCTCTTTAGATATTATTATGCAAAAACATATTGGACCATGGTTCCTGAAGTGTGTGATGATGTGGTTTCCATGAATATGTTACAACATCATGTAATTCAGGGTACAATAATAATATAGCCAAAAAATTTGATAGGGAACTTCTAAAGCCCACGTATTATAATGAGTTGGTTACTGTCTTTTTAATTAAGAAAGAAGAAAGAAGCTGCACTTAATTAAAAGTGAGTTGAATTATCTTCTTGTTCTGAACCCTGTCAATGGATAAACCAAATACCTGATGTAATCAGCTTATTGAAATGAGATACATCACCTAGGGAGGTGAATTTGAAGGAGTGAATACATGCGCTTTTTCTTCTGGAAGCATGTTTTGTGCATTCATTTCTATCTTCAACTTGCTCTGCTACCTGTTTAGTCTCGGTTTTATTATTTAGTTTTGAATGTAATAAAATATTGATGTGCTGACAGGAGAAAATGATTGAAGAGGAGGATGAAGCAGCCTTAAAATCCATACTATTCCATGTTAGTATTGACGTACTACCTTTGTTTTATGTCCAGCTTAATTCTGTTTCTTTTTCTTTTATTTTTCCTATTCTTTATTGCGGGATGTTTGTTTCTAATACGACCTTTCTTTTTTTGTTTTCCAAAAAATTTATGCAGAACTCAAAAGATTTTGTTCGAAGGGTTCCTGATGAAGATATTGAGCCTTTAAGTGGCAACGGTGAAACATCAGATCATAATTTCAAGGTATGACTTGTTGGTTGTTGTTTAGATATTGTGTCTTATCAAAGAATACTTAGACAGTGTGTTGAACCTTTTGTTTTAGATTAATCCAGCTCTACCTTATAGGGTCTTTTATGCCTGTCCCTGGATGGAGCATAACATGTGGTTTTTGATATAGGTGTATAGCATGTGTTCTTATTTCCGTTTTATTTGAATTGTGTATTCTTCATTCTTTACTAAATAGTCCCCGCATAGATTGTGTTGAGCATTTCAAGTGGGGTACCCATAAATAGACAATTGGATCCATGCTACCTCCACAATGCACTGCAGAGAATGTGCTTCCACTATCTTCAAATAATTGTCATTCCTCTAGATTTAGCATTTCCCTTTGAACTTGGTAATTGTAGTGCAAATGGCAGAAACAATCTTCAATATAGGATATGTTCCCTTATGTCATCAAGCTCGACCTAATTTTAGGTAGGTGACATGTAAAGATTAGTCAAGGTTGTTGATATTCCTTACAGATAATTCTACGTGCACTTTGAGGTCTACACGGTGCTTCCACTATTTAAGTACTTTTTAGGCCTGTAATATGGTGTAGGAAAAAGGTTTAGCTTGAGAGTCTTAGATATGACATGATGTTAGAGGAGAAAATTGTGAACATCAATATATGGAGGATGAAGGCTTTATAGATGAAGAGGAGAGAGAGTGGGTGGGCACAAAACTGAAAGTTTCTTTTCTTAATTGCTAGAAATTGCATAGTAACACTTACACTGGGTGGCTATCAAACACCCTGTGGAATGAAAGGAATTAATACTTTCCCCTGTGAGCTAGTAGGCCTCAACTTGCTTAAATAACACCGACCATGTTTTATGTCACAACAGTTAATGTGATATCCATGTCTCTGTAATGGACAACAGTAAGCTTACGAATGTTTGTGTGCACATTTTACCATGCAGAGGCCAAAGCTTACCCAAGACACACCTAGCAACCCGACAGATTGGTTGACAAAAAGCAGTATTTTTAATATCTCAAGCAAGAGAGGTATGCTCGACACACTAGGTTTTCGTCTCTGAATTCCTTTATAGATTTCCGTTTGGCATTATTGAACATTTTATTATTTGGCTATTGATAGGAAATCAAAATGGCTCAGAAGCTCCAACTGATACTAAATTCACTTTGAAGTCGTCAACTGTTAGGGTTTCTATAGTTAAGAAACCAGTTGCGGCTGAAGGTAACAAGTCAGTGGAAGGAGAAGATCAGAAACAATTGGGAGAGGAGGTTCAAAATTCTACAAAACCAGATGATGAAAAGCAAAAGGGAGAGAATAAAACCAATGCTACAAGCAATGTACTACAGTCATTGTGCCAAAACTATGATAGTGATGATGAATAGTTGTCGATTAGTTGTATCTACTTCCCATTTTTATTCCCATAATCATGTCTTGAGGAAATCTTTTCAGTATATCCTGATCTATCTTGGTTACCATTATGTATTAAGAGAATGAATGTTGTAAAAATGAGAACATAACTTCTAAAGTGTGGGCCTAACTTTTCTAAAGGAAATATTTTAACTTTCTGGCCCCCCTTAATTAGTACTATGTGTACATGTTGATTGTTGTATAGGCAGATTGAGACCAGAAATTGTGAATGTTGATTAGGGAAACAATGTACCAATCAACAAGGACATACTTAGATCTTCCTGTCTGATACAATTTGGAAGAGGGAAGAAACTACACAACATAATCATGATCTGCTTGTCTGAAGCGATTTATTTATCTGAAAGGTGAAACAACAGGAATTTCAGGAACTCTTGCCAGCCACTATGACTGTTCTCCTCAAATACATAATCCAAGTCACAGGGTGCAAATTGAGTGGTCTCATTCACAAACCCACTTTTGCTAACCTCCCTGATTTACAGAACTGGATATAATTATGATTTTGGCCTGATTGTGGATGCTTAAGTATCTGGCTGGGTTGGCTTTCTGCAGGATATCTTATTGTTTTTGAATAATGCGTTCATTTTCTCTTTTTCTCAGAATATATTGTGATATTTACAAAGCAACAAAATGATGAGAATACCATAGGGATGGAGAATTGCATTCAGGCAAGGCAACAATAAAATATCCCATTTATTAGCGAAGAGTTACTAAAACCTTACTCATAAACTGAAATAAAACATGTCAAGATCATTTCAAACAATTATACAGAGCCTTCGAAAATGCTAAGAAAAACAATGGCTAAGACGGTAGTCTGAAGCACACTGCCTACCGAATGTGAAACAGTAAGGAACTGTTTTGCCACCATCAAACACGTTTTTAACAGAAACATATTTTTGAAGTTAAGCATGGGTTAGGCAAGAGATGCAAAAAGGTATCTCTATCTCTGGCCCTTCTTTTTCCACAAGTCACCAAACATTTTTATCCCGGAACCCTTTCGTTTCCCACTACCAAATCCATCATCCAAATCATCAGCAGGTGACCCAACAAAGCCAGCATAGCCACCAGCTGGTGGCTCAAACACTCCACCAAAGTGCTTATCCATGGAGCCACACCTCTCAGAAATCCTCCCATTCATCTCCATACCCCCAGAAAGTACTGCTGCAGCAGCATCTGCTGCCTTTCTCCACTGCTCTGTCTGTATTCTCATCTTCTTCATCTCAGCGTCCATTGTTTCCTTTGCTCCTTCCATTGCTTGCAGCTTCTCATTCAACTGGCCTGCACTGGCCTTACTTGCTTCCAGCTCTTGTTCAAGCTGGCTTAACTTCAAGGTCATTTCCTTGTCCTTTGCTTGTGCAGATGAGAAATTTAAAGCTGCCTCATTCAGCTGATTTTTCAAACCCTCATTTTCTTGACCAAACACCTCTAGCTCATTTGCCTTCTCTTCCAACTCAGCTCTTAGCATGTTTATCTCATCATTCTTCAAAGCCAGGTCATGTAAGGACAGTTTCTCTGGTTCCATAACTGATGGTGGATCAGCTGATATATCAACTGGTTTGGTTTCTTCTTCCACTTGATCAGTCTCACTAGGTTCAACCTTGGGCTCAACTGTGACGCGTTCCACAGGGACTTCGAAAACATCAGTTTCCCTTTGGCAGTCATCTGGAACTTCCTCAGAGGTACAACTGTCTGTTTTGTTAGAATCTTGGATCTCCAATGACAGATGCGTTCCATGGATTTTCACTGGCTCTGAAGTCACAACTGGTTTCTTAATTTTCTTTTCCAGTTTCTCTTGGGCTTCTTTCTTTGCAGCCTCAGCTGAAGCCAACTGCTCTTTCAAAATCCTTAGCTCTTCTTGTGCTTGCCCAAGTTGCGATTCTAAATCAGCAAGGCGGGTTCCAAGCTTCTTTTGATTTAGTGGATCAGATTGTGTACCTCTTGGGGAACGACGATCTCCTAGCTTTGGACTTCGGTCAGTGATTGGTCGATGATGGAGTGGATCTGAATCAGAGCTTGAAGTCCTGAGCTGATGTGCTCCTCGAGGAGACGGCCTCTGAACCATTTCGGAGCCCCTATTCCTCAAAAGCAATGACGAGAAATTTCCATCAGAATTCCATTTTCATACATACTCACATATCTCTTAAGACATGTAATATGAACCATTAGAGTTCAAAAAAGAACTTTCTATTAGGATAAAACACAGTTCTGATCACTGTATTTAGGGCCAAAGACAGATTTGGTCACCCTTGTAGTTGTAATTATAGCATGCACATAAACACGTCTTCACAGCAGCAGGACACAGAAATCAAACCCAGATAAAAGCTTTTATGATAAAGAGCATCCTCTAACCTTGATCGCGGCATTTGTTGAGCTTAGAAGATTGGCTGAAGAAAAGAGACGAGGACTTGCAAGTTGAAAGCTTGTGTTCTGCACAATTTTAGTTGTGATCACAAGAAAGAAATAAGCAGTTTCAAGCACATAACTAGGATATCAGCATAATAATGATAGTTGAAAATGCTGTTGTATGTATTATCGAATAAAAATTCCATGCTCCTTTTAACTCACATTCTACCTTAACCTACTTTGATGCAAAATACAAGGGGGGAAAAATGATCCTGGAGCAACTAATATTGATGCAATAGAAGTTCCAAAATAATAATATATTCTACTTCCTCTGAGGATCATTCTTCTAACAGAAGCATGCCTAAACTTACTAGGGCAATGACATTTCAAATATCCCTGCTAAGCACAAAGCCACTATTGCTCACAAATGAGAGCCTCTATAAACTATAAAGTGTAAATTGACCCATCTGGAAAAAAGATGTGGTTACTCAATTCAAGGCATATTTTCACTTTTTGCAAAACCCTATCTCCCCCAGCATGCTTCTGGGACAGTGCAAAAGCATTCTCAAACATCTCTCTTCCCCACCCACCATGTATCTTATTATGCATTACCACATTATCAAATGCAGGGCATGCTTTTCAACCTAAAAGCTCAGAGTATTTCTTGGGCTTGAAATTTGGCAGGGGAGGGTACTCTCGTCATTTGGCATTTTTGCTCCAAAATTGCATCCACTTTTCTTTTGTTCCGCTGACAAGCTCATGCAATGTGTTGGAAGGCTGAAAAGTGGATACTTCTATAAAAATCATGTGACAATCGCTTTGTGTCCTATGTCTATTATCATTAAGCTCATCTAATTTTCTGTATTTTTTTCCTTGAAGAGTCTAAATGGAAGTAAAAGTCTCAATAAAATGTACCTCACGTATCCAAAGTAAGATAATAAAAAATTCAAGACTCAGATCCTTGAACAATATCAGTCCAAAACAAAAGCATCCATGAACAATATCAGTCTCCAAACAAAAGGATCCTTGAACAATAAACCCCCTCTCTATTTCTGTGAGTGTGTCTATGACTGTTTCTGGTTGTGAAGAATGAGAAAAGGTAAAGGAAGTTTTCAGTATTTGGATCTCAAAACTCATGGTGAGGAGTTTTTGGTAGCCACTAGTCACTAGATATCAACTTTTACTTCTCTGCCTCTCTTTCTTACGATCAAAGGACATGATTAACAGTTAAACACCCAACTGGCAGAAAATGTGACAATAAAAGGTAAGAAAACAGCACAAAAATAAAAATCCAAAAGCAGTGGAAACAGTAGAAATAGGTTCTCACCTTGCAGCAAAGTAAATCAGGGTCTAAACTAACACTCTGTTTTGTAATCTGAGTGGCATCGGAACTGGAAGAACTCCATGAAAGACCTCTCCTTGTGACTATGTAATATGCAATGGGGATTAAAGAAAGGGGTAAAAGATGGTTTTTTGAGCTACACAGGTTGGGTTGGTGTTAAAAGCTGGCAGCTTTTTTTTGAAACATTCTGACTAGGCGGTAAAAACACTGCCCAGAAGAGCTATCTACCTAGAAAGAGAGTGTCTTATAATGAAGACAGCCTAGATAGAGAAACAAGTTTGAATTAAAGGAAGTGAGAGACAGAGATAGTGGATTTCAGCTTTTCAAGAAGGTGCAAGAAGAAGAGGACAAAAGAGTAATTTTAAAGAAAGGACTAATAATTCAATATAAGGATCTTGGGAAAATCCAACCTGTATAAATCTTACTATCGTAAACTCTTGTCTTTTTGTCTCTCTTCAAAGTTCAAACCTTTTTAAAACTCTCTCAACTTTTTCCTTTTGTTTCTTTAATGGCACTGCGCGCATTTTGACCATATAAATATGCGCATTTTGACAATGCGTGCATGTATCGAAGGAAAAGGCTGTTTAGGGGCAGTGCATGCAAATAAATAGACATCTTGGAATCACCTCCTTTGTCCTTGTTTATTCCAAGTTTTGTAAACCAAACTTTAAAAATGACCTCAAAAAAAACCGAACTTTATACAAGCGTATTGAAGGGAAGGAAAATCGGTCGCTTCCTCGGGTACTTGAATAAACGCTTTTAATCACTTCAATTATAAAACTTTTACGAACTTTCAACTCGGCACAATATAGCTTAGCTTTTATTCAATGCAGTTTAATTACCAACACCCTTCTTTTATTTTTCTTTCTTTTGATAATCTTAACAGCACATGGGTGTATAGTATTATTATTGTTAAGCTATCACTGTAATTGACCCCACTTGATCTCCAAGATATAATCATGGTGTTTAACAAAAGGATATAATAATGGTAATATGATTTAGTGGTTGATTGATACTAATGAACTTTTTGTTCACTATTTGCAATAATGCAATGGGGTCACATTATTATTGCTCCAATGTGACCACGTCGAACCAACCCCTCTCAAAGCCTGAATGTTGCCTATATTTCATTTGTTGGGAGTTTAATGTGCCATGTGAGCAAAAGCACTTTATATGGAAGCACTTGCTTCTCTCTGAGGTAATAATCTATACAGTATATAAAATTTGGTACTATTTCACAAGAATCAAAATCTGCTGGTTTGAACTTAGCTTCTACGCCAGAGCCTCCCATAGGCTTTCCAAGGACTCTAAAGTCTAAACTAAACCAGTCTTAAAATTCATGCATAGCAGAGTCTCAATCAAGTTTTTTAATTAAAGACACGCTTGAAGTTGAAGATGACATCTCTAAACCATGGTCCATATATAAGAAAATAAAGAGGTGGTAGCTCTTAGCCACTCATAAGTGATGAGCAAAACTCAAGACCTATTAACATATATACAAACAATATTGAGAGAGGTGAATCAAATACAGGATTTAGGGTAGAACGGAACTACGAAAGGGCTCGCTCGCGGGTTCAAATGTTTTGGTTACCAGTGATGAAGCCATTGTCTGGTCTGAAATCAAATTTGGCTTAATTCCAAATGAATAGAAATACCCAAGAGTACTGGTCCCTTTTGTCTGTCTATAGGAGCATCTGTGCAAAATAATGTAGCTAAACAGTGAGGAAATAGGTCGCCATGTGGTCCTCACTCAAATTGCAAGCTAGAAAAACAAAGCTTGTCCTTGTGGGCAATCAAAGAAAAGGAGTAGCTGAGTTTTGTTATGTTCATAGCAAAGAGATGGACAAAATGCATGTGAAACTTAAATGTTTATGATATCTCCACCTACTCTGAGGCCCAATCTCATAAATCCAGCACCACCCCCACATTATTAGATTTTGAGGCCAAGCAAACCCCCCATTTTTGAATTGCTTTGCTGATGACGGCACCCACCACCGCTACAAGAATCAAATTCTGTAAGGATGTCTTTTGCAATCATCAACGACCCACTGAACAAACATTATTTGAATTTTGAACCCAAATTGATGTAAGGCAAGGTGGATGATCAAGTGATAAGTTTACATTACTTCAGCTTCCTTCTTAACCATGGAGTAATCTTCCAATACTACATTTAAAAATTTCTTTTTAATCTCTACGCGTAGGTTTCGAATACCTCTATACACAAGGTTATAACAGTTCATGGGTGGAACTTGCCTCCCTTGCCCCTACAAAATCGACTTGTAAAGAAAGGGTACTGTCTCAAGATATGTTATTTTTCCAATGTCACATGGTAAAGATGGTGAATTGTTTAGATCAAATTGACATGGGAAAGATATGTTATACAACCTGCACTTCAACTTCACAGGTCAGGGAAAAAGTACAAATAAAATAACCAGGCTCCGAATCAAATTCTTTATACAATTCTCATTTCATGTTTCTTCAACTGTATTTTCAGGCATGCTCTTCTCCAATCTATGGGGAGTAACCAGCAGACAACTCCATTTCACTGTTGATATTGTAACAATGAGGCATACATTTTCTTACAAGTAAAAGGAAAACGAAATCAATCATTGGGACTCGCTAATCAAGTTGACCATATATAGGAGTGGAAGGGTGGAAATCAGTAGGAAATAGCAAAACCAGTAGCCTTTCATTTCATTAGAATAATAATCTGTTTTTCCTTTCACATCTATAATAGAGACAGAGATGGAGTGAAAGAGTGAGGGAGAATCATCACTACCTTGGCCTTTCTACTAGTCACTTGCATTCTTTCTTTCTTCATCTTTTTTTTTTTTTCCGGGTGCAGTTGCCGTGCTTGAAGGCTCAGCTAGCGAACTGCCAAGGCCACACGCCATATCTGTTTCAGGATTAACTATCACTAGTACTATGACTTAAACTACTGCCACGGAACTCCAGGTCCACTGGCCACAGCTCTAGCCTCAGCCAGAGAAACGGCCATGGCCAGCATCATCTGCTCCTCAAAACTCTCGGGAACAATAGGGTCTGGGACATTTTGAAGATCGCCCTCAATCTCATTTCCTGTTGGTGGCGCAGATGTACTGCCAGCATCTTCTGTTGTGTCAGAGCTTGCATAACTCGTCCGTGTGTCGGCGTTCCATTCTCTGTCATCCTGCGTCAAAGGCATCCCATGATTGATAGACATTTCAGAAGAGCTCACTGCAGCCGAATAATTTTCTGATTCCCTGTCCACCCTGTTGTAAAACCTGCTAGTGCCTGGAACCATACTGAACCCTGGCACATTACCACCAGGATTAGTAGATGATTCTCCACTCGTTTGCTGTCGTTCTGCAAGGGCAGCTATTGCACAAGCAAGACCCCCGGATGGTGATGATGAACCGGAAACTGAAACCATAGCTGGTGAGACATAGCTTTGTCTTGTGACAAATTGTTCAGATGGAGTAACATCCCCATAAGATGGAGACTTGTGTCTCCCATTCTCCTGAAAATATAATTTTTTTGCAATTCAGAAAAGTTGAAGACTTCACGTCATATCTTCCAACAGAAAACTAGATAGAAATACAGATTCACTTCAATAATAACCTGAATAGGAAAGCAGTAGACATAATCATATAACTTCCACAAATTGGAAATGTGTGTATGGGCGTGCAGTCCTGATGGGGAAGGAGAGATTTTGTGCATAGCAGCAAATATATCAACCAAAACAAAATAAAAACACAAAACTCATAGCAATAGAAAATTAGTAAAAGACAACAATGTATAATGGAGCTCCAAATCACCATTTTACAACACAAGAAGGATAACACTGTAGAACCTTGCTTTGAAGCACATCTTCCTACATCTACGCCAATGCTGGTCATCAAGACTATACAGGAAATACTTTGAATTGTTCTATCACTTTGAGAGATATCTTATAACAAATAATGTACATTATCTAACAAATTTCTGCTATAATACTCCACCTAAGAACTATTAGTATTTATCCCTGTTCTTACTCTCTGATGGACTGCTATTGGATCAAATAATGACAAAGAAAAGAATGTCCAATGGATTGAATAAGACATCGTGAAGAAAAAGGATGGTGTTTCCCAAAAATTAGAATGTCATTAGATTCATGCAACAAGAGAAACGTTTAGCTTGCTTCGTAAGATAGAGATCTGCATTGCAGAAAAATTGTTTGAAGCATTAACACATATTCTGAAATATCAGAAGTGAAGTCCAAATGACAAGTCCCCACAATCATGCCAGCACCATTTTATCAAACGAAAACAAGTGCTCAAGCTAAATGGCTCAATATTGTAGTTCAGTATGACACCTGTAGAAATATGGCTTAGGATAATAGGAAAGATGAGACAAAAGCTACGAGTAACATTGAATATGATCAGACACATAAGAAAGGACTTGTGTGGCCATGAGTTATAAAATATTAGTTAACATATAACTAAAACCGGACCTAGTCATGAGAATTTAATAGAATATAATTTTCCAATTACTGATTCTATGAATGTTGTTTACTAATGAGTTTGGAGCTGGCATCCAAGTCAAAGAAGACAAGAAGCTGTAAGGAGGGCAGTACATAGAATAACATCATTACCTTCCCCCTCTAACAAAAGGCATCAAATCTCAAAAGTTGACTTTGTCAGAGATGACCAATTAGTAAACCAACTACCGTGATTCATAGTGCACCAGCGGTTAAAAGTACCACTAATTTCTTTTGTGATTCACTAAGAACACAATGCAAAGGGAAAATTTTAGCAACTAATAAATTTATAGAAAAAACCAAAAACAACTAGTAAGCAATCAACTAACTTCAGTAACAGGAAACTTTGTTTAATGTTTACAATGAAAAAAGAGAGAATTCAAATTGCTCACAACTGCTCATCTAAACTCAAGATACAACTAGGATAATTAAATCTAAAGCTTAGATGTTGCGTTATCTGCATAAAGAGATATTCTACTCAAATCGTTTGATAGAGGGAGCTTTCACTCAAATGGTTTGATACAGGGAGCTTTCACTCAAATAGTTTAAATATCTTTCATATAATGATGTCAAAAGTACAAGTTCCAATGCTCACTATTGCAAATTGAGCGCTTCAGCCTCAAGATTATACAGTTCACAACTCTCTGTGGCACATAAATCACCTGCACATCCTCGCTTTCATTTCAATGTTGGGTGCCAATCAAATCAATCATTACTTACTAGGCTCCAATTAAGAGTACTCAGTAAAAATATGACCTTGAAAGAAACACTTCAACAACCACATACTAGAGTTCAATGTAAAAAGTAAGAAAAGAAAAAAGAAATCATCATATGATATTGGTTTCATTTTGAATGGCTATTACACATGGTTTTCATACAGTTTTGTAGCTAAGTTTATTTCAAACAGAATCCATAACTTCTATAAATTTACACCTTTTACCTGAATAGAAAGCCAAATTGCTTCCATGACCATTATATCCTCAAGATCCAGATCAAATTCATCCTCCCTGCAGTTTCAGAGTTTAAACTATAAATTAAAAATGGGGATTGACCAAAAAATTAAAAATTAAAAATAGGATTGGAAAAAGTTGTTTCATACCATGTATGAAACATATCAAGTACTAGTAATCCTAATCTGACCTATTTTTTTATTAGTGTCCTAAACAGATTGTCATGTATCTCGTAAAATAAATGCTTAAGATTAAGACCCTTTTATCTGTAAAGTTCTAATCTAAACCCATCACTCTTACACCCCCATCAACAGAAAACAACATGCTAACACAACCAAGATAAAAGCATCCTCTAATCCTGCAACAGTTCAAGAAAAACCTTATCATAAACAAAATAATTATTAAAAAAAACATTATTTTTCACAATACCAATCAAAATAAGGTTATATGTATTTGACATCAGCCAGACATGTTTATTCCTCGTGTTGACAGGCCATTTCTGAATTTGTATAGTAATGATCGAACTTAACCAGATTACTTTGTGTTAGGTTTGTGCCATGTTGGAATTTCCAGCCCTTGTTAGTTAGGATGACATCTTGAAAACATTATCCCATTTTCAGTGTTTCCCTAAACTGAAATCATAAATCTAATTGAGCGGATGCTTGATGCATGCTAGACTCAGACACTTCAGTAGCAACTATGATATGCAATTATCACAAACACATGTCATGCGTACACATCTGCTAGAGCAAGCAACACAGCATATGCATCTAGGACACAAAATCAGATTCTATCATTCTAAGACCAAACTACAATTCCAAATAGCTTCAAAATTATCTACTATTACACCACATCTCTAACAAGCACAAAAAACCCATACAAGTAGAACAGAAAATCTGCTACTGACATGTGAAAAGCCAGATAACTCTGGTGAAAACTCTTTAGTTTTTCAAATACATTTAGACTGGTTAGATACTGACAGGCACAAAGGTGCATATATAATGGTTGTTGACGTGAGAAACCAGAGCAACCTATTCACTCGTACACAAGCTAGGATCTCAGTGGTAAAAGTTCCAGGAACATTTGGAAAGCAATTCTCAATCAGATAATTAGCTGCAGTATGAGATGTCAATTTTTCCTATTTTTTTGTTTTCTTTTCTAAATGCATTCATGTATTTTCTAATCTATAAAAACAATTTCTTACATGGTTAAAGACACACACACACACACCAAGAAAAGGAAAATACTGTATACCTGTACACTCTCGGAGGTGGAGGTTGCCTAAACATTGAGGCAGCGCATGAATCTTGAGAAGAAACAATTTCCTCTCCTTCTGCTGGAGAAGCGGAAGACGGAACTGCAAGAATTTATTTTTTGTCATCACCTAAATAAATAAATACTTGTACACTAGAAGAAACCACAATATTAGTTCAATTTTACCAGTAACGCTGTATTCATCACCCACTGGTGCCATGTTTCTGCTTGAAGAGCTTAGTAGTTGTCTTATCTGCATTCTTTCTTCTTCATCCTGAATTTCTTGCTGTCGCATTCTAATTTTCGCTTCTATGACTCGCTGTTCTTCCTGCAGAGTTTCCAGAAATGCAAATGATGTCCAAGATCCATCACGTGGCCAAAACCAGTTGAACAATTCCACAATTTATTGAAAAAAATATAAATTTTATTGTGACAGTATGATTCTTACAATTTGCTCCAGGCCCTTTTCTTCCTTCGATTTCACACCACGGAACTCCACAGCATAATTAGAGGTTTTACAAAAAGGGCACCTAATTATGTTAAGTGAAACAAGTACATAGAGCAAAAGGCAACGAATAGAAAATGACGGTTTCCAAATGTTCAATTTTGAAGTGCACTTCAGAAATTGAAGGCATAACATTGGTAACAAAGGATACTGCGTAGGACGAGTTGAATTGGGAACTTTCATCTGCAGAAAACATTCTGGGAAAAATGAAGACTAATCAATCTCATGCAAACATTTATAGCTGAAGTATCTAAGTGTAAAAATTTTAAAAATAATAACCTGTACAAATGCCTTTCATGCAACATCTTGATCTATTAAGACTTGGGTAATACTGAAACAAGACAAGAAAAAGATGTAATAGGATGGCAAGAAGTCTTACAGAGCACAAATAATTACAAATTAAATTTCAATTTAACTTCATACATTCAAATTCAATGAGTTCTTCCCTGGATAATGTCTAAGATGAAATTTATAAATAATTTTAAAAAATGAGAAATTTCTCAATTGCCCAAGTACCAGAAAAGTAGCCAAAGAAAACCTTTTGAAAAAAATATCAACTTAGTTATGTATGGTTCACCAAACAAAAAAAAAGAAGGGAAATTTGGATTGTCGCATAAGCTTCTGTATTCTAACAATATTAAAATGAGTTAAACCATCCAGCATTGTGACTGCACTAAATATAAGGTAATGTAATTTCTTACAGCTACTTTTCTTCAATATAAACGATAGCAAAACGCAGATAAGAAATAGCATCAAAAAAGAAAAGTAAAAGAAAACTAAAATGAGTCACAATAAAAGTCAAACCAGAAAGCAAATTGGACATTCTTCAAGATCGCAAGTGCATTCTTCATCTCCAGGAAAGCAAGGAGCAAGCTTGGATTCCAGTATGAGCTTCTTGAGCTTCTTATGATCCACATCTTTGTGGTGGTAAAGCCCCTGAGGCCTTGTGTACTTCTCATCAATCACCTGTCTCCTTCTTCCAAGCTTATTACCCATCCAATATGGTTCTCTTCTTCTCGCTTATTCTTCAATTTATGAAAACAAATCAACAATAATAACAAGAATGACAAACCAATTTCTCAGAGTCACCAATTTCTTTGAACAACAAAAGCATTGCTACACACAAAATTTTACTTTGGAACACTATACCAAGAAGCTAGAATATGATCTTAGCTCTTATATTACAACACAATTGTCAAAGCAGCGAAGTCCTTTCAATTGAATAGTCGATATTTGCAGCCAAAAGACATCCTCTTAATCCTGCAGTTGATTAAAACAAAAGCAACAACCTCAATATAAGTCCTTTACAAGACAAGAAAAGAATACCTCATTTTCTAAGAATCAATTCAATTTACCTTACATTGGTGCCAAAAATATTGCCGGCGCAATCATAAAAAAAATGACCAGTCAAAAGAAGAATTATAACATAAAACTAAGCCATCCTAGTGTTTTTCTTCAAGAACAAAGAAGCAAAGAATAAAGCAAGCACAAGGACTTGGAACCACATTTTCCAGTTTGGCACAATTACAAACATACAATGAACCAAAAAGGCAAGAACCCTAACAATCCTTTAGTATACCAGAACGCCATCATCTTTACTACAGAACCTTAAGCCTGTAGTCAATTGCGGCAATTCCTCTAAAAACAATGCCAGAAGTGTAAAACCGAAAGCAAAAGCAGAGAATCCGAACACAAAGCCAGGAATTTCATTTGAAGACAAATGAAAGCTTCAACAAACGAAGAAAACGAAGCAGAACTCCACTGAAAACGCCATGCTTTTAGGAGCAACGTGAAGAACCCTAATTTAAGCGGCGGTAAATACTCCCTGAGTTTCAATTGCCAACAATCTGCTTCCGAAACACAACTCGGCAGCAGCAAAAACACAAACGAAAAGCACAAAAATCGAACCAAAACCCCAAATTCGCTTCAAAATTCAATTTTCCGCTTCAGAATTTCGCAAAATGATGAACACATAGTTTGCATTAAGCTCAAATTCAGTACGACACATAGTTTGCATTAAGCTCAAATTCAAAAGCCTAACAATTAGAAATCAGAAACTGAAAAACGAACCTTCAAATTATTGAAAGTATTGAAGAACACTTCGTCGATTTCTCAGAGAGAGAGAGAGAGAGAGTCCCTCTGGGGATGAAAATGAAGTCGGAGAGTGACTTGTTAACGAGAAGAGGAACACGATTAGAACTTTCTCCGAGACACAGAAAATTTCCTCTTTTGCTTTTCGTATTTTTTTCTCTATTTAAAAATATTTTTAATTCGTTTTTGTTTGTTTTTTAAAACTATTTATTTTCGCGTTAGTGTTTGTTTTCTTTCGGCCTCCGTGGTTTATCCGACGGAAATTTTTATACATGAGAGAGATAGAGATTAGTAAGTAGGCAAGGGACGGTGGAGTAGTAGACGAGAAAAGAATATGTAAAAGGAAAGGGGGGCCTAAAGCAGCAGAGTAGACGCTTCTGTTTCTCTTCCACGCGCCTCTTTTCCCGCGTGCTCCTCACTCCCGCTTTTTTTTTTCCGCTTTTTTTCTTTGTTTTGACTATGAAAAAAGAAAAGAAAAACCAAAAGACAAGATGATTGTTGATCTTCGATCTCTAGCACCACTTGCATTTTGTTTGACCAGATGATCATTATGCTTTGTTTTATTATATGGATGAACTTAGGCATATATATGGTGATATATTTTTATTTTCTAAAATTAAAGATTTTTTTTTTTATCTCGTAGTTTTAAAATCGAAAGATATAGAACATAACGTGTTTATGCAATATATTTTGAAATAATCGTGGAAACAACATACAGGCCAAAAAATTTATGTATAATTCCCGTTACCTAAGAAGAAAACTGCAAGAGGCAAACCTATAATAAACATATATTGTTGAATGAATCAACAATATATATATTTATAATATATATTTGGTATAATTTGAGTTGGTAACAAATAGAGAAAAAAAGAAATATAATAAATAGAAAATGAATGTATGAGGTATGAATGGTGAGTGGCTTGAACGCTCCATGAGATTCAAGTAGGAATCTTTAGACCTTACATATTTCCATAAAGCAAAATGTATTGGCCCCCATGAAATGGTTTGCTTTTTGTCGAGACCCATATAATTTAGACCACGATCTCACGCCATTGAATCAGCTGACCAAAATACATATTTTTGACCCGTGTCTTAACCCAACATATAAATAAATATAAATGGTGCAAATGGATAATGTTGTGCACCCAAACCAAATGCCCCTAAAATAAAACCACAGACTCACAAAGGTTTATATTTGGGCTAATTCATTTTTAAAATTTAATTAAATGGGTTGGATTGGGTGATGTTGGGTTATCTAAATTGGTTACGGAGGGTGCAACAATGTCCTGCTCTTATTTTGTCCTATTTGTGCAGTGAGAAAACCAACCTAACCTGTTTGTAAATTCCGATGGAGTAAGTACAAAAATTGTTTTCTTTTAATGGGAAGAAATGTCAAACCCGAATTATCTCGTTTGCTAAACTAAGGAAAGGTGCTGCAGATTATATCGTTTTGCAGCCGAAATTTGTGATTTTGGTTTACCTAATATGTTCGTTGGTTTTTTTTTTTTCTTCTTTTGCGCATGACATTTTCTTCATTAAACTTGTCAGATTACATGCTTAAAATGTTTATACTCATTCTTAATTTTTTGTTTTTAAGTTTAGAAGATGGGGATTTGAACTTTGTAACATCTTCCAACAAAATGAATAAAAACACTTATAAATCGATAGTTAGTAGTTCGCATTCCCTATTGTTCTTCTGAGGGATTACGTGGTCTTAATGCGATGCCTAAAATTAAAATTATGGGATAACTTGGACAACCTCTAAACAATTTTGTGGACAATAATGCCCTTCTACCCATTATGTTATTAACTATTGAAAAGATTTTGGTTTTGTGTGGAAGACATGGTAGCATATTGGAATATGAAGCTATCTTATTGAAGTTATTTCCTAATTGGCTGCCAAACCAATTTGGGAAATTTTTTTTTTTTTCTAATATTCTAAATGAGGGGGATGCCAAACTTGTTGTGGGCAACATCATTGGAAAGGCTACCTTAACCTAACTGGCAGCTTCGTAGTTATGATGTCTAGGTTAACTATGTAGCACGCAGTATGCCTAAATTGTTGATATATGGACAATTATAATGATGGTGCTCAAGAGAACTTTGTACAAGCCTCAAAGTCTCTCGGTGATATAGCTACGTGGTTCCTAGGAAAACAATAAAATTTTAACTAAGTTTGATATGAGATGAAATTTATCTTTACATTTTAACTAAATCTGATTTTAACTAAATCATCCCTAATGCATTTTAAAATAATTCGATCTAGCACATTGCAATTGGATTTGAAATGTCCATATGCAAGAAATCTTTACAAATACGTTTGTTTTATGCCTTCATTTTTGTTCAAATCTTAACATACATGGCCTGTAATAGTCTCTAAGTCTAAACAAATAATTGTACCATTAATTTGAAATCATTCGATTCAAATGGGCCTAGGGGTCTTATACTTGAGTGAATTTGTAGTACTACGAAACGAACATTCCTCATCTTTAATTTAGAAATAAGTGTTTCCATTGTTTTTCTCATCAAATAGCGAATTTCATTACAAGAACGAAGGCAAAACAATCGAAGTACCAAGCTAAAAAAAGAACAGAAACAAAGTCCATCACTAAAAGTTAAACATGTTCTCAGGTCAAGGTCAAGCCCAGAAAACTCAAAACAACCAACACCCTAAAACTCATTAGCTAAAATGAGCCCTCCTTTTGTGCTTTACATCTTGTATTTGGACTTTTGTGGTATGAATTTTGATTGTTTTCAAAAACAAAAAAAATGACAATCGATGATATGAATCCCATATAGAAAAGATAAATCATCCCAACCCAACACACACCCAAGGAACATTTTATCAATAATTTAATTACGATTGACAACAAGGGTATTTGAATTGTATGTTAATTCTCGAGAATATGTAGTACTATAAGTTGAATACGAATCTAAGTTTATCTCTTTTATCACGTGAGGATCTTCGTCTATCCTCTTTTATTCATATATTTTTCGTACTTAAAGATAATTGGAACACGTGCATTAAAAACTTCAAAAAAAGCTGATAATATAGGTCCAGCCATCTTGTACTTACATTGGGCGCACATGAATGATGGGAACGGATCAGCCACAGAATTCCCGTGACAAGCATAGAGCCACGCAGGCGCAGGGGTCAATTTACAACGATCCATTATTGCCGTAAGTATGTAAATTAATTTTGAAATGATTCAAGCTCTCTCTCTTTAAAAAAATAAAAAATAAATTTCAAGCTTTGAGATTCACTAGAAAAAACTGAGAAGAGTGCGTGCAATTTTTATTTTTATTATTTTTTTGTTTCTGGAAAATTTCCCGGTTAAGGATTATAACTTTTGCCTACAATATATACCCAGTAATATGATACATATAGCGCTACTATGAATTTTTCTTTTATACAGTCATGTAAAAGAGAAGGAAATCATGAAGGAATAGTACAAAATACATGACGACATAGAAGAAAATATGTATATCATATATATATAGAACTTTTAAAGATAACTAATCAATCCAAAAATCCTCCACTGGGGGCATCTCTCTGAACAATCTTTCAAACTCCTTGAACGATATATTTTTCATCACAACTGAAGAACTACTCTGAGACATCGTGGTCGTCTTTCCGCCATTAACACTGCAACTAGTGTTATTTGATGATTCCATAACATTAACATTAGTCCTCCCACCATAATTATTGATCCCCTGATCTCTCAAGAAGCACTGGCTCTTTGCAACATTATTTGGCTCCTGCATTTCATATGCGACATTTGAGTCTTTCCCAGTTAGCTTTTGCACCACATCTTTGAAGCTCATGGCGTCTGTCTCCACATACTTGGTGTTGATGATCACAACCTTCACACACTGATTTCCACTCGACATCAAAAACACAAAATTAATCTCTCTCTCTCTCTCTCTCTCTCTCTCTCTCTCTGTGCAAGCTGGTTTTGAAGAAGGGTTAATTTGGTAAACAGCGTACTTGGGGTTTTACGATTTGAATTGTTAGTGGTTCAAGATGGTTTGGTTTTATAGTGGAAGGGGAAGGAAATGGTGATTCAGGGAAGACTTGTACGGCAAGGTGGGGGCTGAGTTGACAGTTTGAGTTGACCGTTATGTTGTGTCTTGTCTGTATATGTTGACGAAGGCTCAAGCTAGCTAGAAAAAATTCACATAAATATTTATTTTATATATAAGCAGTCTAGAAAGACCAGATTGGGTCAAAGCACGCAATCGAGAAAGTCTTGCATGTCCTCATCAGTCCATGCAAGCATGTGATACGAAGGTGAGGGTTGGAATTGATTCGATGGGCCATGCATTATAAATTGTGTGTAGTGGGATGAGCATATATGAGACTCAGTGCTAATTGGAGAAAGGGTTAAAAACTTTTCTTTTTTATATTCACGATATTATAAAGTACTTTAATATATTAGAAGAGAGATCGAACTCGGGTGTAAGAGCAGTGAATATATTGTCTTGATCAAATTGCTTAGTCACATCTGTAAAGAAGGGTTGAAAACTTGAAAGGGTCAATTTGACAACATGCATGAATATTACAAAATACAAATTAAGGTCAAAGCACACGTGTTAATTCAAATGACGTGGTGGAGAGGGTTCATTTTTTTTCTCCAATGACATGTCAATTATTGGGCATCTTTCAAATTGTCTTTCATCATCCAACGGTCGTGGAAAGTCCAAATTTGTCCTACGAGTTGAAAAGATGGAGGGGCTTCGCATTTGTAGTGCTAAGGTCTTTTCTTGGTCAACTTGTGCTGCTATTTGAATATTTGATAATCCTATCCTATGAGATTACAAGTTAATCTTACTTTTAATTTGTTAACGAAGTACTAATGTTGCAACTTCAACCCGAAACCCTCCAGAAATATTGACATTATTTTGACATCTGCTTGGTATTTTTTTCAACCGTCAGTTTTGAGGCTCAAAATTAACCAGGAAAGAGCACGCTGAGGAAGTCAAAAAAAACAATTTTAAAAAAATTCAAGGCAATATAAAAAGAAAAACACAAAAATATATCATTGTCAACGAATCTCGGTTTCCAATGAATTTCATCAGGGGGTCCATTTAGAATGTGCCGTGAGGGTTGAATTTCATCAAGGCAATATAAGTCGAGCAACAATCGAGGGGTTTTTATAAAACCCAATTTAGAATGTTCCGTGAGGGTTTAATTTTCTTGTTGACTTTAGAAAAGATAATTATTTGATTGAGGAGAAAACTTCTAAATGAAGCGTTGAAGAAATACGAGGAAAGAAAACTATTTCCAAGAAGAAAGGAAATATTTGCTTTATATTTGTGTAATAATGGTTATACCCATGTACACGTGTCAGTGTCGAAAATAATAGTGACGATACACCTTAGGTTAAAGTGGTGAGCAAAAAATACTCTCAAGAAGAAATGTAAGGGACCCGATCGATTGACCAAATAATAAAAATTGGTTTTTTTTTTTTGGTTAAAAAAAAATTGGTATTTACTTTATATATGTGTGGTTTTAGAGTTAAGAGTCGCATTTGTTATTTCAATAAAGTCAAGGTAATTAGGAGGATAACTACGGAGTTGATAATTTCTTTGTCTAGAGAATAAAGAGGACAGAGAGTTGGTTGGAGGCCTAAATTGCTTGAAAATAGAGCTTGGGCAGGAAATTGTCAACAGCCTCATAATTTTGTTTGGGCATGGAAATGACTCGGACAACAATGTATAACTCCGACATTGTTCGGAACCAAAGAAGAAGGAGAAGAAGAAGTCATTTTTGAACAAATTATTTTATTACAGTTACAGAGTCGGTGAGATGGGATAATTTCTGTGAGGTTGTTGAAATTCTTCATCTTTTTACCTCTTTCGACTCAAATTGATGCGAAAATGATATATAATTGTTGCGGAGTAGCTTTATTATAAAGAGTATCCACAATGATGCTCTCTATTTCTTAGCTAAAATTTGGCTAAGAATATAAGAAAGTTATTTTAGGAGCTCTTTACAAAATTTCAACTCCAACCATACTCCCTAATTTGGAGAGTGATAAATGCTATAACTCTTTTTTGATTGATCCATCTCTATTAAAAAAATAAAATAAAAAATAGTTAGCATTAAATAAATGTTTGAAATACTCATTAAATAAAACAGTATTAAATTATAGGGAGCCACTAGGAGTCCTTTCTCTCTCTTCAGATTTAGGAGCTCCTAGAGGACTCCCTATTTTAGGAGGTGAATAGGGAGCGTGATTGGAGTTACATTTTTACGATTTCTCCCTAAAATTTGTCTAAGGAGGTGGTTTAGGGAGTCTATTGTGGATGCTCTAAGTGCATTGGCTCTTTATAAAAGTATATGTTTAAAAATAACTTATTGTTTGTCAAAAAAAAACATTGTAACCCAAAAAATAAAAAATTATTAATAAAGACACTATATGAAGATGGATTTAGAATTGATAATATCTATGCTTGGAAGAATGACCAAACAAATACTAGATGCAGTGCAATATAATTAGATTTGAGAACAAATATATCTATGTTATAAATCCAAGTTTAAATAGAAAATATAAAGGGAGTTATTATTGGCAGTGCACCACAATGCAAAGCTTGTGAGATCCCATTGTAATGGTGGTGTACCTAAGTTTACAATGCAAAGTCTGTGGAATATCTTCTAACATAAAAATAAATATATATATATATATATATATACATATTAGACCAAGAATATGTACTTATTTTAGCTTGATAATCTACCTTAAATTGTGCTGATAAGAGAATCTTGTTTCTATAAAACCAAGATGAGAATTTTTTTTTTCCTTTTAACTTAAAAAGTTGATCATAGGAGATTTTGGCGGATTATAATTGAATGTGTACATACCTTTTAATTACATGGTGATGTTGAAATAATGAGATTTCTCGTATGCAATTTTATTTTTTTAGAATCGCAAAATCTAGTTTAGAAATTTAAACCCATAATTTAACATAACTTACTATCATGAACCAAGCTTAAGGGATTTGAAATAATCTAAATTAGATTTAAAAATTGACTTAAATTATTTTAATATTTTTTTACAAGCGATAATCTAAATCACTCTATATTAATCCAATCTATAGGGTGCAGCCTCATTGCCTAGGCTAACTGACATAATGCACATGAATTTAGAGGGTATTAGACTTATTTTAGTTACATTGTCATTTAATATTTCCCTTAAAGGTTTGTGATTTCGGACTCGTTTGAGAGTGATTCCTAAAGGACCAGAATCACTTATGGGGAGAAGCACCTCTCATGTGCTTTTCCGTTTAATCACTTTAAGTGATTTAAAGCGATTCTAGGGAGAAGCACATGTGCTTCTCCAAAAAATCAATTAAGTGATCATATGGAGAAGTAATTCTCCATAGAAGTGATTATTGGCCTATCTAGAATCACTTCCAAACGACCATATAATTTTTACTTTTTGTCTTAAAGTAATATTTATATGTTACAAGCATCCATATCCCTATTTAGATTTTTAAAGTATATTAATTATGTTTTAGATATATACCATCTATGTCTTACATAATTAATCATCCTCCTATATTTTCCAATCATCCTCCTATATTGTCCTATCTCTTTCCTTTTAGAGATATTAAAAAGCAGAAACAAATAGTCCAATATAGGCCGAAATAGGAAAATCATTCAAACTACATACCAAAAATAACGACGGTACCATGAACAACAATCATCAGAAAAGGGGGAAACAAATCTTTAATAGCTTCATCATAGGCAAGCCCTACGTTGAACCATATAACATATGTTATATATATACAAGTACAGGAAAGAAGTCAAAACATTCGAAAAAGATAAAGAAGAACCCAAAAAACCAAGAAGAAGAAGAAGAAAAGGAGACATGGGTATAGGTAGGGTCTTCTTGCTATTGTTCTTGTTGGTATGGGTAACAGAAGGTCTTACCCAACCCAAGTTTTTCAATGTGATGGATTATGGAGCTGTTGGAGGTGGAAGAACTGATAACAGCAAGGTAATATAAGTCCACACACATAAAGCTTCTTAAAGGAGCAATTTTATGTGCATTTTTTTTATAAGGCGATATTCTAAACTACTTTAATGTACGGGAAATGAGATCAAACTCGAGTGCAAGAGGACATACACACTTTCTTAACTAATTAACCTACCTCATATTTCCCTTGATGCATATATTTAGATGCATGTCTTTTAATCATCACAATTATATTTCTTTTCTTTCTAAGAACTAGTTTATGCTCTTTGTGAATACATGAATTTAGGCATTTTTGAAAGCATGGAGTGACGCATGCCAATGGAATGGAAAGTCCAGGGTCGTGGTTCCCCAAGGAACATTCAAGCTGTACCCGGTGATATTCTCCGGTCCATGCAATGGTCCGATTGCATTTGTGATTAGGGGGACTTTGAAGGCTACCACTGATCCATCAAGCTTTAGTGCTCATAGTTGGATAAACTTCCGGTACGTTGATGAGTTGACGGTAAGCGGCGGTGGTACCTTGGACGGCCAAGGAGCCTCGGCTTGGCATTTGAACAACTGCAGAAGTAATCCCCAATGCCAGGCTCTTCCTATTGTAAGTCCTTGCTTTTTCTCTTATACAAAATTCTTTAAAAGACAATATATAACAGTCCTACAAAGGGCATGCATACATATATATATATATATATATGAGAAGCATTCTAAGGAACTTAATTTTTTGTTCTCATCGTGATTTTTATTTGTGTTATGAACATTAATGCTACATTACAAGGATACGATTCACATATATGGATGCATTTGGACAAGTCTTGTACATGTATTATTAATACGTTACTAAACAAAATGAGTGGTGCTAGATTAAGAGAGAGCATTAGTGACCACATTAGGTAATGTGCACTTAATACATTAATTACACGGGTATCCTTTCATTAACAAATTAACCATGAAAAGTATTACTATTTATCTCTTCTCAACCGACAATTCAAATATATCACTTCTCTAATGGAGATGAAAACTACTTACGCAAGACCGGCACACATGAATCTCATCATTTGTTAAGTAGGCCCCGCCTTGAGGCAAGGTGAGAAGGGCTATGGGCCCCAAAATATTTATTTATTATTTTATTGTTCTTTTAAAAGTTGCTTCTAAAATAGTTTCTTAATATGAGGTACAGTAGTATACTAGTATATATAAAGGTCTAGAGTATATATAAGAAGCTAACAAAATCAAGATTTCTGAAGTTCCATCTTGCATTAACGGTTTCTCTTTGATTTTATTCAAACCAAATCTATGTTCAAGTCCTACTAGTGTTAAGAAATAAAACTTTTTTTTTTAAATGATGCTTGATGAGTTGATGTTCTGATTATAAATGTATCAAATGGACCATCTTTGGAAAAAAAAAAAAGAAGACTATAAATGACTTTTGGAAGGACTAATTTGTGGTTTACATAATTAACATATATTGTTCTACCCCTGTAGCTTTGGTGCATTTTACTACTTAAAATGTCATATTTTTCTTCCAATCTCTTTTTTTTTTTTTCCTTGTGTTCAATCATTGCTTTACATATAAAGAATTTAAACATTTCCACAAGTAAAATGAAATTTTTTTTAACGTCTAATTTTTGTTACTAGTTGTAAAAGGTCTACATTCTATATACACACGTATAAATGAAAACAAATATTTTTACTTGTAAGTAGTCTTGCATTTATAGGGCATTCTTTTTGACTTTGCCCTGGGCCACCAAAATTTTAGGTCCGACCCTATATGGTTAAGGAGGTAGTATACTAGATCGTCAGTTGAGATAGTATAAATAATATTATTTAAAATGATTAGTGTGTGTGGTCACAATTTAACATCTTGTTGTACATGTGTTGTGGAATGTGTCAGTCTATGAGCTTTGACTTCGTCACAAACGCAATAGTTCAACGCGTCAAATCATACGATAGCAAGAATGCCCATTTCAAAGTCTTCGGCTGCCACAACATGGACTTCAGAAAAATCAGAATCTCAGCTCCTGCTGACAGCCCCAACACTGACGGAATAAAAATAGGAAGCTCATACCGCATCAGAATCGCCCGTTCACGGATCGCTACCGGAGATGACTGCGTGGCAATAGTGGAGGGAAGCAAAAAAATCCACGTCTCTAAAGTTTTCTGCGGTCCTGGGCATGGAATCAGCATTGGAAGCCTTGGAGGGTATGCGAATGAAGACGACGTCGTTGGAGTGGTTGTGAAGAACTGCACATTCTTGGGGACTAGCAATGGCGTGAGGATCAAAACTTGGGCTTCTCCTTATGCCAGCAAGGCTTCCAACTTTACGTTCCAGGACATTTTCATGGATGATGTCCTCAACCCCATTACCATCGATCAAGAATATTGCCCCAACCCTCCTTGCTTTCAGCAGGTATATACCTTCATTTTTATCTCCTGCTTGATATTGAGATGTTATGTCATCGGATTATCAATTTAAGGTCTTATTTACATGTGAATAAGATTTCATCTAATCAATAGTGGTCTAGATTAATAGTCCGACAATACATATACCATAAATCCACGAGTTTAAACCCTCTTATGTGTTTTTTTGTTGTTGTTGGTGTTGACATGGTTTTTTTATGTCTAAAACTACTTTTGTTTAATAATCTTTGCAATGCATATATGAACTTTTGACAGAAATATAATAACGGTGCAAGAAACATTAGTAGAGAATCTTAAACATAAGAGAAAATCTCTTTCGATCGTTGAACAATATATGACATTTTGCATTGTTAGACTATCAATTTAAACAATTAATCTTGTATATTATAATTTGAACGTATGATCTAGATTTTTAAATTTAAGAACGTGGCGTATCAAATTGTGTATTTGATAAAAGAATATTATACCCTAAGTAGGGTTCCAGAAAGAAAAAAACAGATCTTATTTAAGGGTTTCCTTATTGTTTCTTCTTGTATGCAGACTTCTTCGAGTGTGCAAATCAGCGACATTACATACAAGAACATATGGGGAAGGTCGTCATCGGAAGTAGCCGTTAGTCTGGTGTGCAGCAAAAGTAGGCCATGCAAGAATTTAGTGCTGGAAAACATCAACTTGGCCCATTCTAATCCCCCAGGACGTTCCAGTTCGGTCTGCTTACACGCCATAGGCGCCTCTCATGGCTCCCAAACCCCTCCTCCTTGCTTATAGCTAGCTCTCCTCTTCTATTTTTCAAGTCTTTTTGGCATCCATGTTAATCTTTAAAGATGTCGTTAATTAGATCTCCTTCTGTTAGTTCTCTCTTCATCCATATCTTTTGGGATGAACTGCTTGGCAAGTGTCAAAGAAACATTGCCTGAAGCAGTGGATACATCACCCACTTGTTCCATACTTCACAAATCATAAATCATATGTACTTGGGTGGAAAAAAGAAACAGTGGTTTATATATAGGGTATCTCTTCTCCTTGGCAATCATGTAATGAACATCTAGTATATATATTCAAGGGCTTTTCCTTTCGGGTGCAATTCCAATTTGACAATTTTCAACTTTAGCACGGCCTATTCAAATTCGATATTTGAAATCCCAAAATTCCAAAAATTTCGAAAAATATTGAATTGGAATTGGAATGTATCTCAAAATTCCAAGAATTCGGAATTTCAAAATATATTCGGATTTCAAGTTTAGATCTACTCACAACGACTAATTTTGTGTTGAAATGAATATATTCGGATTTCGCGAGCTCTTCCCCCTCTCCACCGTTTTGAGAGTCAACGGCTCCTCCCACCCGCTATGGTGTTTCCTCCCTGAGCTATGTCTCAAATTCGGAGCTTTGTCTCCTTTTGGTTTCCTATCCTCTTCCTCTTCATTCTTAGTTTACTCTCCCTAAATTTATGCCCAAATCTTAAAACCCTAAATCTACAGTTTTTCAGACAAAAAAATAAAATAAAAAAATCTACAGTTTCTCCCTCTTCTAGTTTCCCCATCTACCAACATTGTGTTTCAGCCTCCACTTCTCACTTCTTTCATTCCCATTTCCCCCTGTTATGATGCTTTCCACCCCTTGCCTGAAGCTGCCTCATGCCGCCAGTTCTCCATCATCGACCTCCGATCCTCAACTTCACAGGTGCCTCTTCCGCTATTCTTTCTTGGTAGCCCTTTCGGGTCAGAGGATGCATTTAATTTAAAATGCAGTGTACACTTCTTGCTTGGATTATAAGAGTGCATTTTGCTCGAGTAACTTGTTCACCCAAATTTTCCGTTCGGCCTTTTGGTCCACCTAGTTACCAGAGGCTCCTCCTTGATGGTTGTGGACTGGCAGCTCATGTTCCCACCTAGTTGATTTTCATGAATGTTCAACAATTTTGTTTCATTTGTATCACTCTTCATGTAATTGTTTTTGTTGATTTGCATAGATTTTAGCACAAACAAGGAGTAGAAGGTGAATACAACCAAGGGAAGAGAGAACCCGCTCACTACAACTTAGTAGAAAACTCATCATCTTCTTCTATAATTACTTGCCACAAGACAACCTGTTGTAGACGAGCAACGAGTGGATTCGTCTAGAAGTCCATCATCTAAGAACTGTGTCCCATTTTGCGCAATAATTATTTATAGTCTCATATTAGAAAGGTTTATAAAGGGTAAGATTATAGATAGAAAGTCTCCAGTGCTCTTACTGCCCAAAACCAGCCTAAAAGACATCAAACATCTAATAAGCCACTGCCCAACAATCACAATACACATCTACCTACATCTACATGTGCTGCACGCCTTCATTGAAATGCATAAGCATAATCTAGTTTCAAAACCAGACTAGAAATTCGACCGAAAAAAGAGACTAGAAAACTATGGTTATTGAGTGGCAAAAAGGGAACCTAGAGTTTTGGTGGAAATTCTGTTCCTGGGTTTCCCTAGTCACTCGGTGTTTTACCATCCTAGAATTTCATGCCATGAGGAATTTAACAATGGTGGGGAATTGGTAAACTGCAACATTGCGGCT